>NW_028300939.1:3182871-3513242 GCF_049000335.1 Polistes dominula
TATATATAATATATTTATATATTTGAAAAGGACAAAATTTTGATTTACATAGAAGAATAATTATAACTTTCTTGACCTTTTTTTTTGTTCTTTGGTGTCCCTTTAATTGGTACTAATCCCTTCCGCTTCTATCATTTGGTACTTGGCCGAATGCCCGGCATTCGGATCCAGATCGAGTATTTACGTCAGCAATGCGGTAGGTATAATTCGCTTCCGACGAATGTCAATGCGATTTGTACAAGTACAATGCGTTCCGTGAACCATAGACTCATTTGTAAACGTCACAAATAGAAATAGAAAAATTAACAAAAGGTTTTACTACGACGGGATCATAAGAGTTCAAATATTTATGTATGTAAAATTAAACTGCACTTACGTAATATCTTTAAAATAAATTCGATGATTCTTCGATATTAAATTTACAAGTAAAATTATTTTTAACTGTATGTAATTATCTTTTCTTTATATTTTATGAGAATATAATAATAATAATAATAATAATAATAATAATATTATTATTATTATTATAGTTTCTATTTTTACTTTGATTTTATTCAAAAAACAAATATTTGAAAGTTCGAAAAAAGAAACTTGTTATTCTTGAAATTATTCTTAAGATTACAATATTATCTTATATGTTTGTTGAATGATAATAAAGTAGATATATCTCTAGTTAGGTATAGTTTCAATCGAATTAAAACGGAAAATTAAATTGAATCAAGGTGGAGTACAGCATTGAAACGTTATAGTAAACTGATTAAAGTTGCTCGACGATGTAGAAAGGCAAGTAATATAGATGGGGAATAATTTTATTAAAGAACATAGCTCGTTGCATTTCCCTCGGTTAATTTATTTTTCCCATATATTGTTTTCTCTTTAGACTCAGAAAGTTTTGCGTTTTAAACGAGATAGAAATTTATCAAGGAAAATGAATGAATGGGGGTCTTGTTTTATGCATTTGTAATTTCGTAACGTGCGACACATTTTTACACACCATATATATATAGAGAGAGAGAGAATATCTATATACAGTGGGTGTAGAAAGTACTCATACACCGATCAATTTTCGTAAATGAAAAGATTGCAATTCGCAAATAATAACATTAAAAGACCAATGGAGTACTGGAATCGAGTTAGTTTTACAGACGGAAGTAAATTTCATAATTTTGGATCTGATAGACACTGCACTGTATGAAAGAAAAAAGATGAACAGCCGAAACAAGAAAACTTGCGACCCACAGTGAAACACTGTGGAGGTTCTGTACTTGTTTGGGACTGTATGAGTGCAGCTGGTTTTGGCACGACCATGATACCCTTCATTTCGCAACAAAATTACCTACAGTACTAGCGGATTTATCAATAGTTCAATTATTTTTAAGATGTTCGACTATTTTGATAGCACTTATCTTTGGATTCTGTTTTATCATTCTTGTGATAATTCGTCCAGTGCACTGATTCATTTTCCGTGGACGTCCATTTTTTGAGTTATTTTTCAGTTTCTTTCTTAATCCACACCTATCAATGATACTTTGTACAGTAGATCGAGGTCTGTTTAGAATTCGCGATATTTCTAATAAACTTTTACATTGATTATGTAAATTAATAATTATTTTTCTTTCTTCTATCGTTGTTTCCACACGTTTTCGTCCAATTTTCCAACAATAATTTTCGATCTTAAAAAATTTTGAGCTTAACTGATGCCGATTACGCTCACAAACATACTGACGAAGTCAATTATAACTGGAAAGCAATCACGTGATGTGTTTACATTATGATTTATTAGGAGGACCGAAAAGTAATGTCGTTACTACGCATGTCAAATTATTTCTAATATTTTAAATCAAAAAACCGATTGATGATTTTTATCGTTACGATATTAAAAATTTGCTTAGCAGATAGAAAAAGGTTGTTGATAACGTAATTAATTAATTTAGTCAATTAATTTAATTATTGATTAATAATAAAAACTTGTAAAAGAGCCTCGTAAAAGAGCCTCGCAAACGAGCCTCGTAAAAGAGGCTCAATACAAATTATTTTGTATCGTCTTCTAATATTTAGTTTTGTATTACATTGTGTGTTGAAATTGAATGAAACTATTTTGTATCGTATTTTAATATTTCATTTTGTATTACATTGTGTTGAAATTTACTTTTATTATTTTGTATCGTATTGTAATATTTCATTTTGTATTACATTGTATTGAAATTGAATGAAATTATTTTGTATCGTATTTTAATATTTCATTTTATATTACATTGTATTGAAATTAAATGAAATTATTTTGTATCGTCTTCTAATATTTCATTTTGTATTACATTGTATTGAAATTATTTTGTATCGTCTTCTAATATTTCATTTTGTATTACATTGTATTGAAATTGAGTTTTATTATTTTGTATCGTCATCTAATATTTAATTTTGTATTACATTGTATTGAAATTGAATTTTATTATTTTGTATCGTCTTCTAATATTTAATCTTGTATTACATTGTATTGAAATTGAATGAAATTATTTTGTATCGTCATTTAATATTTAATTTTGTATTACATTGTGTTAAAATTGAATGAAATTATTTTGTATCGTCTTCTAAAGGAGGGAGGCGGCAAGTTAGGCTATCTGCTACAAGAAAAATTCCGTTTTTACGTTTTCTTGTCTAAGAAAAGATTAAGGTTCCCACAAAGGACCGAAAAGACAGAAATCGAGTTCTGATAGGAGGAATGTGTAACATTATAAAAACTTATGATTAAATAATAATTTAATAATCAAACTAAGTCACAGCAACTTATGGTTACGCACAGCTAATATATACAAATAAAATAAAATAATATGTACAATTAATTACTCATAAAATATCATTCTACATAAATTAACGTTAGATACTAATTTTGTTCTTGAACGAGTTATTAAAATGAAGAAAAAAAGAAGCACCGTTGGTTAAAATAAATTGATCACGAAGACCAAAGACCATCGATGCAGTAGTACATCAAGGGTCTCGTTCTTATTACGAGAAGAATTATGAAAAACGTCTTTGATGGGTTGGCTCTCTCTCTCAACGAGTAGTGGCCATTCACAGAAATAATACTATACCCTTAACTATAAATAGCGTGGGAAATATTCGAAGATTTCGTATAATGGCAAAAGAGAGACCCCAACAAAACAAAATTGCTCGTCCTACTAACAACAAAATATTGTCCATCAAGATAATGTGGGTTATAGGATGAAAGAATGGTCAATAATTTTACCATCGATCCCAAACTAGACCTGGAGGGCACAATTTTTTAATAAGCACCTTCCGATTGAACGAATTTTTGCGTTCCTTGCAATTTCTGTTTCTTAATTCTCGTGAGAGAATTAGATTTTTATCTTTTCAAGCTCATCTTTTATTTATTTCTTTTTTTTTTTTTTTCATCTTCTCTTCCCTTTCATTCCCTTTTTTTGTGTGTGTATCGAAAATCGTAGTAGGACAAATCAAAAGAGTTCGATTATCATTATGAATGAAAGACAATTTACAATGAAAATTTGTATTATATTAAAATATTAAATATTTTTTTAATTAATATAATATATTTGTTATTTTATATTTAAAATATTATTAATTTATATATTTAATATTTTACATTTAAAATATTATTAATTTATATATTTAATATTTTACATTTAAAATATAATTAATTTATATATTTAATATTTTATATTTAAAATATTTTTTTTATTAATTTATATATTTAATATTTTATATTTAAAAAATATTATTTATTTATATATTAATTATTTTATATTTAAAAAATATTATTTATTTATATATTTAATGTTTTTTATTTAATATTTTATAATTAAAATATTATTAATTTATATATTTAATATTTTATAATTAAAATATTATTAATTTATATATTTAATATTTTATATTTAATATTTTATATTTAAAATATTATTTATTTATATATTTAATATTTTATATTTAAAATATTATTTATTTATATATTTAATATTTTATATTTAAAATATTATTTATTTATATATTTAATATTTTATAATTAAAATATTATTAATTTATATATTTAATATTTTATATTTATAATATAATTTATTTGTATATTTAATATTTTATATTTAAAATATTTTTTTTATCAATTTATATATTTAATATTTTATATTTAATATTTTATATTTAAAATATTATTTATTTGTATATTTAATATTTTATATTTATTATTTTATATTTAAAATATTGTTTATTTATATATTTAATATTTTATATTAAAAATATTATTAATTTATATATTTAAAATTTTGAATTAATATAATATAACAATTAAATATTAAAATATTGATTTTATATTTCTCTAAAATATAATAAAATTTATTTATTTGTAAACTCACCATTTTAATCGTTTCGCTTCTCAAAGATTTTCGTAATGCAGCGAGTTCGGCCTCATGATTCTCATGTTGAATCCGTAATTCGGCCGCTCGAGCTTTTTCAGCATCTGTTGCGATCTAAATGAAAATGTTTCAATCATCAAAAATTACGAGAAGATAAACAAGTTAATAGAATTTGAAAATGTTTTTAAATATAACGCCTGTGTGTGTGTGTGTTTGTGTGTGTGTTGTTAATTCGTGTAAAACCGTGACTAGGCAGACAGAGTCACACTCGTTCTGTTAATACGCGTGCGTACACACGTCTGAATACTACAGAAATAACTTGACCGTACTTGAGGTCATCTCATGGTACGTAAATTACAACTACGGTCAATGTATTATTATATCAAAATATTTATTACAATTTTATTTTGTATTATATTGAAATATTTAGCAGAATTTTATTTATCATTGTAGAAAAATTTATGAATTGTTATTTAAATAAATATTTTGTGTTATTGTATTTTCGATTTAAATGAATTATAGTTTTAGTAAATGATGTTTAAAGGTAACCCTATAAACATTTTTTGTTAAACACTGCAAAATTATTTTCTATGTGTTTAAAAAGCACTACTAGTGTGATTACTAATACAATTAATGTATTATTATATCCAAATATTTATTCTAATTTTATTTTGTATTATATCAAAATGTTTAAACTCTAATTTTATTTATTATTATAGAAAAAATAATGAATTGTTTTTAAAATAAATATTTTATCTTATTGTATATTCGATTCAAATGAAATATGGTTTTGGTAAACAATGTTTAAAGGTGTCTCCCACTGAGATTTTTAACACTAGATTTACGGATGTTTTGTTCATTATTTTTTAATGACGTAATAACATTGTTTGAATAAAGGATTGAGTAAAGGAATTGAACTAATATTTACGTATATTTCATTACGTAACTAAAAACCAATAAGTTTTCAAAAAATAGTATTTAAATTTTATAAATATATAAAATAATCAAATGTTCAATGAGTCAAATTGGCTCAATTCGTAAATCTAGTGTTAAATATTTTTAAACATTTTTTGGTAAATAATGCAAAATTGTTTCTTATCTGTTTAAAAGGCACCACTAGTGTGATTACAAGTACAATCAACGTATTATTATATTAAAATATTTATTCTAATTTTATTTTGTATTATATTGAAATATTTATTAGAATTTTGTTTATCATTGTAGAAAAAGTAATGAATTGTTTTTTAAATAAATATTTTATGTTATTGTATTTTCGATTTAAATGAAATATAGTTTTAGTAAACGATGTTTAAGGGTGTCTCCCACCAACATTTTTAAATATTTTTAAACATTTTTTGTTAAATGATGCAAAATTATTTCTTATCTGTTTAAACGAGACCACTAGTGTGATTACAAGTACAGTTAACGTTTAATTATATCAAAATATTTATTTAAATTTTATTTATCATTGTAGAAAAAGTATTGAATTATTATTACAATTAAATAAATATTTTTATTATTATATTAAAATATTTAAAATATTCAATATTCAAAAATTATATTATATTTTAGTTATTTCAATAAATAACGATGTTATTGTATATTCGATTTAAATGAAATATAGTTTTAGTAAACGATGTTTAACCCTTTGAGTGGTGAATACTTTTCATTAAAATGTTTTATAAGAACGGAATAATTTATTATTAACTAGATTCTAATAATAAATTATTTTTAATAATTAAAGTCTTTATCTGAATATAATTTAATTAATTAATATAAACATTATACTATTTTACATTAATATTAACAAACATGTATATGCGACGATAGATCACTCTTGTCATTAGTAATTTTTACCAAACGCATATAAGCGTCCATAGAACTCTAAGGGTTAAAAGTGCCCCGACAAAACTTTTTGAAACATTTTTAAATATTTTTTATTAAACAATGCAAAATTATTTCCTATCTGTTTAAAAAGCACCGTGAAATGTTGAAATCACAGTGTAAAAACTTATTTTTTGGGGAGGCCTTGGAAGATTGCGAATAACTCGCTTAATTTTCAATATTTTGATCCAAAAATTTTATCATATATTCATTACATATCTAAGAATATTTCCTTAAAAAATTAAAACATTCCATGCAGTAGTTTCATTTTAAAAAAATTCCGAAAAACCACCCTTTTTTTGCAAGCAGTCACACTAGTGGTGCCCTTTATTGTAATTTAAGTTAGTCATTAAAAATATAACAATATTTCGATATTGTTTATCAATATTTAAATAATTTTATTATAAAATGAACCAAGAACAGTAAATTAAATTCCAAAATTCAATTGATTATTACTTTCAATTCTAACAAAATGATTTCTTAGTGCGGTCACACTTGTAAGTGCCCCTTAACCTTTTAACGCACAGTTTTTTTTTTTATAAAAACAGGCAAAAAAAATGAATTGTTTCTTATGTAAAAAAAACATAATTTAGAATATTGTCTTAGCAAAAAAATATAAAAAAATACAAAATTAATAAAAATTTTTCTAGCAGCATAAAATACAATGCCGCTCGAATTATCTCGAGTGTGCAACTTAAGGGGTTAATCGATTAATTCATGAATAAAAATATTATTGTAAAGGATAATATGATAATTAATTATCATAATAATAATAATAATAATAAAAATTGACTTACGCGTAATTTCGTCTCGAGTTTATCGTTATTCGCGCGTAACGCGTGAATTTCATTTTGAAGGCGTCGGACCTCGGCACAAGTCGATCCATCGAGTTTGCAGGGGTGGGCAGCAACTTTTCCCTGTTGCAAATTCAAACTATCCAACTTGAGCTTTCTAATCGTATTTTCAGATTCGACGAGCCTCTTCTTCATTGCCGATATCTCACGTTTTCGATTATCTTCTTTTACGAGGTCCACCTTCGACGACGACGACGACGACGGCAACGACGACGACGACGACGGCAACGGCGACGTGCAATTCGATTCTGCCGAGCTGCCACGAGACAGTCTGAACAGAGATTGAGATAGAATGTATATGTATGAGTATGTGTGTATGTGTATGTGTTTGTTTGTGAGCGAGAGAAACTCATGGAATGAAAAAAAAGTACACAACCGAAATAAGGATGGAAGTTTGATGCTCGTGTCGCGTCGCTCACTCGCATGATTTTTCTTTTTTCTTTTTTTTGTTTCTTTTTCTTTTTCTTTGTATTATACTTTTCCTGCTTTCCACACCCCACCACCAAACCATTAACATCGTCATCCTTCTTTTTTATCTCTCCCGCGCTACTTCGTAAATTTTAACGTCTCTTCTATTCCGTAAGCTCACACACATTCGTATTTTTTAAACAATATTATTAAGATAAATTTTAATTTTTTTTATTTCTAGTAGGTTGGGAGTTATAACATCAATAATATTATAAATATTATTATTATATTATAATAATAATATATTAATATATTATTAATTATGTATATAATATTATAATATCCTAAGAGATTATCAAAGATTGTATAATAATTATATTTTTTAATATATTAATATATTTTAATTATATTATATATTATATTTTAATATTATATATGTTATATATATTATATATTATAATATTATTATTATATTATAATAATAATATATTAATATATTATTAATTATGTATATAATATTATAATATCCTAAGAGATTATTATCAAAGATTGTATAATAATTAGGATTAACTTTTATTTATATTATTATATAAATATATATAATAATAATTTATATATATTATTATAATTTTTATATATAATTATATTGTATAATAATTATATTTTTTAATATATTAATATATTTTAATTATATTATATATTATATTTTAATATTATATATGTTATACGTCCATAATTAAAAACTTAATATTAATATAATATTATATATTATAGTTAATTCATTAATTATAAATGATATTATATGTAATAAATAATATAATAATATATTATAATTAAATATTAATATATAAAAGTTAATATATTTATATATTTATGTGGAATTCGTGAAAAAAACTTGACCGAACGTTCCTTGGGACCGGGAGGATTCGAACCACGGATCTTTCGTTTTCTATTATGTAACTGCTTTTTTAACCAATTGAGCTATCCAGGATTAACCGAACAATTCTTTTAAGGAATGTCTAATAAGTTTAGCATAGAAACGCTCGTCCCACATATTTATATATATATATGTGTCATAGTTAGAATTTATTCATTAATTTTATCGATTTATAATATCTTTTATATTTATTATAAAAAAAAAACTGATATAAACTTTGATAATTAACGCGTGTTTAATTAAATCCAATAATAGATTATATAAACTGTTGTAAAAGTGACATTAAAAGCGACGAAGTATTAACCTTATTACCATAAGAAACCACGATAAATACCACGATGACATTTGAATAGATCGATCAAGTTCAACTCTTATAAAACTTACCTGGTCTTTAATTCCGAGATGATAAGTTGATACTTGGTAGCTTCTGTGGCCTTTGCTTCCCTAATGGCCGTTTCGATTTCTCTTTTGACTAACTTTGCTGCCCTTCTTTCCTCGTGCAATTCGGTTCTTGCATTAGCAAGATCCTCTCGTAATCTACGAGCACCTTCTTCGAGCCATTGGATAGTTTTTCTCAATCTAGAATACTCGTCTTTAACGTTATTATTCGAATTGACGAGTCTTCTTATTGATGTATCCTGTTCCTGTTTCTTTCTCTTTATGTTAACATTAACACAAGTAGTATCGTTTTCAATCTGTCTTTTTTCTTGGCATTCTCTTTCGTCTACCTTGTCTGGCAATCTTTTACTGTAATAATACGAACAAAATTATGTGTTTTATTTTATCTATTAAATATTCAGTTTGATTTGTTTGTTTATTAACCCTACGGCTACATTTGACAGACGAAGGTAGAAACACAGGAGAACGAACGCTATAGGCAATTTGTCATAAATTGTGTCCCCTAAAAATGTTACACAATACCAATACTTATTTCTGCCACTAGGGCGGTGTGGTGATCAGTGTGATTCTAGTGACGTCACTGAAAACCGTAGAGCATTGCCTCCGTGATTGCGTAATTGTAAAACAAAACAATACATACATGTAATCTTAGCAACTACAGCGCAACCTGGAATAAAACGTTATTGGTTCTATATTTTGGTGACACTTTTCAACAATGCGTTCGTTCTCCTGTGTTTCTATCTCCGTCATTTGACGTATTAGTACGTCATGCATTTGTTTAGGCAGAGATGTACAACATGACTTTCTAAAACCTCATTAAAACTTAACAAGGAGACTTTACAATGGAACACCAACGGATTTTATTGAAGTTTTGTATATCAGTAGTATATCGTGGTCAAATATTTTTGTCCATTGGCCTGACCAATTTTGAGAAAAAAGCTTTTGAAGTTTGCCTTTTTTTATATCCGTGTTATATTTTTTTTAAATGTAGACATTTATCTATTGACGCGTTAGGGTGAATAAACAAACATTACAAAAGAATGCTTATCAATTGTGAATTAACACTTTAGTTTGTTTTGTATAGGATACACTTTCATTCTTTAATTTATTGTAATTTGGCAATCTACTTTTCTTTTCTTTTCCTGTAAATAGTCCTTCCGATTCTCCATATTACTCCTATCCTTCTTCTACTTATTCCCTTATTTTTCCCTATGTATTATATTAAGTTTAGTTTTAAAGTCTTAAATAGGTTATGCGTGCTTCCTTTTTTATTGTACTTTTTTTTGGGAGCAACTCAAATATATAGTCATTGTTTAGCTTATATGCTTATAGAAAATTCTAGTCTAAAGACTGAACTTATCTTCTTTTATAGGGATTTGTATTAATTGTTTCTTTTAGCGAAATTAAATAAGTTACTGTTCATTTAGTTCCTCATTTAATTTTTATTTCAATAAAATGTAACTGAAAAGAATTATATTTCTAACTTTTTGTTCGTTGATAAGTCCGTAGGGTATTTCCGTTAAGTTCGTAGGGTATTTCCGATAAATCCGTAGGGTATTTCCGATAAGTCCGTAGGGTATTTTTAATTAGGCCTCGTAGAGTGTCTCGTAAACAAGCCTCGTAAACGAGTTTCTTCTATTTAAAATTTTTTCTATTTTATTGAAAAATTTATATAAATTCCCTAAATGCCTAAATATTATAATTAAAGAACATGTCTTTGGATATTTATGAGAAAAATACTCTAGAATATTTTGTATTTGTTGCATACCTACGTGCTTATCTCTGTTTATTCTTCTACCTTTCTATCGCTCCTACCTACAAACATTTCGAGTATCGAAAGAATACGTGTCCACGCTTTGTAGTATGCAGTCGCACACAAACACACACATATACAACCAGGAGCGATAACTACGAAGCATAGCATAAAGAGGAGACCGAGAATAGGAAAAACTGTATAGCTATATTCCGTCTCATTCTCTCGCAGGCTAAATCCTATATGTTTGTCTCTTTTTCTCTCATTATTTAGTATAGCAGCCGTTTCATAGCTTCGTTACATAGCTCCGTTTCTTTACTTTTCAGATCAGTCCCATTCTGAAGAAGTTTTCACTTTAAAAATATTTGACCACGATAATTCCTTAAAGGTATACTGCTAATATACCGAATCTCATTAAAATTGGTGCTCCAGTGTAAGGTCTCCTTGTAAGACGAGATTTAACTAGTCCATTATGGTTTATTTCAAAGTAGTACGTAATTTTTATACTTAATTAACTATATTTAATATTAATTTGAATTATTATAATATTTCAAAAAAGGATCATTGACATTAATACGATATGCGTTACCAATATGGCATTAACCCGTTATTAGGGATCCTATAGGAGGGACGCGCCATGTACATTGCTGGGGGACAGGAACTCGTGTAGTCATGTGATTAAGCGCGAATGATTCAAACGATAAGTTATAGGTTAGGTTATTACATTTATACTTGTAATTATTAAATGAGTAAATTAAACTTACACTTATAGAAAACTACTAAAAAAAAAAAACCAATTAAATATAAATAACACAATAAAAACTATAAGTATTCCAAACTTAAACTAACCACAGCCGTTAATACATACTAAAGATAAACATGGCTGCGCGATGCAACGGAAGCTGTCCCCTCACATTTTCAGCATAGCAATGTACATGGCGTGTCCCTCCTATAGGGTCCCTACCCGTTATCAATCCATTGGTAATGGGTTAATACAATATGTTATCATAAATAATTGTCATATACCTTTTCTTTGATTAGAAAAAATATAATAAATGTCACAAGAGACGTAATACTTACCTAAACTTCTTGTTCTCACGCTTAACCGTTCGTAAATTTTCATAATAATTGACGGGAAGAATATTGTTAGTATTATCGTAGCCATTGTCATCATCCTGTTCGTTGCGTCGTAGCGTCTTTTGGGGAATTACCGTGGCAGTTGCCGAAATATCCAATCGTCTTCGTTTTCTATTACACTGAAGACGTGGATCGTTGGGAATTATCATCGCGGAAAATTCCCCGTTCGTCGTTGAGTTAGTCGAATTGATCGATTTGACGGTGTCTCTCGCAGATAGGCTCGTCATCGTCTCTGAAAAATTAAGTTTTTACTTTAAAAAGTAAACACTAGTGTAACCGTTTGGAAAAAAGGTGATTTTTCGCAATGAAAAATATATGCTGGGTCACCCAATATATATATATTAGGGTAACTGGAAAGTAATGTCGTTTCTAAGCATATCAATTTTTAAATTTTAATCAAAACAGATTGATTTTTATTGATCCCATATTAACAATTTGTATAGTAGATAAAAATAAGTTATTGATAACAAAAATTGATTACTTTATTGATTAAAAATAAGAACTTGTTAGAAATTTATTCGTTTAAATTTGAGGTTAGAAAACGAAATTACTTTTTGATCCATCTAATAAATATATGTGCTTACACGTAGTATATTATTTTCTAATAACATTTGTTAGAAATATCGTAGAAAAGAAAAGTATAAGGAAGTGGAAGTTATTCAACATCGTTCACATAGGAATACAGGAACATCACGATTATGCGTACTGTAGTCAAATATACGATACAAACAAAAGTTACATTTTAATGATACAAAATTGTAAAGGTTGAAACAAGTAGCTGCGTAATGGGTTAACGTTTCAATTTTACTCTGGTAGAAAATTCACGTTTTACGAGCCAATTTGCGCATTAGCATATCATGCGTGTTATATTATATTATATAGGTTAAGTTTCATCTCGCGAACAATCATTTCATCGATGACACTTAGTAATTCGAGTTAGCCAATATCGAATGTAGTTTTATGGAATATCGTTTAAACATGTTCGCACTGCTACTGAATTACATATTCTGTGAACTGGTATATAAGAATGCAGGTGAAAACTTCTTTTCTCGTTTTCTTTGAAACAGTTAAGGAACACCACTAGTGACCTCTTGAAAAGAAGATGATTTTTCGGAAATTTTTTTAAAGAAAACTAATGCATGGAATGTTTCCATTTTTTAAGAAGATATTCGTGGATATGTAATGAATATATGACCAAATTTTTGGATGAAAATATTGAAAATTAAGCGAGTCATTTGCAATCTCTCAAGGCCCCAGAAAAAATAATTTCCAGGGGGCGCTAAGTAATATTTTGGTACTTGCGTATTAACGCCATCGCAGCAAAAATTCCGCTAATGCGCCAATAAAGAGCAATCTTGTTGTTTGCACACAGCAACCGTCAGGGTTGCGTCAGGATTTCGTCAGAATTTCGTCAGGGTTGCGTCAGGGATCGTCAGGGTTGCGTCAGGGTTTCGTCAGGGTTGCGTCAGTGATCGTCAGGGATCGTTAGAGTTGCGTCAGGGTTGCGTCACTGATCGTCAGGGATCGTCAGGAATCGTCAGGGTTGCGTCAGGGTTTCGTCAGGGTTGCGTCAGGGTTTCGTCAGGGTTTCGTCAGGGTTTCGTCAGTGTTTCGTCAGGGATCGTCAAGGTTGTATCAGGCATCGTCAGGGTTGCGTCAGGGTTGCGTCAGGGTTATGGCGACAGCATTAGGTGAAAGTAAAAAGAGACTGTATTAAATCTATGTTAAATTCTATTGCGGCTTACATTCCACTGAAATCTGATTGACTACTTCTTACAAATAAAATTTTTTGAATTCTAAGACTGTTTTGATTTTAAATAAAGTTTTTTATTTTATGATTTGTCGCAACAATTTAAGGTTTAGATTATCGTATTATCGGAATTTAGCTGCGGTTTTATTAATTCGTAAGTACCAATATTTTTCCTAGAAAGGTGGCGTTAGCACAAAAAAATCTGAGTTCCACTGATATATATTGTGGAAGTATGGCAAAAAAGAAAGAAAAACTAGTGATGTCTTTTAACCTGTTAACCTAGCGGGACGTATAAATACGTCAAACGTACAAAATTTAAGCGTTTTGTTATTTGAAAATGTCTATAAATCCATTTATCTATTAATATTAATATTGTCAAACTTATTTTTGTTATTTTTTAAGAGTAAATAAAGACTGGAAGCTTCAATAAGCATGTTTTTTGTATACACCAGTTATTTTGACTAGCGTGGTAAAAATACGTACACTAAAAATGGCGGTAAATCAAATGTTATCACTAAAGGTAGAAACTTTTGTATATTATATATAAATAAACTAAATAAATATATATTTATTTCATAGTCCTATTATTTATTTTAAACATAAAAAATAATAAATAATAAAGAAAACTGCATAATTAAAAAGACAATTATCCGGTTAACAGATTAAAGAAAGTAAATGAAATAACACACAAAACGTTATTAATTTTGAAACAATAGTAATCGTTGAAAATAAATCAACGTAGTATTGGTAAATAATTGAAACTTCCGTCTTTTTCTAACACAAACTACTATACAGCAAACTTTTGAAATAATAGCACTTTGTTATCGTGTAGCATCATCGATCCAGCGAGAACATCGATTCCCGGTGCCGGTACTGGTGCCGGTGCCTGTGCCGGTGCGTGAAACATACCAACCAACAACCTAGGCTCTTTATTGCACGTTCCGTTCATCGTGGTTTCAAACTGATACTGAACTCTACGTATATATGTATGAGAGAAAGAGAGAGAGAGATTATGTAGCTGTGGTGCTATGAATAGCACAGTGCTTTGGCCCGCATTGGTCGTGCCCCTTCCGTTCCGAGTCTCCATATTTTTTTTTCTTTTTTTTTTCTATTCAAGGAAAAATTGTTATACTTGTATTTTATTTGAAGCTAAAAAGCTTTTGCACAAGGAGACAGAAACTCCAAAATAGAAAGAAAAGACAGTGGAGGGTAGGGTTACAATGTATTGTTTCTCATATACATATGTATATATATATATATATATATATATATATATATATAAATACCTACACTTTCGATAGAGTTCTCATAGGCGCGGTTTTAAACTCGTTTTAGCTCACAGAGAAAGTGACTTGTGTGTTATTGAACAATGATATCAATAAATACTACGAAGATGACATGAGACATGTTACAAAATCATAGATGTTATAACAAATTGAAAAAAAAGGTTGAATTTTTGTTCAATGAAAAAATTATTCATTTATTATTATTATAAATATTTAGTTATTCATAGATGCATGCATGAATCGTAAATAAGGTAGAGACTGGATTAACTCGTTGCGTCATCAACTGTAAAACTAGATTCTACTTCTAACAATTGAACTATTAATTCGTCTAATTTAAATAGTAAAATAATAATTATTGTTATGTATTAAAAAAAGTGTTAATTTTTATTTAAAAAAATATTCACCAATTTCGTATGGACGATTTTGCATGATCGGCAAGTTTAAAGATGTTACGTTGAAAAAAGTGTTGATTTTCCTGGATGTAATAGGGTCCTCCGCGTGAGAGACACCGTCACTAACTAAAAGCTTAAACTACACTGGCAAGTAAGCACAGTAAAAGAGAGAGAGAGAGAGAGAGAGTTATATGTAACCGAGAACGACGACGACCGTTCGTTCTCGTCTCTATTTAGCTTCATCTCATCTTCTTTTCCAACCACGGATCTACAGCGATCATTTTCTATCTACCTCTCTCTTGTTGTTAGCAAAACCTCGACACCCACGTTATTTTCAAACACTCACGCATGCATACATAAGCGAGTATACATATATTCAACGTTTTTATACGTAAAAACGTTTAATATACTTATACAGAAGCAAGATCAGGCAATATGACGAAGAAAAACATCCCAATAACGAGAGAAATCAAACAGGGAGACAGTCTCAGTCTGATCCTTTTCAATCTGATCATGAACGAAATATTTAGGGAGGTGAAAAACTGAAGAGGGAGTTAGGTTAGGAAAGAAAGACCATAAAAATAATATTAGGTGTACAAATAAGTGTCCACCGTTTAAAAAAATATAATGCTCTACTCAAGGTTTAGGTTACAATTGACAAATGAAAGGTTCAAATTGACGGCATAAAGTAAGTTCGGTTTCGTTTTTCTTTTGTGAAAATGAATACAATTTTCGCTTCGAGGTTAAACCTACGCCTTTCCAGTGGGTATAAATAGTTGAATTTGATAAATTTAACCTCTCACTGATCTCACAAATGTTGTTTGCCGGTTTGCATCAACTAATGCCTTTATTGTGCCAGGAAAAAACGAAATTACTGTCCGTATTTCACCTATATTAGGTGTACAAATAATTATCTGCCATTTTAAAAAAGATGGTGCTGCTACTCAAGGGTTAGGTTAGAATGATAAATGAAAGATAACCTAAAGTATAGTAAAAACATTAGTTTGAAGTATTATTGACTTCGTATCAGCATCATATCATTTTGTTTCTCCAAACATGTCTAAATTTATTCCAAATAAGCATCATTTGCCGCAACTTTTAATTTACTTCTTCAATTGAAAAAAAATCTGAAGCTGAGGTGCATTGATTGCTTGTAGAAGCATATGATAAGACTGCTTTAAGTGAGAGGTTTCAAAAGTTTAAACATGTTTAAACAAGTGACTTTGGCGTAAAAGACAAAGATCGCAGTGGAAGGACCGAAAACGTACGAAAACAGGGGTGTTGTGTATTACGAGTTGCCCAATCCGAGCGAAACCATTACTGGAGTCCTCTACCGAACACAATTAATGAGATTGAGCCGAGCTCTGAAGGAAAAACGCACTAATTACTACTCCAGACACGACAAAATTATTCTCCTCCATGATAATGCTCGTCCCCATGCTGTGGTACCGGTCAAAAACTATTTAAAAACACCTGATTGGGATGTGTTACCCTACCTGCTGTATTCATCAGACATTACGCTGTCCGACTATCATTTATTGTGATCGATGGTACATGGTCTGTCTGAGCAGAGCTTTATATCGTATGAAGATTCTATAAATTGTGTTGATTCGTGGATAACCTCAAAAGATGAAAGTGTTCTTCAGAATGTTGCCTGAGAGATAGGAAAAAGTAATCGCTTGTGATGGATAATACTTCGAATAAATGTAATGTACCGTTCTGTCAAAATAAATTCAGCGGAAACTCATTTGTACTCCTAATCTGTTATGTCTTCATCAGAAGATGATGATGATCTGCAAAGAATACCATATAAATTCGAAAAGATGGCAGAAAAGCTTAACACTTAGCCGACCGAACGCCTCACAGAGACCTCTACAGTTTCCACCTCGCTCGAGAAAGCCAAACTGCGCTCTCCACCGCGCATTTTTCTGAAGTAGTGTTTTAGAAAATAATTTTATGGCTGGCAAAGACTCCTTCAGAAATCCCGAAAATAAAGAGCCGTAATAATGAGCAATAAAAGATTTCAAAAATTGATGCATTTTATTATATGTTGTACCCTATATAAATAAGCTCTATAGAGAAAGAAGCGTTCCTCAGATGAAAAGGGTAGATCTACCTCTAGAGGGCAACCGACTAGTTTGGAAAAGGGTAGATTTACCCGAGCGGTCGGTTAAGTGTTAATATGATCATTTTGGTACAGAAAACTGAATCACTCATCATCTCCAAAGAGCCCCAGATGATGCAAGTTAGCAAATATGCAACAAAAGTATCAACCAAGTGATCCGATTAAGATGGGCTGGTCACGTGGCGCACATGGGAGAGGATCGAACGGCGCACAAAATATTGGTCGGTATACCAAACGGGAAAAGACCACTAGGTAGACCGAGACGTAGATGGGAGGACAATATTGTTTCGGGATCTTAAGGAAATGGGCTACAAAAACCGCGAATGGAGGAGTCGCGGCTCAGGGACGGGAACAATGGCGGGATTTGGTATTTGCGGCAATGAGCTTTCGAGTTCCTAATGCCAGTTAATAATAATAATAATAATAATCAACCAAGTGATGTATTTTGAATATCTATGAATGACTATCACAAGTGATAGAAACCAGGAAGTGGAGGCAAGAGACCAAACAACAGAAGCCTCTATAATTTCTAGATACTTTAGAGATATCGTATGGAGAAACAAATATATGAGCATCAAAAGCAATATACGGTTATACAAAACTTGCGTCAGACCAATGCGAATAACCTAAACGGCAGAAACAAGGGCAGAGTCCACGATAACAAAGTGTACCTTGAGAACTACGGAAATGAAAACGCTACGAGCTATAACAGAGAACTCACTGAGAGACAGAAAGAGAAACAAAGAAATAAAAGAGGAATATAAGACCCAAGATGTTGTAAAGTGGATTAGAGAGAGAAGAAGAGCATGGCGTGACCATATAGACAGAATAGACGACAGAAGATTCCTGAAAGTGGCGAAATCATGAAAAATTCGGAATAACGAGACCAATGGGAAGACCACCAAAATGGTGTCATGAAAGCTTGATGTCGACATCACAAGAACAACAAACACCCTGAGGAAAGAAGGCTTAATTATATCAAACAGAACACAGTTCTATCAAGAAGAAGAAGATGAAGAAATGAACCGTAGCTAATTTTCTATAAGACATCGATGAATGAGAATGAAAATTTAAAAATCCTGAATTTATTAGCACGTCGGGGTAGATTAAAAAAGTTCGACAATATTATATGAGTCTTTTTCCTGGGAAGATTAAAAAAAGATCCGCTAGGAGGGGCAGCACCAGTGGGGAGTACATTTTATAATTTATTTTGAAAAATAATTTTTTTTTGGTTTCATTACATCTATTGTAGAAACTTTCAGGAATATGTATACATACATTATTCATAAAAAATTAATTAATAAACTACAGTTTCACAAGGTTGTATTTTAAAGTGATCGGTGTACGAATACTTTCTACACTCACTGTATACAAAATAATGTTTGTATGATTCAACAGTCTCATCGGTTTTAACGTCAATTCATATAACTTACGAAGATCTAGGTCTCTAAGTACTGTAAATTTTTAATAGATGGCGGTGTATTGCAATTCAATTATTTCAATTAACATACGACATAACCTAACTTTATTTTTCATAGTATTATTAACAAGTTTCGTGGCAAGTCCATTTTTGCCTGACTTGTCATTCAAGTCATTTAATTTTGCTTTAACAAAATCAACCATTACATGTCAGTATTAATTATTATAAATATAACGATTAAACAAACTCTCTTTACAAACTTTACCGTTTGTTCTCCAAAGATTTTTATAATATTATCAGAAAGTGCCGGAAAGATAATAACTTTATTGTAAATCAAATGAAACAAGAAGATTTTTGTATGAACAAAATTATTTAAAAAGGCAATTTTTAAAAATAGTACACAATTCTAACGGAGAATCGATAAACTGATTAAAAATATATTTGAATTAGTTTTGTCAGAAATGAAACCGTATCAAATTTTTTATAAAACATCGATGAATGAGAATGAAAATTTGAAAATCCTGAATTTATTAGCACGTCTGGGTAGAACCGAAAAAGTTCGACAATATTATATTGACGCCACTGTATGAAAATATCAGACAAATTACAACAGCAAAATTCAAGGACATAATGAACCTACTACGACATATACCACTGGAATATCATGGTTTCTTCAAATCCCTTTCACTCACGCAAAATGTAAATGAGAAGTAAATTGTTTTGTAATTGATGTAAGTTAAAAAATGTTTTCATTCGCATAAATTATGTTTCTGAAGTGTTTTAAAGATATGTCAAATAAATTGAGTATTATTTTTGTTTTCAATTTGAAGCATCTTAAATTATGTTGAATAGACTTGAGCTCCTTCAAATTTTCTAATGAATCTGGTTGTTAATTTTGAAAGTGGTAGTCTGACTGCATTTTTGTTAAGAAAACGCATACTGTTCATTTAATAATTAGCACTATTTTAATAGAAACTGTAAATTTAACATCCTTAACAGTATAACTCGTTAGTATCCTGTACGTATATTTTTAATTGCATTGAAACGCAAACAAACCCTTTAATATCTCAATTCGAACATAAATAGAGTTAGCCCACTTTCAAGATAAACGGCTCATATTACCGAAGAAAATAATCGAATGTAATAAAAATATCGATGAGAATTAATATGAATAAGGAATAGCAAAATTATCTTGTGTGACAAATCGAATAAAAAATAAAAAATAAAAAAAAAATAAAAAAACAAAAGAAGTATTTTCAAATTAGTTACGCGTAAATTAGAAGAAAAAAATATGAAAAGTGGAAGAGAAAGAGTTGAAATAATTTTCTAACAATAGTATCACAAACTAGCCCTCTTCGTCTAGCTTGAAGAGAAGGACAGAGACAGAGAGACAGAGAGAGAGAGAGAGAGAGAGAAAGAGAGAGAGAGTGAGGGGTGACATGAGGGGTGGGGAAAAATGGTAAAGGAAGAAAATAAGAGAGGTACTACTACAACATAGTATCTCGGGAGTGCCTAGGGGTTGTGTGAGTCGAGTAACCTAGGGCACGAGTAGCCGGTGAAGGAGAGTCGCGCGAATCGTGAGAGGGTGGTTTTTCCGTTCGCGTTCATATCGATCGACGCCTGTGCACTAAGCAACAACCCCCCACCCCCAACCCCCACCTCGAAAGGTTCGAAGCCGAGCGTCGACCGTGTAAAGCCCAGGGAGACAATCTCCTCCGGTTCGCGCGTCCTGCTAAGGTTCAACACAACTAATATTATAATTCGAGTTAGCAACAATCATTTGTATATATATATATATTTAGGTTTTTTTAGTAATTTATCTAAATATTATTATGAATTGTTTAATTGAACAAATAAAACTTCAATCGAATTTTCTGAACGTTTCAAAGTATGTTATACAGTGAAATATATATGTATATGTATATGTCAGGTGAATATCCGTGAGTTAGTGTCTATTTACAGTGTGTTGTATTACGAATGGTGGATATATATATATCGTGTCATATACTCTTTCTTCGTTTATAGGTTTGTATATAATGTGTGTATATAGGTGATATTATTGTATGTGTGATTATTGTTAGAAGTGCTTGCAAAATAAAAAAAAATGAAAAGAAAAAGGAAAGCTTGACAATTTTGATCCTTTTTCGATTCGGATATTTATATTCAGAGACTTGAAACGTGAAAGTAGGATCGATAGTTTATTGTTAGACCAATCAAAATACACTTTGCATGCTTTCATAATTGTTTACGTTCAATTATTAACGAGTAAATTGTTATCGATCAATGACTGTATCGTGAAACTATTAACTGTATTATCCTCGTGAGATTTACATAATCATTTTCTTTTTCTTTCTTTTTTTTTTTTTTTTTTTAAGAGTATCGAAGAACAATAAAAAAGGGCACGGTTGGAAATAGCAAATGAAATCAATTTGAAAAAGAAACAAAGGAAAAGGAAAATACTAATTAACATGACAACTTTAAATTGAATAGAAATTATGTTATTTTATAATATTTGCAATTTATTATGATAAATATATATATATATATTCTGTGTAAAAAAAAAGTTGTACTTGAATTTAGAAAATAATTGAATAAAATAATAATTGTAATTTGATATGATATGAATTCGATTCTTATCTCGAGTACGATGATAACAAATATATTTGAAATAATAATCACTTGAAATGATACTGCAGTATATTTATGCAGGAATTTTTGCAGGGATTATTTTTTTTTTTTATATTTCTAGAACTATCGAAATAAATATACTCGAATATCGACTATGAGACGCGTTCCAGTTTATTGCTTGTACGAGAATTATCTCCAAGATTTGACTGCATGATGCATAAGAAGTTGCCAAATCATATGTAGGATAAAATAGTACAATAACCACTTAACCCATTAACCGCCAATGGTCCTTTTTATGGGACGCATTTTTAAATTGTTTTTTTTTTTTTTTTTTTTAATAAGTGTAACTTCAGAATGAAATATATATTTGTTTAAATTGTGAAATTGTACTTCATGCTTCATGAAAATATTTTTAATTCTTAATATTTTATTTTAAATGAATAATATAATTTTTATTTTAAATTAATGCTTATATTGTTTGAATATATTATTATTATTATATTATTTTAATATTTTGTTTTTATTTAATTAATTTAATACTTTAATATATTTATTTAATAATATAATTTTTATTTTAAATTAATGCTTATATTGTTTGAATATATTATTATTATTATTATATTATTTTAATATTTTGTTTTTATTTAATTAATTTAATACTTTAATATATTTATTATTTAATAATATAATTTTTATTTTAAATTAATGATTATATTATTTGAATATTTTTATTTATTTTTATTATTATATTATTTTATTATTTTGTATTTATTTAATTAATTTAATATTTTAATATATTTATTTAATATACTATTTTATTTTAAATCAATAATATAAATTTTAAATCAATGATATAAAATAATGTTTAAAATTTAAATAAAAAAAAAACAATACTTGCAAAAATAAATTAATTTAATTAAAATATTAATTTAATAATTATTATAAATAAAAATTAATATTTAATATTTTATTATATTTATTTAATATATGATTTTATTTTTTAAATCAATGATATAAAATAATTTTTAAAATTTAAATTAAAAAAAAGCAATACTTGCAAAAATAAATTAATTTATTTAAAATATTAATTTAATAATTATTATAAATAAAAATTAATATTTAATATTTTATTATATTTATTTAATATATTATTTTATTTTTGTTAAATCAATAATATAAATTGTAAATCAATGACATAAAATAATTTTTTAGATTTAAATAAAAAGAAGAAGAAAAACAATGGTAGCAAAAATAAATTAATTAAATTTAAATATTAATATAATAATTATTAAATAAAAAATTAATTTAATATTTTAATATATTTATTTAATATAATATTTCATTTTAAATAGATAATATATAAAATAATGTTTATATTTAAATAAAAAAAAAAAAGACAAAATTATGGTTGCAAGAATAATTCTATTCGGTTAGTACAAATAATGAATATAATTATACAATTGATTAAATTTTTTTTTTTTATGCATTTTCGTATTGCGACAAGTAATAGATTAATGACGACGTTTATTTTTTGTAGAACAAAATAAGTCCCATACCTAATTCGTTATATTCTTTATATACAAATGTATTCTTCCGTATCATCGGTTGAATCATTCATGCATCAACGACCATGAAAACTAGACTCTTGGTTCATCGATCCAAATCGAATAGTATCGATTTGAGGAAAAGTTCGTGAACCTTGAAATGTAGCGTGAAAATTTAATGACTCTAAGAAAAGAAGATTAGAAATGAATATATTGATTCTATTAAAAATAGAAAACCCCTGAGCAAGATCTTTTCCTTTACAGTAATGAAAGAAATATGAAACATATTTTCATCGAAATACACTTTTCAGTTCTGTTTCCTTCTATTCTATCTTTTTTTTTTTTTGCTTTTATCTGAAGATTACTTAACCTTAATACGTTGACTGCCATGTCAGCCATACATGGCCGACGGCAAATATTCTGAACAGGCCCAATCGGACGTATTTGGCTGACGCTTGTTTTTAGTGCTCTTACAAGGTATATTAGTTAATATTTCGAATGATATTTCACAAAATATGAGACTACTGAATTGTTATAAAAGTTTTCTACAAAAAAAAATATGAATTGTTATTAAAAATGATTTACAATGAAATTCTTTGAAACAGTCTAAACAAAGTTGAGGTTGTTCTGAGCAATCCGAGCAAAACGTTGTTGTCATTTTTATATTTATTCGTGCTTTTGATCGATCCTATGAAGTCTTATATTCGAATAACATCATTTGCAAGCTCTTCTAATTTTTTGTCCAAAAGCATTTTTTTTT
This sequence comes from Polistes dominula, assembly GCF_049000335.1. Classification (NCBI taxonomy): domain Eukaryota; kingdom Metazoa; phylum Arthropoda; class Insecta; order Hymenoptera; family Vespidae; genus Polistes; species Polistes dominula. Next base: position 3,206,534 of record NW_028300939.1, read on the forward strand.
TTTTTAGATGCCAATATTATGACTACAATGATCTGAAAATTGATTTATATTATCTGTCAGAGTTCTAATCATTTCAGAGCTAATATTTCTCTACAATTTCTGATATTTATGTTTTTTTTCTTTTGTTGCAATCTTGTAAATGATTGAAAGCATTTACAACTGCAATGCCCAGAAGAAGCTGGAAAATATTTGATTAAGAAAAAATATTCTCATTTTCGAATCACACACGTTTTCTTAGATAACTTCGTTCTTGAAATAAGATTGTCAACTAAATGCATGTAGTCAAACATTTCGTTCTAAACGTATTTATCTTTTGTTATAAGAAGATAAGAAACAAATACAGTCTCAATAATCATCCAAAAAAGATTATCCTCTTTATGGGATAAGAATTTCTTTCTAAATGTAATGTCTTACTACAATAAGTAACTACTGACACAGTATAGCAGCTCGTGTGGGTTTGACCGAGATTTTCTTGAAAACTAGCATGGTGGTCAACGATTAAGGGACACCATTAGTGTGAAATTTTGAAAAAAATCGAATTTTTTTTCACATATTTCGATACTCTGTACCAGTGATTCCAAAACTTTCTTGTCCTACTGCCCCATTTCAAAAAAAAATTATTACTTAGCGCTCCCTGGAAGTTAATTTTTAATAGCAATTAATAGGAAATATATATGTAATGATATTTTTGCAGCACTCACCAGGGGGCGGTGACCCCCACTTTGGGAATCACTGGTTTATACCTTTAAAAATAACATACTCAAATTTCAAGTGCATATTTCAAATAGTTTTTGAGTTACAGTCATCTAATATTTTTTCATTTATAACGATCAAATCAGCAACTTAAACTTTAAACGCGTTTTATTCGAAACTATTAGGTGGACCAGAAAGTAATGTTACTTTTTAACCTCAAAATTCGAACGAATAAATTTGTCAAACAACTTTTTATTATTAATCAATAATTCAATTATTTATATTAAATTAATTAATCACGTTATCAACAACCTTTTTCTATCTGATATGCAAATTTTTAATATCGTAACGATAAAAATCATCAATCGGTTTTTTGATTGAAATATTAATATCAAAATTTGACGTACGTAGTTACGACATTACTTTTCGGTCCTCCTAATACATTTTCCAAATTTGCTGCAGTTAAAACTCGAAGACAAATCATTCGATCGATTTGATTCTTGTTGCAGTTTCTTTTATATACATTTCTGCATACCATGAAACCTCCAGTTTTTCGATCGAATAAAAAATGTAATTTCGGCAGGGCCCAAAAGTCATCAAATTTTCGCGCGAAATTTGAAACCTTCTTTTATAAAACTCCGCCATTTTGTTAAATTTCAATTGTTCTTTCGGACCGAGGTTCATGGTGCGGAAAATTCCTTCTAGTTTAATAAACTTTGTGGTTTTTTGGATTTCATGAACTGTAAAGGTCGCCATAACTACAGCAATGGGGGGACTTGGAAGATTGCGAATAAGTCGCTTAATTTTCAATTTTGTAATCTAAAAATTTGGTCATATATTCATTAAATATTCATGAATATCTCCTCAAAAAATTAAAACATTTCATGCAGTAGTTTTCTTTGAAAAAAATTCTGAAAAATCACCTTTTTTTCAAGTGGTCACACCAGTGGTGCCCTTGATATTGAAATATTTTTCTATCCAACATTGTCTTCATTATCCTTTTAGCTAGCCAAGATCTATGAAATTGTCAAATGATAATAATCAATTCGTTTATTTTCTTTCTTCTTTTTCTTGTCTTTTTCTTTTTACACAAATAAATAACACATTTTCTTTTGCACGCTTTTCACGATTTCGATACTACCTCTTCAGTCTGTTTGCAGATCGATAATGATTCTTCTTCTATCGGTTTTTCTTTGCAATCCTTATTTGGTTTTTCTTTTAACAAACAATCGTTATGATTAGATCAAGGAATCAACGAGATTAGATAATGTTTTTTTTATTCCTTGATAAGACAAATAGTGTCTTTGATAACAGAGAAAGTATATTTTGTTTTTTGTCCTATTTCATGATTACCAACTGAAGAAATAACTATAGTCTTCCTTTATTTCATTTTACATATCATAATCACATATATATATATATATATATATATATTTGTATAAACATTATAAAAATCAATGATTATTTATTAAATATTATTTATTATTTATGATATTATTTATTTTATTATTAATTTAATTATATTATTTAATTATATTAAAATTATATTATTTAATTATATTTATTATTATTATTATATTAATTATTTATTAAATCAATGATTATTTTATTTTAGTATTTTTATTAAAATAAATTAATTAAAGAAAAAATATTAAAATATTATTTATTTTAATAAATTATTTAATTAAGTATTATTTATTTTAATACATTAATAATTATATGATATATATATATATATATATATATATATATACATTCTTGAATTAACTCTATCGTGTTTTCCTGTATTCCCTAATTTAAATTCTACTCGCTTAAATAGTTTCATTAAAAAAAAAAAAAGTTAACCCATTACCCGCCACAATACGAAAATGCAAATAAAAAAATTAAATTAACTGTATAATGATATTACCAATAGCCAATAGAACTATTTTTGCAACAATTGTTTCTTTTTAAGAATATTAAATATTAATTTTAATATTTAATTATTAATTAATATTAATATTTAATATTAAATATTAATTTTTATTTTTTAATAATTATTAAATTAATATTTAAATTAAATTAATTTATTTTTCCGACCATTGTTTTTTTTTTAATTTAAATTTTAAAAATTATTTTATATCATTGATTTAAAATTTATATTATTGATTTTAAATAAAATAATATATTAAATAAACATAATAAAATATTAAATATTAATTTTTATTTATAATAATTATTAAATTAATATTTAAATTAAATTAATTTATTTTTCCGACCATTGTTTTTTTTTTTAATTTAAATTTTAAAAATTATTTTATATCATTGATTTAAAATTTTATATATTATTGATTTTAAATAAAATAATATATTTTAAATATTAAATTAATTAAATAAAAAATATTAAAATAATACAATAATTAAAATATTCAAATAAAATAATCATTGATTCAAATAAAAATTATTTTATTCATTTAAAGTAAAATAATTAAAATTGTTAATATTTTCATGAAACACAAGGTACAATCCCATAATTTTAACAAATATATTTCATTTTAAAGTTACAGTAATTAAAAAATAAAAACAATTTGAAAATCCATCCTAAAAAAAGGCCATTGTCGGGTAATTTGTTAAAAAAAAAAAAACAGAATAAACGAACGTATTTTTTTTAATAGAAAAGATTAAAATAGAAAATTTTCGTTTTGTGGATTCGATTAGATTCATCGAGGAATACACACGAGCGATAAATTAACACGACTAAGATAAGTGGAACGATCGAGACTCGAGCGGAGGAGTAGTGAGTAAGCCCAAGGTCACGGATAAACGTTGGGAGAGGTGTTTAGTAAAGTGTTGTTGCTTCGAGTGGGAAAGAGCTCGTTTTTTCTTCGCTTCTTTGATGGACGTTAGTAAGCTTCTTCTTTATTACGAACACCAGAGAGTGTCATGTTATTAAAATAGACGACGTAGTCGAGTGAATCTTGAAAGGACAGTTTATTCGGCTCGACTTGGTCCAGAAACGATGATCATCGTTGCAAACGCGTCCAACTTGACAACAACCTGCATAATTTACGAAAGAAATTCAAACGGTTAAAAAAGAAAACATTCAAGGAGAAGAAAAAAAAAATAAACAAGAAAGTGAAAAAGGAATAAAAAAGGAAGCAAAGAAAGAAAAAGAAAAAACAGAAAAATGTCGGAAAGTGAGACGAAACCAGCATCACCTGTACCAAACATTTACACGCAAGGTTGCAACAGCCTGATCACCGTACATTGTCCTACACTTCAAGTGACATCGCGAATGTTACGTTCGCCAAGCCACGAAAGTGTTACCACAGATATCTCCCTTTTCAGTGTATCTTCGATAGCAAGCGAATTAAAAGGTGCTAACAGGTTGGTTACCTTCAAATCGTACAGCGATGTGCAGTTAGCTGGACGGGGACCCTCGCCGAAACCCGATCGTCAGATTCAGGATAACAGGTGGGTGAACATCAATTGACCCTAGTACGCCCCAAAATAAAAACAATGGGCTAATGGGCTTGTTTTTGATAATATGTTTGTATGTAACCTGTCCAGACCAGCGGATATTCCAGAAATCCTCTGGTTCGAGGAAGAGAATGATCTGATACGCAGTTGCGGTGTTCTTTCCTCGGCACTGGGTCTTCGTAAAAGTTTCAGTACAAGTGACGTCTCCCAATTACCAAGTCCAGACGCTTTTGTACCAGCGGCTGGACTACGTTCAGCAGTCTCAGCTTTAGCACTCGATACTCAAAGAAACAATTTACTTTTGGAACACGCGAGGCTCGATCATGCTTCGAGATCATGCAGTACGTGGGTAGCTGTTGGTGAACCTGTCGCAAGTACATCTCAACTTCCAAGTCCTCACGGTGGTACTGCAGCACAAGAACAACAAGCACAACAATCGTCGAGTTCTCATTCATCCGCACCACAACCACCACCGGCTCCACCACCTCCACCAATACCTTTTACAGGTGCTGATCTTATAAGGTCCGTCAATAAGAAGGTTCGACAAAATTATATACGCCGAAGGTAAATGAATATTTTTATGAATTTATTAACACGTTGAATGCCACGGGGGTCACCGGCCGGCACTCAACTTGGTAGTGAAGCAATGGGGGGCCACCGGTGACCGCTGATCCTAGATCAATAGAAATATATTCCACATCATGGTGACACGGACAATCCTTGTAAAATTGATATGTCATTCAACGTGTTAAAGTTTACTATTTTTGTAATTTGTATAAATGTGTGTACTTGTGTTTACTGTTCCCAACAGATTGTTGACAACCTACCGAGCTCTCGAACGACTATCCCAAAGTGAATTCAACTTGGATCAATTGGAGGCAGCGGCAAGTGCAGCACAAAGTACACCAGGTACGACATTGCTCGTACCTGGTAGTAATTCAGCACTACCTGGTACATCAATAATCGGTCGAAAGGAACAGAATCATGCGTTGACTGTCAGAGATGTAGAAAGGGAACGTGGTAATCAATTATCCAAATACGAGAGGAACATGATGATCTTCAATTGGCTTCACAACATCGATGATACAGCTATTGTCGATAGTGTCGAATAATCCTAATCGATCGATCGATGATAATCGGCTTATCAAGCACCCATGGCGCTTACCGACCACGGACTAATCGGCATCGACGTATTATTTCTATTCGTATTATTGTTCTCTTCAAATTCTTTCTTTTTTTTTGGGGTATTTTGATCTTTTTTCTTAATCTGAATTTAAAATACACGATATACAGGGTGATTCATTAGTTCTTAACCCACCTAAATAGCTCTGAAAGTGTGATAGTAGTAAAAATAGATAAAGGATAGAAGTTGCATGAAAAATTCAGGACTACAATATGAAATTAGTATTTTTTTGCTAGGTTAGGTCATTTTCAAGATTTATAGGTCAACCTTGTTTTTTTAAATACAATGTTATATTTTAACCCTTTGCACTCGAGGCTTTTTTCACTTGCACTGACCAACAACTCGACAAAGATTTTGGCCAAATTATGGAAACATTTGACATGTACTTTAAAATCATTTATAAACAAACAAACATATACAGATAATCAAATTTCACCAATTTATTTATTTTTATATCAACAACAAGAAAATTTGAGAAATATTATACTCTGTAATTAGTTTTTGTTTGATATTTCGTAAAACAATATTCAAGATGCATCTTAGGTTTATCAGGACACGTATTACAATAATACGTTACTTCCGGTCTACCTCCAGATGTATTATGATCAGAACAAACCTTACAATCCCTTTAAGTATTATCTTTAAGTATATCTTAAAAGAAATATTTTATCACAAATTGTAATAAGCAGATAGAGTAAACAAAAGGCTTCAAATCAGCAGGGCGCCGTATCAGCGCCGCTCGAGTTGCCACTTAAATCGGCCGGACGCCGTATTAGCACCGCTCGAGTTGCCACTTAAAGGTCAACGATGGTCAAAACTGGCGAACAGGCCGACCACAATACAGTTCTCTACGTCATAGTCACGTCGTGGTCGCGTCATGGTTGCGTCAGCCTTTTTTTCCGACAATGGAAGGAACAGAGATTTTCCGAATAGTTTCTATTGGTCATTGTCAGGTTGTATTTAATGTTACACATCATTTGATTCGTCTTGCCAGTTGCTATTCAAAAATAAGTATTAACCCTTTGCACTCGAGCGGTGCCGAATTAGCGCCAAGCAGATTTAAGTGGCAAGTCGAGAGGCGCTGATACAGCGCCCGACAGATTTAAAAAGATTAATGTTGCACATCATTGGATTTGTCTTGACAGCCACTATCAGAAAATGAGTATTAAAATATAACATGATATTTAAATAAACAATGTTGACCAATAAATCTCGAAAATGACTTAACCTAGCAAAAAAAATACTAAGATCATATTGTAGTCCCGAATTTTTCATGCAACTTTTTCTTTATCCACTTTTCTGGATTCTACTATCATACTTTTGATGCTATTTAAGTGGTAAGAGCTGGTGAATCATCCTGTATATTATAAACATACATAAATAACAATCTGTATTTCACAGAGATAGGCGCGCAAGGTTGAGAGACATCCGTCCCCTCTCGTCCAAAAAAATATATCGCATAATAAAATAGATAAAAAACAACTGAAATAAAATAAAGCTAACAATAAGAGGACAAATGTTGAATAAGCATTTAATCCGAACAACAATTTGCTTGATCGGATGAACGATGTAGAAAAATAACGGATTCGCTAATTTCACTAACCTAAGTGCACGCACCTAGAACCACATAGTAATTATATTAACACTAGATTTACGGAAACCGTAAAAATGACGGGTTTTCGATTGAATGTTTATAAATTCTGAACGTGTAAACATTATTCTTTAAATATTACATATTTGTTTTGAATTATATAATACAACGAATATACATTTCTAGTCATTTTCTCTGGAACACCTTTATTTTATTATTTACAGATGTGGTATACATCTTTTTACAAAAATCTGTCCATTTGATGGATTAAGTTATACAGATATACAACATCTGGAAATAATCAAAATGAAATAACAATGAATAAGAAAAAACAACACTAAACAAATGACGACTATTTTACAGTAAATACATGAGCAAACAAGTTTGAACTTGTTGTTTACAGTTAGATCAAATCTTCTCATATCACAAATACTTACAGTTCACTGCTGAGTACTTTGCCTGTAAAAGAAATGATTTTTGAAGATGAAGCATCTCTTATATTATTTTATAAAAACAAGTAGATCAAAGTGAAAGATTATAAGATTGAGTTTACATGTAAAAAAATGTATTGAAGACAACAGTCAATGAAAATCTATAAGCTTTTTAATAAATAATTTCAAACAAACAAAAAAATTGCATTTTAACATATCCGTCAAAAAGACGGATTTCAATAAAAAAAAAAAAAAAAAAAAAAAAGGTATATACAGGTAATGCCCGTAAATCTAGTGTTAATGAGACTAAAATGCGACATCACGATTTATCATAGTTTTTGTTTTCTTTGTTTCTTTTTCAACGATACTTAACGTCGACAGTTTATATGAATATATGTGTGTACATACGTGTGGTATGTATTTACCATATTTCTTATTCGATTTCTTTTTAAATATTTTTTTGTTTATCGTTGTTAAAACACACTATCGGCGGGTCGGATATTTCTACTCATTCCACAGACTGGTGCTGGTCGGCGGGTCGCGTATTAATACGTTTTATGCAGAACGTAAGCTGAGTTTCAGTAAAACACTTATTAATGCTTGTTTCTTTTTTTTTCATTGTCACTAATTTTTCAGCAGGAATGATGTTTTTGGTTGTTTTTTTTTTTTTTGTAAACCCTGACCAATGTTTAGTAGTAAATTTATTAATTTAAAAAAAAAACAAACTAATAATTTGATGAAATGTGCTATTTTGACACTGCAAGTTTCGTGCTTACAAAGTAGCATAAATACAGTTGATTGATTTTGATAGCATTGATTTTAAGTTTTCTACATCTTTGAAATACTATTTGATACCTTTTTTTTCAAATTTCATTAAAATCCTACTATTAAATGTGAAGATATGACATGTTTTCTAAAAAGTGCACTGCTTTCATATTTCGCTCATTTTCGTCCGCTACAAGCGTGAATCAAATTCACGATGTTCCCACCGATAGTGTTTTAAGATAAAATTAAAAAAAGAACAGAAAACATACTGCAACATTGATTATTGTCGTTGCATCGAAGGATATGCATAAAGTAGTCGTCGAGTATAATCAAACTCATACCATTTTTTTGTTATTGTTTTCCATTGTTACATTGTAAATTGAAATATGTAATTAATAAGCTTTTATTAATTCTCTCTTTCTTAGAAGCGTAGATTTCGATTAATCGCGTCTCGCCAGGTGTTCAGGATAAGTATTAATTAAGTTACAACAAAATCGTAACGTTAAAACTAAAGGAAAGATCTCACACAAGGAGCTTTTTATTTTTCATTAATTTAATTGGATATATTCAAGAATAATTTTTTTATTTTACCAATTTACAAATTTTATACATTTTCAGAGAGAGAGAAAAAAATGTTATCATTTGGTTTGTTACAGCATGAATATTTTTCTATTTGTTATATAAAAAATCATCACATTTTTACAGTAAAACACAAAAAGCTCTGTATAAGATCTGCCTTTAGTTTCATAATACGTGTTCCTATCAAAGCCTTAACAACACAACCGTCAAACATAAATAGAAAAAAAAAAAAAAGAAAAAGAAAAAGAAAGGACAAAAATAAATTCTCCAATAAAACTGTAATCTTTGAAATTTACTTTTATACAAATTTCTCTGACCGTTAAAAACTGACCGATTAATAGACTTCGCTTATATGCAAATAATTATCAGTATTATGTGCCATACACACACAATAAACATTCACGTATACACAGAGTGAGGGAGAGAGAGAGAAAGAGAAAGAGAGAGAGAGAGACATACACACATCATACTAATGAGAAGAGATATATATATATATATAATATGTATATGTGCGTATATCTATATACATTTCTGGGGTTGTTAATAATGATGGATGTGTGATTGAATAACGTACGCTTTTCTTCTTATATATATTTAACGTTTCTTCCAAATGTTACATTTGTGAGTCTCGCAGTACATCCTTTGTCCGGATGGTATGATGGAATCCTAATAAAATCGCAGAATCTATTATACATATAGAAAAAATGTTATTTAACCTATATTAGAAAGATATTATAATCAAGTGCTGATATAATTGGCCCTATCGATTGAATTGGATTAGTCTCAACATAAATAATTAGAGTTATAATAAGACACGTAAATGTGATGATACCTTGACTTCCAATAGCAATCGATGAAGAAATTCAGCAATAATATTTGTTTATTCTGATTCAGAACCAGAACTTGCATCTGATTCGTATTCACCAACGTTAATTGTAAATTTGTACTCTTGATCACACCCAAGATAAGCATCGCTCATAAAATATAAAGTATATGAATGCTGTCCTGGTGTCGGGGCAACAAAATCTAACCTTACTTTAGCCTTTTGTTGTAAAGTTAATCTCTTGATGGATAGTAAAGAATTCGTTTTAGGATCCCCAATAACAACCCACCAACCTTCTTCACGTTTTTGTGGGAAGAATGGTGCTACTACTGGACCAGTTACTTCATCTTCTCTTTCAAGCTGTACAATAACATTTACAGTACCACCACTGTGCAATTTATCTTTGTCCTGAACCTCGTAAGACATTTCAATGTTGGGATAACGATTACAAAATTTAGCAACGTCCGCCATTTGCGCATCTGTCAATTGTAAAAGTCTATTTCTATCATCAAATTCAAGTTCTATAACGTCAAAGACAGTCTCAACCTTCTTTTCTGTGCATCGTTTGATCGTTTCTGAGGTAAAGTGTGGCAATTGTTTGAGATATGAATCTTTTGACCACATAGCTTGCGTTACCATCTGTGCCAATTCCATAGCAGCAACGGCAGGTGTCAACCAACCTGAAGAACTAAGAACATCGACACAGGCTTGTATCAATCTGACTGCTTTGCTTAAAACTAATTCTGTGTCTTTTTGTAATTCCGGCCCTAATTGTATTCTAGAGAGATGAGCTTGTAAAAGTAATTGAGCTTTTACATGAGGATCAGCCATTCTAGTTGCTTGAGGCGCATGAGGAAGTCGTGCAGCTAAACTTCTCAATAAATTCTCTTCACGTTGTCTTACTGGAACAGTTTCGTATTCCGCAGCTGCCGATATAATCTCCAATAGACCACGAATCTTCGTTTTGTTGTTCAAAGATAAACTGAACAATTCAATGGTGGCATAATTGATGTAATAATAAGCAGCGATCATTCCAAGATTCAATGGTAAGGTGTCCATTTCATCCTCGACTGCTACACATTTGGCTTGTTCAAGATCATTCAATGTTGTTTCAACCAATTCGGATAGATGATCTGACAAGTGTCTATGCGTGATTCCTTGCAATCCATAATAATTTGGATTTTGAGTGAGTCTTCTGTACAGGAATGTCCATGTAAGATAATCAACTGCATCCTGCTTGTTTTCTATCGTTTTTGTAACAATTTCAGCGTTAAAATGATCGTGTAATCTGTGATCCAAATGACTCTCTACTGGTAGTGGCTCGTTTAAGAACTTTTTAAAGAAATCCTTTTTAGAACTTTGACAAAGAAGTACGCACTTGGCATCGTCGTCTTCTAATGGTCGATTAGCTCGTGCTACCATTTGTAAAACATCTGTTATTGGGTAATCCTCGTACGCATGAGTTTTACCATTGTAACATTGAGTGTCCATTACTACTACCAGATGTGAACTGATGGATAAACTCCAACACAAGTCTCTGGTTGCCACTGCTACTTGAATGGCATCACTGTCAAACAATTGTTCAACTAAACGCCGATCATCTGCAGAAAGTCCTTCATGCAAATAAGCTATACCTTGAGATAAAGTCTCTTTCAATGTTTTATCTGTCATTCTATCTAAGAAAGGTTTGATGTCAGCTTCTTCAGCATGGAAAAATCTTGATGGTGCACCTTCTGCTGCTGTAAATGTTAATAAATCGATAGCTGTTAATCTGGCTTGTCGACGAGTCGGCACAAAGACAATAACAGGTTTGTGAGAAGCATGCCTAAGTATCGCATTATACACTGGTTTAGCCATAGCAGCCAGTCTGGATGCATTATGAGTAATGTTAATGCCTTGAACGTGTAATTCCAATGGTACTGGTCTAACAGAAGGATGAAAGTTAAAAGTTGCAGCAGCTGGTGCACCCAACCATTGTGCTGCATCCTTAGCATCGGCCAATGACGCTGACAAAGCTACTATCCTAGTTGGTTTATCCAACTGAGAAGAAATATATCTCGCTCTGGAGCAAGCCACTTCTAATACGGGACCTTCTTCACCACCAATTAATTGCAATTCATCCACAATGAATAATTGGATATTCTGTACATTCTTACGTTGCTTCCATCTTCGAGATAGCACATCCCATTTGTCAGCAGTCGTTATGACTATTTGTCCTTTAGCAAGTAATTTAAGATCTGTTCCAGTTTCTCCAGTTAATAAAACTACTTTCCTACCCAATTGTTGACCAAACTTTACCAGCCAATCGGCATAAACTAGCTCAGCCAATGCTTCCTTGCTGACCATGTAGACGCATCTACCTTCTGGATTTTGCGTCAACAAACGAAGTACTGCAAACTCAGCAATAGTAGTCTTTCCAGATCCAGTTGGTGCCCCAACAAAGACGTTATCATCAGAATTGTATACCGCGTTGAATACTTGTGTTTGGATTGGATTAAATTGAGGAAATTTATTAGCATATAAATTTTCAAATTTAGCGTTCCTCAAAGCGGTTATTGGTAAAGGTTGAAGATCTAATAATTCTGTTGGTGGTAGATTCTTTTCTGGTAATATAAGATGTCTAAAACTGACGGGTAACTGAGTCTCAACTCCAATCCATCTGTCCGATACAACACGTAAGAAATATTGCGGTGGTAATGGTTCAAAAACTGGTACAAAGAATTTGATCAAATGCTCGTCTGTCGCGTATTTCGCTTTTAAAAGGAAATACTCGTGATGAAGTATGACCTCGGAATCTACGTCTTCCACTAGAATCCAAAATGCTTCAGAAGCACCGTGCACTTTCTCGTCCCATTGAAAATCAGGCGTAATTGTTAATTCGACACGCAACGTGGAACGCGTGATCGGTTGGATATGCGTCGATAATTCCAATTTTGGAAACTGATGGACATATTTATAAATAGTTTTTCCTAATTTAGGTGATCGTATCATTTCACCGATTTCGTTAGGTCCAAGATCGTACAATCTTTCCCATGGCATGTTTTTCTTCTCTATTTTTTTCACTATTTCCTCCGGCATCTTTCGGAATTGTCTTAAAAGCGACATGGATTGCCACATTCTACGGTCTATCATTTTACACAAGGATAAACATTTATCTGCTAATTGAGCCCATCCGCGGAACAAGACAATTTCAAATATAGCTCTCATTAATCGTGTTGCCGATTGCGTAACTAACATCATATCGGACATCAGAGCAAATCCTTCCAATTTTAATTGTGAGATGTATGCTTGTAACAATACATTCACTTTAGCACTAGGTTCTTCTATACTCTCTTTAACTGGTATAGGTACTCGTTCCATCAACTTTTGTAATTCTAATTTCTCTTCCTCTCTGACATTAATATTTTTGAATTCGCTGGACAAGGAGAATACTCGGAACAATTCGATCTCACTTAATGTTCGTTTGAGAAGTTGATTGTACGTCGACATTGTTTCATGAGTGCAATAATAATGTGAAGCTATTCTACCTAACTCGGTTGCTTGGAAATTTCCAGATTTACGATCGTACTTTATTAAACCACTTCTGTCTAATGCAACTGCAGCAGAATGAATCAAGTCTGCTCTATGTAATTCTAACAAAGGATCTTCTCTTAATTTGTCATGACCTATTCCATAAAGATTAGGACAACGTGGCATTCTGACATATAAATATGTATAACCAAGCCAAGTGACGGCATCTCTAATGTTTTGAATGGTACCTAAAACTATTTCTGCATTTAACATATCTGGTAGCTTGCTAATCAATTGCGACTCTATTGGTAATTGCTGGTTCAGAAGAGATAAATAATATTGAAGTTCGCTATGGTTAGTAATTAAAATTCCTTCACCTTTAGTGTCATATTGTGGACGACCAGCTCGACCTAACATTTGCAAAACATCTAAGGCACCTAATTCAACCCACCTGCCTTTTTCTGGATTATATACTTGTGTACCTTTGATTATAACTGTATGAGCTGGTAAGTTAACACCCCAAGCTAAAGTAGCAGTCGAAACAAGGACTTGTATGTGCCTATCAGCAAAAAGATCTTCAACTAAAGTACGATCTACCCTTGTCATACCAGCATGATGGATAGCAAATCCATAAGGTAATAAATCTTTAAGCTCTTGATTCTTTACTTGTTCCGCTTCACTTCTCAATACTTCCATAGATGCAGAACCTTCTCGAAGAAATTGACCTAGGGTATCTTTTTCTAAACACATGTCCCTGATTGCACGTGCAGTTTTCCCAGTCTCTTTACGAGAATGCACGAAAATTAATACTTGATTCCTACCAGCATGTTCCATTGTTTTTTCATAAACTATTTCATTCATAACTTGAAATCGTTTCAATGCTTTTTTTTCTGTCACACCAATATATTGTTGTTCTAGTGCAACAGGCCTAAAACTGTTGTCAAAATAGAAAAGACCAGTTTCCATTTTAATACGTAAAAATGTGGCAACATCTTGATAGTTGGGTAATGTAGCTGATAAACCTACAAGTCTAACATCTTCTTGAGTGGTTTCAATATTCCTGATCGTTCTTGCAACCAAGGCTTCTAAAACTGGACCTCTTTCGTCGTGCAACAAATGAATTTCATCAATTATAATTAATCTTACTAATGAAGTGAATGTCTTTTCACCACCTTTACGTGTTATGATGTCCCACTTTTCTGGTGTACAAACAATTACTTGGGTCGCAGCTATTTGTTCTCTAGTCAGTTGATGATCTCCGGTCAATTCCGAAACAGTTAAATTGTAAGTTGACAATCTTTTTCCAAAATTACCAACCATTTCTTGTACGAGAGAACGCATTGGTGCAACATAAATTATTTTAAATTCGTCCGCATTTATCGTGCCGTCTGCATTAATGTGTTTGCCAATTTCACGCATCATACAAAGTAGAGCAACGTTTGTCTTACCAGCACCAGTAGGTGCACATAATAATAAATTTTCGTCACTTTCCAATGCACTTTGATATAAACGACTTTGAATTCTGTTCAATGTCTTAAAACCCTCAAAAGCAGGTTGAACGTATTTTGGTAAATCTTCGATCGGCAAAAGTTTTTCATTATCGCCAAATGGTTTGGGTTTTAAAGCAGGTACATGAACTTCTTCATATCTGAAAATATATAAAGACAAAGATATAAATTATAATATATAAAGAGAAAGAGAGAGTCATTGAACTTTAATTAATTATTAATTATTTCATGTAAATAGGAATTGATTGATTGATAATCTATCTATCACTTTAGCCATACCCTTTTCTTTGTTTCCTAAAACTTCCATCAGGCAGTTGACAACGCTTGTTTGCCATAAAATGACTTCCTTGTGCAAATATTAAATCTTCCAAGTCTATTAAATTTCTGGTTCCTTGAACTTGACCTCCAGGACCTCCAGTGTCTTCATTTTCTTCTCTTCTTTTACGCTGTGCTCTGGCTTCCATTGTTTCATCCGCATCGTCATCACCTTTTCCTGTATCTAATTGTTTTAAGATTTTTGCAAGTACTGGCTCGTCATTCATCTTATTACGTATTTTTTGCCTTTCTGATTCAGATTGTGAAGCTGCTAACATCGTGCAGTAGGCAACTAAATTGAAAAAAAAACAAAAACAATTAGAAAAAAGTCTTATTAACAAAATTAAATATATTATGTCGAGTCATAAATAACTTCCTATGCGGCTATGTAGAATCTATTTTTCGTATTTACCTACTATAAGTCACCGAAACAAACGGATTTTCGATATCACTATATAGATGAGGATTCAGTTAATCTTCTGTCAACTTTTTGATGTAATCAATGTTACATTTAACCGTTTTTCTTAACCTCTTAAATGGATAGTAAAAAGTGCATATTGGACATGTAATGCTTTAGGAATTTAAACATGGCAATGGCATTAAGGTGGCAACTGAAAAAATATGCAGCGTATACGGTGCAGGACTGATAAATGATATGGCAGTCCGAAATTGGTTTGTAAAATTATGTTGTGAAGATACGAGCTTAAAAGACGAACTGAGTGCAAGGTCGTCTTTCTGACTTTGACGAACCTTTTAAAGGTAATTTTGGAGCAAAATTCAATAGATGCGTCCAACAGATGCAAAGAGTGCAAAAAAAAACTGCATGAAAAGTGTTCTGCTTTTATCAGTGGCAAAAATGCCATTCTTTGTCTCATAAATAAAAGAAGTTATTTATGACTCGACCTTATATAGATGAATATATATTAGCATACTTGTGTGTCTATATTTCTTTAACTGTTTTATAAAGTCAAAACAGTCATAACCCAAAAGTAAAACTAGTTGATTTTCACAATCACGATCGTCGCTAGCATCCTTCAAAACTGTTAATACTTCTGCTGCTCTTGCTTGAGAAACCATAGCATCATCATATATTCTACTTAATCTTCTTTGTAACCAATATGCATCTATATCAAGAGGATGTAATGGTTTTTCCTTTTTCATCTCTTCTGCTCCACCTAACTAAAAAAAAGAAATATATATTAATTGAAATTTCTAATTAAATATAATATATATATATATATATATATATATATATATTTAAATATTTAATTATAATATCATTTAGTGGATATAATCAAATGAAGAGGAAGTAAATTAACCCTTTGTACTATTTTCACAAATCCGACTCGTGATGAAGATTTTAGGTTAGATATGAATATCACGAGTCATACTCGTGCTCTTAATAATAATAATAATAATAATAATAATAATAATATTTTTCTTCTTACATTCTCAGCATGAATGGCTCTATCGTCATTAGCTTCTTCTCCTTCATCACCTTCATCATCATTCTCCCTAACCTCTCCATAAACATCTTCATCGTCTTCTTCACTGCTCTCTTCGAATTGTACATTAATCCCATATGTTTCATCAATGTTTTCTTCATTTGTGGTACTTTTTTCATCATTACCAAAATCTGTTATCTTTTTACCAAGATTAACCAATAATGCAAATCTTTCTTCAGCCAATGAACCAAGTAACAATTCTGTTTCCTTCTTCTTTTCTCTTTCTTTCAATCTGTCATTTTTCAATACTGCCAAAACCTCATCCGCAGCACCACATAAAATATCGCGTGGTTGATCGCCCAAAGCTTCTTGAATAAAACTGAGCAATACTTCATAAGTTTGACGTGTTTCTTGAGTTTTAGGTCGATAAACGATACCAACCATTTCATCTACTCCTTCTGAAAGTAAAGTGGCACCTCTCATGCGTGCAAAATCATACTGTGCTTCATCTCGCTTCTGACGTCTGCAAAATATCAAATTATATATATATATTATTATATGGATATAACTATAATTAATAATTTAAATGAAACATAAAATATTTTCATACTTTGCTTTCCTTTCTTCAGCTTTTCCCGGTCTTGTTCGTTGTGCTCTGTCACCCATCCGTGTACCATCCAGCTTCCCAACAAGGGACATAACTTCACCGGTAGCTTCATCTCTGCTACGTCTTTCTATTAGCCGAACGTCAGCTTGTAAAACTAAATTGGAATTCTAAAAGTACACATAAGAGTTTTTTTATTAAATTATTAATTCTTATAATCATTCACATAATTGAACAAATATAAAAACATTGTATATATGCTTATATGCAAACTATGGCATATACAAAATTATTATAAAATGAATATATTAATAAACCTCATGAAAAGCTACAGTCGTAATAAATAATACACCAAATTCTATACAGTTTTACACGACAGATACGTTTCTAAAGAATATGTGTATACAAATTTATTACATCTGAAATTGTGAAGTGACTGTAGGTTAACCAAAAATGTTCTTCTTAAAATTTTGGATCAATTATGTTAAATCAAAATCATTCGTGTAAAAATAGAATTGGGTGTACTGTGCAATAGTTTATTTCATATTTAATGTTTTTATATTTGAGGAAAAAAAGGTTAAATGACTCACCGCTTTATATTCGTATTGCAATTGTCGTGCGGCGGCGTCCGCCATATTGTAATATAATAAATTCTACACAATAGAGAAATCTTTAGAAATTAATTCACTGATCTATCAAAAATATAAACTGCATTACCAAATGGTTATTTTCTAACACAATATAATTTATTATCTCACTCACAATATTTTCTTTCGTATAATTCTATATATTATAAGTTTGTTGTATATCACATGAACTATAGTACGATGCTTGAACTCTGTAAGAAAAGTTTTCATTTCTATCACTAGATGGAGCATACTTCGACGCAACCTATCGATGCTTACCGTTACGTATCGATACTAATCGATACCCATCGATCTTAATGTTGGTTTTCCTATCGTGAAAAGTGATTGGTTCGTTTTTATCGTAGCATTATCCATTTTAATTTGAAAAAGTTTGAAAATCTTGAAATGTTAATTAATTTTATATTAATATAGGATGATTTTAAGAAGGATAGAGTTTTTCTTTAGTATGACTAACACACGAATTGTTTCTCTGTAATTAACAAAGATTTTATTATTTTATACCAAAAGTATAATAACTTAACCTAATTATTAATCCTACCTGTAATTAACTAAGAAATAACATTCAATGTTGTTATTCACACTGTTGTTTCTTGATCACTTTTACAATCTAGTCTTAGATTCCTAATTAATTTTACGTGTGCACTTTGTGGTTTACATCATCATTGACACGTGCTGTGTCAATTTATCCGATTGTCGTTGGTACAGTAGGAAGTCTGACTTACCGACACCATTTACGCGCTAAACTCAAGTAAGCTAAGAGTACTTTCCTTACATTGGTAATATCATACCGTTTTAATACCATTTCATAAATGTCTTCAATAATTATCAACAAATAAATATTTCTACTATAATTATTTCTATTGTACTTACCTTGAAAAAATTAAATCATTTTTAATTTAATAATATAATAAATTACTAAATTACATAATACTAAATTACATAAAATGTATATTATATTATAAATATTATATATATATATATATATAAGACAATTATATGAAGGATTTTATGGAATGATAATAATCAAATATGTTTTCCTATAAATAGAGGTTAGGTTTTATTAGCCATTTACAACCGTGAATTTTATTATATATAATTTACCTGTAAATAGAGAAATGACAATTAAAGATTATTATCAGTTTCTTTCTATTTACACTAATCCAAATAATCTTACAAATTAATTATTTAAATTTTCTTATTATAATTTTATTTATTTCTCTTTATTTATCTATCTCTCTAGCTATCTATCACTGATTGATCAATTGATTAATCGATTTCTATCGAACTCTCTATGCATTTTCCTAGGAAAGCGCGGCAAATTCAAACGAAAGAAAATACACTATATATGTTTAATTAATAATTGCATGTTTCTTTATTGTAAATTATATATATTTTTTTTAATTATTTTAAACCTTCCACTAAACGTTAATTCCTAATATAAAGCGGCACCGTTACTGTTACCGCTTTAAAAAAAAGGTGATTTTTCAGAATTTTTTTCAAAAAGAACTACTGCATGAAATGTTTTAATTTTTTGAGGAGATATTCATGAATATTTAATGAATATATGAACAAATTTTTAGATTACAAAATTGAAAATTAAGCGACTTATTCGCAATCTTCCAAGTCCCCCCATTGCTGTAGTTATGGCGACCTTCACAGTTCATGAAATCCAAAAAACCACAAAGTTTATTAAACTAGAAGGAATTTTCCGCACCATGAACCTCGGTCCTAAAGAACAATTGAAATTTAACAAAATGGTGGAGTTTTATAAAAAACGTTTCAAATTTCGCACGAAAATTTGATGATTTTTGGGCCCTGCCAAAATTACATTTTTTATTCGATCGGAAAACTGGAGGTTTCATGGTATGCAGAAATATATATAAAAGAAGCTTCAACAAGAATCAAATCGATCGGATGATTTGTCTTCGAGTTTTAACTGCAGCAAATTTGGAAAATGTATTAGAAGGACCTAAAAGTAATGTCGTTACTACGCACGTCAAATTTTCATATTAATATTTCAATCAAATAACCGATTGATGATTTTTATCGTTACGATATTAAAAATTTGCATATCAGATAGAAAAAGATTGTTGATAACGTGATTAATTAATTTAATATAAATAATTGAATTATTGATTAATAATAAAAAGTTGTTTGACAAATTTATTCGTTCGAATTTTGAGGTTAAAAAGCGACATTACTTTCCGGTCCACCTAATAGTTTCGAGAAAAACACGTTTTAAAGTTTAAATTGCTGATTTGATCGTTATAAATGAAGAAATATTAGATGACTGTAACTCAAAAACTATTTGAAATATGCATTTGAAATTTGAGTATGTTATTTTTAAAGGTATAGATCTGTGATTCCCAAAGTGGGGGCCACCGACCTCTGATGGGTGCTGCAGCGATTCATTGGGGCGGTGATTGCCGCAGGTGCATTTAGAGGGGGATGAATAACTTTAAGGGGGTGCTGATTGAATCAAAGAAAGAAGAGAATATTTAGACAAATTAATTTATGTATGTATTTCGCTCATAACATTTAATTATTCTTTGAACAACGTACTGGACATTGGCTCGGTTTCCGCATACTCCTTAATTTTACTATTAAAATTTAAAAAAAATATTTCCAGATGGCGCTAAGTAATATTTTTTCTGGAAATGGGACAGTAGTAGAAAACAGTTTGGAAACCACTGGTAGAGACTATCGAAATATACAATAGTGCCCTTTAAGTATAATAATAGTATTAAGTCTTTTACTTATTAGCATTCATTAATTTGAATAATCAACACCGATCAATAAAAATCTTCTTCATGTTTCATACTGAAGGAAGTAGAGATAATAAGTGCAATAAGTGCGAATGATCAAAACGAACAAACTGTTCGAGACTATAATTAATGAAGAAATGATCATTAAAACGAGTGAACGTTCTAATCAACATGACCTTTGAACTTTGCTTGATATCTCTTATTGTTAGAAAAGTAGTTCTCCTTCCCTTTTTCTCATTTTTCTTTTTTCTTATTTCTCCTTGTCTTTTTTTTTTGTTTTGTTTTTTTTTTCTTACGATAAATCCTACTGATCATTCCGGTTATTCCGATAGTCGTGACGTCAATTACGTATTCATAAGCAACGATATCAACACCTGATCAATTTGTTTAAATTAGATTAAATGCAAAATTATGAATCATTTAATTACAACACTTTTATTCGCATACGGTATAGAAACAAAAAAAAAACGTTTATCTTTTTTTTCAATTAATTAAAAAAAGACAAGTTTTGTTACTTAATAAAAATTGAATTAGAAAGTAATTTTGAAATTTTCTTTTGATATTTTGTCATTTGACGTTTATTATCGTTCAATCATTATTATAGTAATCTATCGTATAATCGATTTCTTTATTCGTCTTATCACTTTCTCTTAATAATTTGTTTCACTCGATTCCAGTAATTATCTGAAACGAATAAATAAGACGTCGTATGTATGTTCTATATACATATATACATATATATATATATTAAATTTACACACAACTGCACTTATGAACGCCAGTAAAATTAAACGTATAGAGTTTGTCTTTTGTGTTTTATCTTTTAAAACGAGAATAATCTTATCGTCTCGGTGAATATATTTTTCTTTTCTTTTCTTTTCTTTTTTTTTTCTTTGATATTATTCTACACGTTTCATTATTATAAGTTTAATTTATAAAAACTCCAATTTTGTTTTTTTTTAACATCATTTTCTTATAAATCGAAAATTAAATAGACATTTTTCAAATACGTTTCTCACGATCGAAGATATCGAATACGACAAAGTCTTTCACAAATCAGTGACTAACATTCTCAGAAAAGTAAAATTGTCTTTACGTAACAAAGTCATTGCTTTATCTGTTCAAAATAAAACAAAAGGAACGAATAATCATCGGCGTCGCGTTGGTTGGCTCGTATGAGTTGGAGGCATGTGCAAAACTATGCCGTATCTTTCGGTAAAAAGTAAGAGAGATAATGAAACAGAGAAATGGATTTTATTTTATAAGTGCTTTTAAAATATCATTACTGTCTGGAAGTTATGAGGAAAATAACAAGCTTATTGTGTAGATAGTTCAATATGAAGTCGAAGACGAAGTCAAAGACGTGCGATAATAAGTATCATCAATTATGTACATACATAATTAATGTAACATGAGAAATGGATAATAATAATAATTATTATTATTAATTAGCATTTTTTTTTCGTGTGGTTTGTTATCCCGGGCGCTCAGTCCTTGAACCATTGTGCCCGGGGCCCCTTGCGGGGAGCACCTATCATTGTGGTGGTCCCGTGGGCAGCCACGTCCTCCGTGCGAAGTGCAGCACAGTCCGTCCACCCAAAGCCCAGCACATCGAATGTTGGCGGTGGTCCCAATGGCATCATTTCTGACGCCCGCGAGCCCAAAGCCACGACGACGAGGCACAGGGCATGTCGCCCCTCCCTCGTTCGATGTCGGAGAGCGGGGACTCGAACCCGCGAATTCCGGGCGGGAGTCGAGCGCTTTACCGACTGAGCCATGCTGTGCTCTATTAATTAGCATTAGAAACTCAAAAGTTCATTGCCGCAAATATTAAAGCCAGTGTTCCCGTCCCATTCGCGGTCTTCTTAGCCCATTTCCTTAAGATCTCGAAATAATATTGTCCTCCCATCTATGTCTCGGTCTACCCAAGTGGTCTTTTCCCGTTCGATCCACCCCCATGCTCGCCACGTGACACCTGCCCATCTTAATCGGCGTGATTTTACGACGTTAATGATGTCCGGTTTTGTACAGTCGGTGTACCTACACTTATGGAGTTTTCCCATTCGTCCGTTTCCTCATCGCATTTTGCACCGAACATTTTACGAAACAACTTTATTTTCGAAAAGTCTCAATTTATTTTGGGCCCGTAACGTAAGTGACACCACGTTTGGCTACCATAAAGGATTACCGGTATGATGATTGTCCTGTATATCCTGATTTTGAAGCACCTAGACAGCAACCACGAGCTGAGTAATTTATTGGCATTGCCTAAATTGATTGTTTTTTTAAGTTCTTCGTTTATTTCGTTTGTCTGGTTTATGATCGACCCTAAATATATACCTAAAGTTGTTGACCTGTTCAAAAATTTTATCCCGGATGACCAAAGTTCCAATGTTACACACATTCTGAATTCTGAAATGTATCGACACATAAGATTTAACGTGTTAAATCCCTTCTGATTTTCTGTGAGAAGAAAAAACAACGGCAGACGTAATCCTTTCTCGGTTTTATTAGAAATGGAAACATAACCTGTTCGCATTAGGTTAGAATCTTCTTCGTTAGTTCATTAACACGTTGAGCGCCACGTCAGTCATCGGTGGCTGACACTGGACTTTCCGTTTAGGCCGCGTCTGTCACAAGTGACTGACACTCAACTATTATTTCAATATAAAGTATCGTTTGTGGCCTGACAGAAATTTCTCTAAGAATTCGCGTGGCGCTGACTCGTTCAAAAATTTTATTTCAGAGACCAAAGTTCCAATATTATGCACATTCTGAATTATATATTTGTTTTCTTTTTGCAGACCCAGTTCTTTTATGTTATGAGAAATTGATAATACGAATAATAATATTATATTATCAATATAAATATGAGCCGTTCAGTGCACACATCGATTAACTCCATAAAACCAAAAATTGAGAAATGCGATGAAATAATATATATTGTATATTACTTATTATTTAATAGCCAAAAAAATGTTGCCGTTTAATGGTGTTATATTCTTTATTATTCAGGAAAGTTATTATAAATATAAAAAGTAATGACTATACTAAGTGCTTTGACACTTAAATTTAAAATTTTTCAAAAAGTAGAGTTAATCGATGTTACGGATCCTGTAGGAGGGATGCGCCATTCATATTCAGCTCATGTGCCATTGGCTGAAAATTTTGGAGGACCGCTTGAATTTATAATAATTTTTTCGTCTGACCTATTCTATTTTAATATAAATTGTTTAATTATCATTAAATATAGTTCACTTTTTTTCTGTATTTGATGCAATTCATTATTTCATAATTATTTCAATGTTTGAATCATTCGCGCGCAAAATCGAGTTCCGGTTCCCCAGCAATGTACATGGCGCATCCCTCCTATAGGATCCCTAATCGATGTGTGCACTGAACGGCTCATATATAACTCCGCTTAGTTAGTATCTAAATATCTAGATAATATCTAGATGGTCCCAAGCCCAGATAAAGGAGAAGGAGAGGGAGGGTTCGAGGGTGAGGCTAGCAACCTACCCTCGGTAAAAAAAAAAAAGAAATAATCGCTCCCAGAACTAATTTCACGGTCTCTTTAATCTGTGAAGTTAGGGATAACAGAATGAAGTCCTAATAATAAGAAAAAGAAGAAGAAGAATATAAATATATAATTATAAATGAATTAGCACAAAAATGTTAATGTTAAGGATAAAAAATATATAATTATAATATTATCGTAAGAACATAAAAAGAAGAAAATAAAAGATCACAGTATGAGGTTGATTATCTTAAAGAAAATCACGTGAGCAGATAACCATTATCTTTGTCTCCTTTCTCTCTCTTTCTCTCTCTCTCTCTTTCTTTCTCATTTTCATTTTTTCTCTCTTATCAGTTTAATTATAAGATTCAACTTCGTATTGCTTCCCATTGTCAATCTTGTTTTGGAAAGGAAGGAAGAGAAAGGGGAAGATGCGAGACAAACTTTTCGATTTTAATAAAAGATTATTTTACATGGTGACTCTTAACCTCTACTCGAGAAATAATTTATTGTATCACCGATTAAATACGCTCGAGGAGACTGCGTCGTTTCAATCTATGGACGGATTAATAATAATACTTCATAAGAGTGTTCTATATTTAAGGGGAACTATATATATATATATTAGGGTAGGTGAAAAAAATCAATTATTTTTTTTTTTACAAGTGCCACGGAAAAATGGGTTGCTAGACACATTAAAACAATTCTCACCAAATATGAGCTCTTCATTTTAATAGGAAGATCCTCCGTATCGCAGTTTTTTATTTTATTTTATTTTTTTTTCAGTCCAATAGAATAAAATTCATATCTCATCATTAATTGATTGTAGAGAAAAATGTTCTAGATGAATTTTGTAGGAAATTTAATGCTCTACAAAAAAGGTATCTTATATTTTTTCCGTAAACCTCATCATTTGAATGATATTGATGATTTAAGTTTGATTATTTTAAGACAAATATAAGACAAATTTCATTTTTGTTGATGAATAATTTTATAACTCGACAATAAATGACTATTACAAAATGCGCAATACAAATTTTTGTAGGAAATTAACTGCTCTATAAAAATGGTGTCTTATGTTTTGGCGATTAAATTAAGCGTTTAAAAGATATTCATTATCAAACTTTCATGTGTACTGATTTCTGTCTCTGAATATATATCCTAGGATAAAATTTGGAAAAAATCGAATTTTTTTTTACATATTTCAATAGTTCATACATTTAACACTAGATTTATGGAACCCGTTAAAATGACGGGTTTTCGATTTAATGTTTAAAAATTCTGAACATGCAAACATTATTCTTGAAATATTATATATTGGTTTTTATATTATAAAAATAACGTTTAATTATAAAAACGCTTCGGTCATGCGTTGCTGTGACTTTGTTATAAAATATTGATTTAATATAATTTATATTGAATATATAATTAATAATAATAAATATATATATATATATATATAATAATAAAAAATAATAAAATATATAATTGAATTAATATAATTATAGATTATATAGATATTAATATATAATAGAATTCTTAACTATTTAGTAAATTATAAAAACACACAAAATAATATATTACAATTAGAATGAAATATATAAAATAATAATACACACAAAAAAATATAAAAAGTACGGTTATGTCGTATGTAAATTGAAATAATTGAATTATAATACAGCGTCACCTATTAAACACTTACAGTACCTAAAGACTTAGATAACCTATAAATAATAAATTCTTAAATTAGCAATAAATAATACAAAATAATAGTAATAAAAATTATTTGATACACTAAGTTGAAAAAAACATATAAAATAAACAATATTTCATTAACAGTAGATTTACGGAGCCCTGTCAAAATGACGGATTTTCGATTTAATGCTTCAAAATTCTGAACATGTAAACATTATTCTTTAAATATTACATATTGCTTTTTAATTATATAATGCAACGAATATATATTTCTAGTCATTTTCTCTGGAACACCTTTATTTTATTATTTACAGATGTGGTATACCTCTTTTTACAAAAATCCGTCTATTTGATGGATTAAGTTATACAGATATACAACATCTGGAAATAATCAAAATGAAATAACAATGAATAAGAAAAAACAACACTAAACAAATGACGACTATTTTACAGTAAATACATGAGCAAACAAGTTTGAATTTGTTGTTTACAGTTCGATCAAACCTTCTCATATCACAAATACTCACAGTTCACTGCTGAGCTTTGCCGGTAAAAGAAATTATTTTTGGAGATGAAGCATCTCTTATCTTAATATATATAAATTACGTGTCACGTTGTTTGTCAGCAATGGACTCCTAAACTACTGAACCGATTTTAATAAAATTTTGCACACTGTGTGCAGTATCATCCAACTTGAAAGATAGGATAGTTTATATCTCAATTTATAATCGCAATATTATTTTATTAATCGCGAATTATTTGTTTATTAACAAAGAGCCATGATTATCTCTGTTAGTTCGATAAGATCCTAAAACAGATGGCGGTATAAGGTAATTCGTTGACTTAAAGACGTGTATATCGGACTGATTGTGAGCTACAGCAACGCATGGCGGGGCACCCCTAGTTATTTTATAAAACAAGTAGATCAAAGTGAAAGATTATAAGATTGAGTTTACATGTAAAAAAATGTATTGAAGACAACAGTCAATGACATATCAATCTAAAACTTTTTAATAAATAATTTCAAACAAACAAAAAAATTGCATTTTAACATACCCGTCAAAAAGACGGAATTTCAGTAAGAAAAAAAGGTATACAGGGTAATGCCCGTAAATCTAGTGTTAAATGTTCGTAGGAAGTTGTCCAACTCGTTCGTCTTATTTCTTTAAGTTGTACAAATACATACAACTATATATCTGAATTGAATAGTGGTCTAGACGTACACACATACACATACACACACAAGAATATGCATAAACCAGATAAACACATAACGTATGATGCGTGTATTCGATAGACCTTCCTCCCCGCAAACACTGAACTCACCCAAAGTTATTTCACGCACCGTGAAGCACGGAAACAGGTCGTTTACTCGAGATTTCGTTCATAAATCAGACTACGATCGCATTTCCCTTAAACCCTTCCCCACTGCCGCCTACCTTTCTTTCTGGTCATCACAATCCTTCTCGTCATGCCCATTATCGTTCATGGGGGGTTTGTCTACATCACTGACAAACTTAATCGTCCGTCATATTCACTGAGATTCATCGAATCCTGCCGGAAACGGAAGGGTTACAAAGAGAAAGATAGAGAGACAGTTATTTCCGTTTGGTTTGTTAACCTAGCCCTTTTAATTTTATAAATTATTTATTACTAATATATTTTTCATTGAATTATGATGATAAGAAACTAAGCTTTTTTACATTTTTTACAGTCGATTTGTTTTTTTTTTTTTTTTTAATGTAGGAAGTAATTAAATATAATGCAACGCGGAAATATGGAAACCGTGATATTATTTTGATTTGGAAGAAATCAACAGGTGAGCACCGACAGACGGGTAGCGAACTCTTCCAAGTTTAGAATCCACTTTGATCTTTCTCTCTCTCTCTCTCTCTCTCCCTCTCTTTTTTTTCTACCTGTTCAGATCATTTTCGATATTATCCAACGACATATGCCCAATATAGTATAGAAAAGGCAGATGGCAAAATGTACTTTCCAAGTGATCGTCTAACGTGTTTAATAGATTCCTTGAAATTACGTAATGGTAAGAAATTTGAATTGATTTATAAATTTCTTGTGTACAGATATGTCGAATATAATCGATATTTAATTCGATATATTTTTCTTATTCCATATTTTTATAAATATAACAAATGATGTTATTAGAATCAAATTGTAATACACAAATAAAATTATGCTTACACATAAATACAAATTAAATTACATACAAGTAAATAATACAAATGATATTAAGTTGTATACAACTAAATTCATAATACAAATTAAATTATGATAATGATATAATAAAAATTATTAATTAATGATACAAATAAAAATTAATAATAATTAGTAAAAATATTAGTCTATTTGACGTGATCGTCTAACGTGTCATCTAATCATCTAAATTCCTTGAAATTACGTAATGCTAAGAAATTTGAATTGATTTATAAATTTCTTGAGTACAGATATGTCGAATATAATCGATATTTATTCGATATATTTTTCTTATTCCATATTTTTATAAATATAACAAATAATTTTATTAGAATCAAATTGTAATACACAAATAAAATTATGTTTACACATAAATACAAATTAAATTACATACAAGTAATTAATACAAATGATATTAAGTTGTATACAACTAAATTCATGATACAAATTAAATTATGATAATGATATAATAAAAATTATTAATTAATGATACAAATAAAAATTAATAATAATTAGTAAAAATATTAGTCTATTCGACGTGATCGTCTAACGTGTCGTCTAATCATCTAAATTCCTTGAAATTACGTAATGCTAAGAAATTTGAATTGATTTATAAATTTCTTGAGTACAGATATGTCGAATATAATCGATATTTAATTCGATATATTTTTCTTATTCCATATTTTTATAAATATAACAAATAATTTTATTACAATCAAATTGTAATACACAAATAAAATTATGTTTACACATAAATACAAATTAAATTACATACAAGTAAATAATACAAATGATATTAAGTTGTATACAACTAAATTCATGATACAAATTAAATTATGATAATGATATAATAAAAATTATTAATTAATGATACAAATAAAAATTAATAATAATTAGTAAAAATATTAGTCTATTTGACGTGATCGTCTAACGTGTCGTCTAATCGTCTAAATTCCTTGAAATTACGTAATGTTAAGAAATTTGAATTGATTTATAAATTTCTTGTGTACAAATATGTCGAATATAATCGATATTTAATTCGATATATTTTTCTTATTCCATATTTTTATAAATATAACAAATAATGTTATTAGAATCAAATTGTAATACACAAATAAAATTATGTTTACACATAAATTCAAATTAAATTGCATACAAGTAATTAATACAAATGATAATAAGTTGTATACAACTAAATTCATAATACAAATTAAATTAGGATAATGATACAATAAAAATTATTAATTAATGATACAAATAAAAATTAATAATAATTAGTAAAAATATTAGTCTATTCGACGTGATCGTCTAACGTGTCGTCTAATCGTCTAAATTCCTTGAAATTACGTAATGTTAAGAAATTTGAATTGATTTATAAATTTCTTGTGTACAGATATGTCGAATATAATCGATATTTAATTCGATATATTTTTCTTATTCCATATTTTTATAAATATAACAAATAATTTTATTACAATCAAATTGTAATACACAAATAAAATTATGTTTACACATAAATACAAATTAAATTACATACAAGTAATTAATACAAATGATAATAAGTTGTATACAACTAAATTCATAATACAAATTAAATTATGATAATGATACAATAAAAATTATTAATTAATGATACAAATAAAAATTAATAATTATTAGTAAAAATATTAGTCTATTCGACGTGATCGTCTAACGTGTCGTCTAATCATCTAAATTCCTTGAAATTACGTAATGCTAAGAAATTTGAATTGATTTATAAATTTCTTGAGTACAGATATGTCGAATATAATCGATATTTATTCGATATATTTTTCTTATTCCATATTTTTATAAATATAACAAATAATTTTATTAGAATCAAATTGTAATACCTAAATAAAATTATGTTTACACATAAATACAAATTAAATTACATACAAGTAAATAATACAAATGATATTAAGTTGTATACAACTAAATACAAAATACAAATTTTAAATTATGATAATGATAAAATAAAAATTATTAATTAATGATACGAATACAAATTAATAATTAATAATAAAAATATTATTATAATTAATTATAAAAAGAATTAATAATACAAATTGTTTTCAAGTATTTTTGTATCATTTGTATCATTCATTTTAATATCCTATTATTTATTCTCACAAAGTTATTAACTCGTGATTTATACATATTATACTATAAACAATTAACTGTAACGTTCCGTTTTGAAAGTGCGCACCGCTCTGTGCGTCTTGAAATTTGAAAAAAAAAAAAACATTTTGAAATTCAAAAATATGCTTCGTTTTTCACAAAAATTACAATTGAAATATCAACTGGTCCCTATTTTATACGCATGCTACAAAATCCTATCACTTTTTTCAAGACATCAGTCTTGACGATGAAATTCATCTTCATGACGAGTAAATTCGTCAAACACAGTTAACTGATTAAAGGATATTTATTTTATTTATTTTTTTTTCATATGCATAGGAAATACAAATGAATATAAAAAAAAATTATAATTGATATTGTAAATTATGTATAATAATTTGAATCTTGGAGAAACGAAAGACACAAATAGAAAGAAAATGAGAGATAGCAAAGATGATGATGCCTTCCATCTGTAGGATACCTCCAATACTCGAATGGGATACGTTAATCCCCTATACGTTACAGCTGCCGCAATGTTGAGCGAGTGTGTGCTGCCGGTAAAGAGAAAGGGACGTACAGGTGCATATACGCCTGAGTTCAGTCAATTCAGTTATGATTAATAAAAGTTAGCGCATATTTTGTGTTACTTTTTATTTTGATTAACTACTGGCACATTTGATCAAAGCTAATTCTCAAAAACAATTGCATTGAAATTTTCGTAGATCATAAATATTCGCAAATGCGAACCAAAATCATATATACATATAGAAAACAAAAAGAAATGTCCTGGGGAATTGATAGGGAAACCCTAGGGATCCCCCGAGGAAATGGTGGGGAATCTCTGGGGATCCCCAGAGAATTGGTGGGGTTAGACTGTTTAATACTGATAAATTTTGTTCAGTAAAATGGATAGTTAAGGTTAATCGGATGAGATCGTGGGTGATGCAAGATGAACCAGCCCAGACGACATCAAAAGCAGAGATTCACCAAAAAAAAGATTATACTGTCAGTCTGGTGGGATTATAAAGGAATTCTGTACTCTGAACTTTTACCAAAAAACCAGACGATCAATTCGAGCCTGTACGTTGAACAACTCGCCAAAATGAGCGATGCAATTCAAGCAAAGCGGCCAGAATTGGCAAATCGTAAGGGTGTTGTTTTCCACCATGATAATGCAAAGCCCCACACATCTTTTGTCATTCGTCAAAAATTATTGGATATGGGTT
Source organism: Polistes dominula (assembly GCF_049000335.1). Taxonomy (NCBI): domain Eukaryota; kingdom Metazoa; phylum Arthropoda; class Insecta; order Hymenoptera; family Vespidae; genus Polistes; species Polistes dominula. The sequence goes on from NW_028300939.1 coordinate 3,237,643, forward strand.
GGGATGTGTTGTCATATCCATCATATAGCCCTGACTTTGTGTCTTCAGACTACCATTTATTTCGTTCCATGCAACACTCCTTAAACGGTCAAATTTTTAATAACGTTAACGATGTCAAATTACACCTAATTTAGTTTTTTGATAGCAAAGATAAGAAATTTGATGAACGTTGCATGATGACACTGTCTGACCGATGACAAGAGGTCATTAGCAAAAATGGACAGTACCTAATTGAATAAACTCATATTTTGAATTTTAATTCTTATTTAAAATCTGCAATCATTTAGTTGCCAACCCAATAGAAATGAAACGAATGCTGAGCATCAGAAGTAAAATAATTGTAGGTTTTATTTATTATAATATTGTAACCATACATAACAAAGGTCAACGATTTTGGGGTAAGGGGTAGTTAACAAAAACTACCCCTTTCCAAATTCTTACAATCAAAAAGTAATGTCGAAAGCGATAGCCATGGATAGACATCAAAATTGTTGGATATTTGTCGACGGAAAAATACCCCATGCACGAATGCGTATCCGCCTTCTTGTGTCTGTCTGAATGTGTGTGTGTGTGTGTGTGTGTGTGTGTAAGAAGACAGGCAATGGTGTCATTAAATCGAAAGAATCACTTGTGCCTTCTACGCACTTGTTGTCCAGGAAACAAGAAAGGAAGGAAGGAAGACAGCAGACGTCGTGCACCTCATGCTAGGTGCAGGTTGCGTCAGGGTTCCTTTTCAACGGTCAAAAATTTATCGAGCATTTCTTGAGTGCAACATTCGAAAGAATCATAAAAAAAAGGAAAACTAATTGTAAGAAAAAAATAAGATAGAAAGAGAGAGATCAATTGATGTTAAATCGATACTCGATCGATGTTTGTTCGATAATAAGCTGCAGGTGTTTCGTTTTCCGTTTCGTATAACATAAGCGCGAGCTTTTGTTCAAACCACCTCTATTTATCTCCCCACCCACGTTATTATTTTCATAATTCACATACCTGTTTAAACTGTAAAAGAAATATTTATTCTAAAACCAATCTATTTATATAAAAATGTAGATTTTCTTTATACTTTATCGATTGTTTCGAAATTTGAACACAATGTTGCATTAGCAAACAATTAGCTAATTTATTTATAAAATAATTAATTAATTTAACCAAAAAAAATGGATACAGGTAAGTCCTGCGCCATCTGTTGACCATAGATTTCGGTGAATGTGCGGAACATTTAAACATAACCTAACTTTTATCTATACTTTTGACATTACGTTGCATTCGCACACAGTTAGCTTATTTATTTATAAAATAATTAATTTAACAAAGAAAAAAAGATACAGGTAAGTCCCGCGCCATCTGTTGGCCATAGATTTCGGTGAATGTGCGAAACATTTAAACATAACCTAACTTTTATCTATACTTTTGACACAACATTGCATTCGCATACAGTTAGCTTACTTATTTATAAAATAATTAATTTAACAAAGAAAAAAAGATACAGGTAAGTTCCGCACCATCTGTTGGCCATAGATTTTGATAAGTGTGCGAAACATTTAAACTTAACCTAACTTTTATCTATACTTTTTTTTCTTTTCTATTTAATCAAACTAACAGCAAAGTGTGGAGGGGCACAGTTAACACAACGTTGCATTCATATACAGTTAGCTTATTTATTTATAAAATAATTAATTAATTTAAAACAAAAATAGATACAGGTAAGTCCTGCGCCATCTGTTGGACATAGATTTCTGTGAGTGTACGAAACATTTAAACATAACCTAACTTTTATCTATACTTTTATTTTTTTTCTATTTAATCGAACTAACAGCAACGCATGGAGGGGTACAGCTAATTAAAATATACTATATATATATCATAAATGATATTTGTTTTTATATTAATTAACTATAGATAATGATTTCAATGTATTAATCATTAATATTAACACTTTAATGGCCGCTCACACAACATGTGTGTGATAGCCGGAACAACCGTTATTCACCGTTATTTATTTTGTAACCTTTTAAATATTTAAAATTATATAAAATTAAATTGTTATTGTTTTTTTGTATGTTAGTTTTTTCTTAAATTTAATAAAGATTTTTTAAAAATTAATTTTTCAAAAATATTACCTGTCCTTGGCAACGTTTGACTGCGTAGACGTGCGGCCATTAAAGTGTTAATCATCAATTGGACTAGCAGTTTGATCTATGATAAATATATCATACGATATATTTCGATCAATGATAAATATATGATACGATCCACCAGTAAATGGAGTTCCACCAGTATATAAGACACTGTTCCTGTTCGTTGTTCGTGGGGTGGGTCTTTGGAAGGGTGGTAAGGGCGTTCGAACTCTGGCGACGGTTGAAAGTCGCTCGCTCGGCTTCTCGCGTGGGACCTTCAGGTGGATGTGAAACTTTTTAACTCTCTACAACACTCTCCAAGGTGCTGGGGTGTGCACCTGCTATACACCTGTTGGCCGTTGCCGAGTTCGTGAACGAACCGATGCCGTTTCTTCGTTGTACACAACGACGAGAACGTCTTCTAGTCGTTTCCTCGACTTTTTCCTTCTCGCCTGCCAGACGGAAGATACGTTTATCTTTTTTCTTTCTCTAGCGATATAAAAAAAAGAAAGAAAGGAAAAAAAGAGAACAGAAAATTTCCGTTGTTCAAACTTTTCAACGTTTTCTTTTCTATATTACACGTGTAACGTCTTCAATGTCAGCAAAACCCATTCTTTCTATCTATGATGTATTCAAACAATTTTGTAATAAACAATAAAATATACTCAAACTATATTAATCACCTTGATTTTAATAATTCGTACGTTCAACATAACCTATATTTGCAAAATGCGAACAACTTTATACAGGATATTTTAGGATCGTTTAAAAAATTCTATTTATCTATAATGTATTCAAATAATTTGTAATAAATACTAAACTATACTAACAATTATTAATTACCTTGATTATAATTTTGTTGTTGTATTATTGGTAATTATGTATTTTTGTTAAATTTGTAATTTTTGGTAATTTTGTATTATTGGTAATTTGTATTATTTGTACAATTAATATTTTTTTTTGTATTTTTGTATTTTGTATTATTCGATCGTTCAACATAACCTATATTCGCAAAATGTGAATAACTGTATAAAAAATATTGTAGGATCCTTTAAGAGATACCTTTTATCTAAAACGTATTCAAACAATTTATAATAAATACTAAACTATACTAACAATTATTAATTACCTTGATTATAATTTTGTTGTTGTATTATTGGTAATTATGTATTTTTGGCAAATTTGTAATTTTTGGTAATTTTGTAATTTTTGGTAATTTGTATTATTTGTACAATTAATATTTTTTTTTGTATTTTTGTATTTTGTATTATTCGATCGTTCAACATAACCTATATTCGCAAAATGTGAATAACTGTATAAAAAATATTTTAGGATCCTTTAAGAGATACCTTTTATCTAAAACGTATTCAAACAATTTGTAATAAACACTAAACTATACTAAAATATATTAATACAAGTTCAGTTATTATTCGATCGTTCAACATAACCTATATTCGCAAAATGTGAATAACTGTATAAAAAATATTTTAGGATCCTTTAAGAGATTCCTTTTATCTATAATGTATTCAAAAAAATTTGTAATAAACACTGAACTGGGTTGTTCTGAAAATAATTTTGTTTTTCTTTTATGAAAATGAAGACAATTTTCGTTTCCTAACCTAAAACCTAAGACTTTTAAATGGACATAAACAGTTAAACTTGATTAATTTAACCTCTGATCAATCTCATGTGTTGTTATTTACTGATTTACATTGACTAATGCATTTATTGTATAAAACAAAACTGAAATTACTTTCTGAACAACCCAATATATTAAAATATATTAAACCCCTTGATTTTAATATTTTATTTTGTATTATTTCCTGTAAAAATATAACGAGTTCATTTATTATTCGATCGTTCAACATAACCTATATTCGCAAAATGAGAACAACTTTATACAGGATATTTTAGGATCATTTAACAGAATATGTCCTGGATCAGGACTATGCCGATCTCGCACGCGCGTTTCCATCAAAGGTAAAAGTCGGTTGAGGGCCAATTACCGTATAGAAGAGGCCACCAGGTATTTTCGTAGTGGAGGAGGAGTTGTCGATCGAATGAGAGAGAGAGAGAGAAAGAGAAAGAGAGAGAGAGAGAGAGAGAGAGAGAGTGAACAATCCAAGGAGGCTATTCAAAGAGTAAAGAAGATGAGGAGGAGGGTCTGATACACTTTTAATACGGGACCAAAGGAGCCCCCTGCACAGCAGGTGCACCGCAGGTGATTCTCTTCGTCTTTTTCTCCCGCCATGCAGGTTTTCTCTCACAAGTTATCTCTCTTTCTCTCTCTATCTCTCTCTTTTTCTCTCTTTCTCTAGAAAGAAGATTGTACACGTTACCTACACTCTACGTACATAATGCGATCACCTACAGTCAATGGTTAGACATGATTTCTTCTTCTTTCCCAACTTACTCGTCTGACGAAAAATCCTTAAGGAGCACACTAGTGTGAAATTTGGAAAAAATCGAATGTTTTTTTTTTGTATACTTCGATAGTCTATACCTTTAAAAATAATATACTCAAATTTCAAGTGCATCTTTCAAATAGTTTTTGAGTTACATAGTCATCTAATATTTCTTCATTTATAACGATCAAATCAGCAACTTAAACTTTAAACGCGTTTTTCTCGAAACTATTAGGTGGACCGGAAAGTAATGTTACTTTTTAACCTCAAAATTCGAACGAATAAATTTTTCCAACAAGTTTTAATAATTCAATTATTTATATTAAATTAATTAATCACGTTATCAACAATCTTTTTCTATCTGATATGCAAATTTTTAATATCGTAACGATAAAATTCATCAATCGGTTTTTTGATTGAAATATTAATATGAAAATTTGACGTGCGTAGTAACGACATTACTTTTCGGTTCTCCTAATGCATTTTCCAAATTTGCTGCAGTTAGAACTCGAAGACAAATCATCCGATCGATTTGATTCTTGTTGAAGCTTCTTTTATATATATTTGTGCATACCATGAACCTCCAGTTTTCCGATCGAATAAAAAATGTAATTTTGGCAGGGCCCAAAAATCATCAAATTTTCGCGCGAAATTTGAAACCTTTTTTTATAAAACTCCACCATTTTGTTAAATTTCAATTGTTCTTTTGGACCGAGGTTCATGGTGCGGAAAATTCCTTCTAGTTTAATAAACTTTTTGGTTTTTTGGATTTCATGAACTGTGAAGGTCGCCATAACTGCAGCAATGGGGGGACTTGGAAGATTACGAATAAGTCGCTTAATTTTCAATTTTTTAATCTAAAAATTTGGTCATATATTCATTAAGTATTCATGAATATCTCCTTAAAAATTAAAACATTTCATGCAGTAGTTTACTTTGAAAAAAATTCTGAAAAATCATCTTTTTTTCAAACCGTTAGACTAGTGATTTTCGTTACGAGGTCAGATTTTCATGAAAAAAAGATGTGCTAGATCTTTTTGAATTTTTACTGGACATGCACACCCCTCATGTGGGGAGTCGAACGATAAAAATAAGCAGAAAAAATTATCCTTTGGTCATATGCTTTGATTCTTCGTAAATCTTAAAGATTTGACCGGACGTTCAGCCCAATAAATAGAAACTGACGGGTCCAAGGATGGAACGTTCATCTTCCTTCTTATTCCCCAATCATTTAAAAAAAATCGATATTCTTCCTTCTGATTTTCTGAGAGAATGAAAAACAACAGCAGACGTAACCTTTTATCGACTTTATTAGAATTGGAAACATAACCTATTCGCATTATGTTAGAATCTTCTTCGTTAGTTCATTAACACGTTGAGCGCCACGTCAGCCATCGGTGGCTGACACTAGACTTTCCGTTTAGGTCGCGTCAGTCATCGATGGCTGACACTAGACTTTCCATGTAGTCCACGTCAGTCATCTATGGCTGACACTAGACTTTCGGTTTAGGTCACGTCAGTCATTTATGGCTGACACAAGACTTTCCCTCTAGGCCACGTCAGTCATTCGTGGCTGACATTAGGCTTTCCCTCTAGGCCACGTCAATCATCGATGACTGACAACGTATAACATGGATACATCTAAGTGGCGCGCGTGGCCTGACGGGGACTTCCTTGAAAATTAGCATGGCCTGACAAGGACTTCCTTAAAAATGAACGTGACGTTCAACGTGTTAAATTAGAGATTAATTAAAAATCATTCAAGATTTATATTTATATCTTCTCTATTATATAGGTAATAACTATAACATTTGACTTATTTTAACTAATAAGTGATAAATATAAATAGTAGTAATCGTTAATGAAATAACAATACAACGAATATTTTCTCACTTTTTCCTCTCGAAGTCTTCTCTCTTGTTCTTTCAATCTGTTTGCTTCGGCTTTCTCAGCAGCTCGTAATTCTCGGAATCTTCTTTGTTGTTCTCGTAAAGCTGCCACTTCTTCTTCCTCTAAGACCTCGATCAAAGCTTGCTCAATAGTCTTACCAACGATTACTTCGACAATTGGCTGTACTTCAAGATCGAAATCGAATAGCTGTAAAACAATTATTCTATCAAAAATCCTCGATCGTAGATAATATATACCAGTGATTTTCAAAGTGGGTGCTGCAGCGATTCAGGAATGCGGTAGAAACATTAACCCTGTAACACGTTGAACGCCACGTCAGCCATCGGTGACTGACACTAGACTTTCCGTTTAGGCCACGTCCGTCACGGGTGACTGACACGTTCAACTATTTTTTCAATACAAAGAAACGCCTGTGGTCTGACAGGAATTTCCCTAAGAATTCGCATGGAGCTCAACGTGTTAAAAGGTTTTGAACACATTCAAACTTGAATGAATCTATGAGCTAAACATTTCTTTTGTAAGTTCACACACAATTTGTTAGATCTATTTCTTGAATTAAACATTAACATTAAACAATATATATATATATATATATAAATATGTTATGCCGGAGCCGTTGAATTTTGTTGCAAACGACATATGCGATGAAATATCTGTTATCTAAATTACAGAACGAAATGTCGCGTGCGTGTGTCAGTTAAAAATTGTCTTAAAGAATCGATCGTTCTCTATATTTCCTTCTTTCTTCTTTACGTGTATAGAGCTCGGTGTTTTCACCTGCTGCTTATTTGCTTCTCTGTTATGCAAAAGAACAAAAAGAAATAACGTGGTTATTTTATTACAATGTTCAAAATGAAAGACGACAATAACATTCGTCGAATCAATTACAAAATATGAATTACAAATTAACATTTCCATTTGATAGTAAATTATTGTTAATAAATCATATCACCCATAAAAAAAAAATAAAAAAATAAACAAGGATAGAACGAATTGAATGAAGATAATAGCACTTTGTTAAGGATGAATTATTAAATACGAGTCACACCCTTGTATCCTTTTATCTAATGCAATTACACGATCCATAAAAAAAAAAAATATAAAAAAAATAAAAATAAAAAGAGAAGAGGTCGGGTAGAGTAAGATAACTTTTGCAGAAGGAAGTATAATGACGATGGGAGTCTGGCAAGCTGTGCGTTTGGTGCCGGTGCATGCTACATGGTGTAGCACGGCCAGCAGCATCGGGAGACCCCCATAAAAGATCGTTGCAGCTGGATTTTTTGGAAAAATTCTTGGACGCCTGGGCGTATGCGTATGCGTGTGCGGGGGCATGTGGTTGCAAACGCTAAAAGAAAGAAGAAGAAGAAGATACTGAACGACAACGACAACGACAACGACAACGAAAACGATGAAGAAGAAGAAGAAGAAGAAGGAAAAGGATGAGAAGGATGAGAAGAAGAAGGAGGAGGAGGAGGAGGAGGAGGACAGTGGTGGGTAGCAAGGTGCTGTCAAGGTGGCGGTTAGGGCAGCTGATCTTCGAATAGCAGCAGGTGAATGAGGAGAAGAAGGTAGAAGGTGGAAAAGAGAGAGACAGGATGAGTAGACGTTGCTCGTGCTAGTGGTTCTGCTCGTACTGATGTTGATAGTGATGGTGATGATGATGATGGTGGTGGTGGTGGTGGTGGTGTCTCCTTCTGAAGGAGGTAGAAATCCACGTGTGCATAAAAGGTGTTCGTTATTGTTACCAGGCGCACGACTAGATAGTGGTGGTGGTAGTGGCTTCGTCGTTTTGGATTTATTTATCCTCTTTTCTTCCTACTATTTCGAAAAAACAGACAACGTACCATACGTTTGTTGTCTACAATTTTCAAATCTTCCTAAAACCTTCCAATTTATCTCCTATCTTTCATTTAATATTATTGTATCTGTTATTATGACGATTATCAGACAATATTTATCAAATTACAGGGAACACTCTGAAGTAATCAAACGAAACCTGTGAGAAAATCATTCAAGTATAAACTAATTGATTAACAAAAAATTGAATTGTATTAACCTAAGTTTCATCCCTTTTTTTTTTTGTTTCTTTTTTCCCAACGGTGAAGAAGAAGAAGAAGAAGAAAAAGAAGAAGGAGAATAGGAATAAGAAAAATATTTAAGGGGGCGTAGGAAGAAACACCGTACGTAACTTCCTCGCAAACTCTCGTTCCCATGTCCTCTCTTTATGGGTCTTTCCGTTGTCGCCGCTTCCCATGGACTTCCTAAACATTGACTTCCTTAAAGGAGCCCTGAGGAGTTGAGCAGATGGCCTATTAATTCGGTGGCCATGAACGAACCGCCAACTTACAACCACCAACGCACGAACCCTACCAACAAGACTAACAGAAGAAAAGCACCCTTCTTCTTCTTCTTCTTATTCTTATTCTCCTTCTTCTTCTTACTTTCTTCGACTAACTTAACCGATGAACACGCACTTGTCACGCACTTGTCACGCTGCCTGACGACCGTTAAATTCGTCAGATTCTTCCTCTCTCTTTCTAACTCATTCAACGCGGAAGCTAAAACGTGGGGGTTAAATGTGTACGAGAGTAACCGTATATTTATTACAACTATACATGTGTGTAAATACATTCAATTGCATTCTATCGAATCATCAAATGCATCAATTGCATTCTATCAAAAGTTCCAAAGTTTGAAACTTTCTATCCACCTGTAATATTCAAGGATCTAGAAAGATGACATTACGGTTTATTACAGCAACATTAACACTAATCCCTTGAACAAAAACAAAGGACATGAGTTATTAGGTGTATATTGAAATTAATTATGTTTTTATATACCTGTTAAAACATAAAATGTTAATTGTAATTCAAGTAATATCAATCTTCATGAAAAGAGCTTGGTTACATTCTTGAAAATGGTGGGGAGGGATTACATAGACGCCCTTGGTATATCTCCCCCTTTATTCAGAATCAACTAACTTGAATAGAAAGGATACTGAGAGGAGTGGGTTGCTCTCATTTCGGTTACGTACCATGAACATACACATACATATGTGTTGCGTGCTTTCACGCTTCAAGGAGGAAGCGATAAAACGTTTCCTTTTTGATATGATTGAATTTTGATTTCAACCAATCGTTGCACCATCAGTATATATATATAATATTATTTATAATATAAAGTAAATTAATAAAAATGCATTTTTAACACGTTGAGTGACACGTCAGTCATAAGTGACTGACACAGAACTTCATCTTCAGGCTGTGTCAGGCACATATGCCTGACGTTCAACTTTACAGCGCATGGTCTGACCAAGATTTCCGTAAGAATTTGCGTGGCATTCAACGTGTTAACACGTTCGTGACTGGCATATGTTTTCATATTTTAATGATGAGTATCGGCATAATTAATGAATTATTTAATTAATTTATATATTAAAGATTATATTTACATATAAATTTATATTTAGTTATTGTAATGTAATATTGAAATAATTATTATATTTTATTATTTAAAAATAAATTTATTATATATATTATATTTTAATTATAATAATATTAAATATATATTTATTACATATTATAATTATTGAAATATTATATTGCAATAATTAAATATAAATTTATATATAAATATAATTTTTAATTTATTTATAATTATAATATATAAATATAAATATTAAATTAATTTGCGTTGCTGTGGCTTTTTTGACGTGAAAACTTTTTTAGAATCAGATTGATACGTTCATTTAATATAATTTTAAACTGTTCAATGAAGTCTAATTATTATTCACTTAAAATTTTTTTAATAAAAGTTGAAAAAGTTGAAACAAAAATTTAATTTATCGTAATGCTATTGGATGTACAATATTTTTGGTTGATCCTTCAGGAGTATACACAAACAAATTCGATGATTTTCCAACCCTGAAACACGCAACATATAATTGGCCGTGAGAAAAGCACGGATTTTTTAAATCTTGACAACAGTGTCAATTTAGTAACTTCTTCAAACACTAATTAGATCATAATGTAATATTTCAATTAGGACACGATTTTTTGTAACACAATAATAACACGAAGGAAACGATAAGAGAAATATATCGAATATATCGAAAAGTATAATATCAACAAAAAGTATCGACTAACTTCAACCTATAAACTTTTAAAATCGGTCCAGCCGTCTCTAGGAGGAGTTCATGACATATAAAGAATTGAATTTTTTACAAACGTGTAAATTTAATAAAAAATTATATAAAATACTCACTTCAATTCCACACTAAATTTGCAAAATGTATAATTTTTTATGCACACTTCAAAACTCTTCAAACATTAATTAGATCTTAATGTAATATTTTAATTAGTACGCGATTTACAAACTGGAATCGAATAACTTCGATTATCGACTGGAATATTTTCTATAACTCGAATATCGACTAACTTCAACCTATAAACTTTACGATTTACAAACTGGAATCGAATAACTTTGATTATCGACTCGAATATTCTCTATAACTCGAATATCGACTAACCTCAACCTATAAACTTTTCACATAACTATTTATAAATAAAAAAATAAATTAAATAGACAACTTAAATTGGACCGAATTGTAACGCAAAACAATTATCGAATCCACCTGAATACACACACAAAATTTTATTAAAATCGGTCCAGCCGTTTAGGAGGAGATCAATTACAGAAACGTGCACAGAAGAAATATATATATAGATATATATAAAGAAATCCGTAATTACTTAGTTGCCAACTTAATATTTCAAAACACACAATTCTTTTTGTTATTATACAGTCAAAAGAAGACATTAGATAACTGTTAAATTTTAAATTGTAAATAAATAAATAATTATTAACTACAAAAATAATTATAATTACGTCATACTCAATATAATTTATACATAAATAATTTGGATACAATCATTTAATAAAATTTTGATGTAAAAATATAAACTCTCTCTGTTACGAATTGATACAAATATTATCGTACGATCGTTGAAACGAGCATGAGTATTCACCTGTTGCCTTCCCCCACGATCTCTCTCACCCTTCTTCGGGTTTACGATAGAAAGAGGATACGTTTCTTCGTAGTCCTGTGCTTCGAGCAGTGGACGATGAAGAAAAAAGATATACCGTGCGCGCGCGTGCACTTGAAAGAGAGAGAGGGAGAAAGAGAAATTGTTCTATGGTGGGAGAAGGGAAAGGAAGAAGAAGGGAGTTTGAAGCAGTTGAAAGAAGAGGGGCAGAGAAGAAAGAAAAAATAAAGAAAGAGGGGAGTTGGATCCAAGGCAAAAAGGAAGAAAAAAAAGATAAGTGAGCCGCCCCCAGCAGAGCACGCAGCATCCGTAGTGCTCGTCCTGTCCCACGCCGGAATATAGTCAACTCTATACAAGTTCCTAACCGTATTATTTCAGATTATCTTCAAAATCTTCTAGGTTATATTTTATTTGATATATATATATATATATATATATATATATATATATATATATATATATATATATATATACGTATCACTGTTATTATTTATTTAAATAATTCTTTATCATTCTAATTCTAAAAGTTGAATAGCACACCGTTTACATCTTTATATATAAAAATGTAGATTTGGTTTGTTTCTAACCTTTAATCTCCAAAAATACTTTATCGATTGTTTTGAATTTTGGACACAACGTTGCATTCACATACAGCTAAGTTTTGATTACATTAAATTATTTATAAAATAATTAATTAATTTAAAAAAAAAAAAAAGAACAAAGATATACAAGTAAGTCCAGCGCCATTTGTTGGTCATAGATTTCGATGAGTGCGCGAAAGATTTCAACATAACCTAAGTTTTATCTATACAACAACATCATATTCTGTTCATATGAGCCACAGTAACGCGTAGCAGTGCATATCTAATATATATATGTATATTTATACGAATGTAGGTGTGCGCGGAAGGAGCGCTGACGCATTCGAGGGTGCACGTATCGCAATGAAACGCATTCAAAGCAGGGGGCCTTTACCAACAACAGGCCTGCCTACGTTTTCTCAAGTATATTAGGATTAGGACTTTCTTTCTCTCATTTCTTGGATTTTTTTTTTGTGGTTCTTTTTACTTTTTCTTTCCTTTCTAACACGCCTATGTTCTTCTATAATAACACATTCATATATACATGCGCATACATAAAGAAGAGACACGCATACATCCCAACATATGTTCCTGATTTACTACTTTTCTCTTTCTTTCACATATACAGAATGAAAGTGCATTCGAATGCAGGAAGACGACGATGTACCTTTTGCGATCGTGTAGGTTGCCCTGTGGGAGTCTCCGAGGTTGGCTGGCTTTTTTATAAACTTCCTTCAAGGCGAGGGCCGAATGCGTGAGCGAGCTTCCCTATCCTTTCGCATAGAAATACAATAAATGAAAAAGATTCAAATGTGACAAAAATAATAATCATAAAACGATGTAGTTTTTTGTTCCTATATATTTATGAACAATAATATTACTCATTTATTATTAAAACATGTATTTCATGAATTAGAATATCTTTTCTAATTTTTCATCTTTTCTAGTGCACACATTTACGCACTGAATGGATCAAAGCAAGTTCATCGGTAGCCTACTCACGCACGAGCACCTTCCGATCCAAAGTTACGTTCACGTAGGAGTGGGGGTAAGGGTAGAGGGTGTCACGTGGTGTTTCGTCCGGGTTAAGTTAGGTTAGGGGTCCCCACTCTTTCCTCGGAGCGACCGCCTCCAGAGGCCCCGGGGGCCCCACGATCGCAAACGCTGCTGCTGCTGTTGCTGCTGTTGCTGCTGCTCCTGCTCCTGCTGCTCTTCTCGACCCTGAGAGAAACAGAGACAGAGAAGGAGAGAGAAAGAAAGAAAAGAAGAAGAAGAAGAAGAAGAAAAAAAAAGAAAAACGAACCAAAAACCCACACCCGAGGCAGGGACTCGACTCGCTAGGGTCCTCTTCGGGTTCTCAGTTCGAACTGAGCTTCCTTGGATACCGGTACTTTCCTTTCGATTATATCGACGACGTTTCATCAACCTGTGTACCTTTTATTTACTTGCTCTTTTTTTTGGGGGTTTTGTTTTTTTTTTCTTTTGTCTTTTAATTTAGCTTTTGTTTCTATTTATTTATTTTTTTTTTTTTTTTTATATAAAGATTTTTTATTTATATGTGCTGATTATTTATTGTCATTTGTTTTGTTCACGTTTTGACGAACAATATCTCGGTTTGGTTGAAAAAAACAAAAATTATATACATATATATATATATGTAATGAAGTTTCATTGAATGGGGGGTGGGGGAAGGCATCAAAGAGCGACCACGTGCTTCGCTATACGGTGAATACCACTACCCGGAGATCATCGTGATTGGTACAAGTTCTCAGTAACGCGATGTTGTAATCGTTTCGCGTAGTCTCAATCGTTTGACTTGAGAAAATAAAAATCAAAATAAATACATAAAAGAAGAAGGAAGAGTTTCGTTGACTTTTTATTATTTTGTTTTGGTGAAGGTGATAAAAAAATAATAGAACGGATTCTGGTTGGAGACAAAAAATATAAATCAAGAAGAATATTTCAATAATCCCCCCCCCCATGGTTGTGCATATTGGTAAGTAATACTTTAATCGTTGTAATATTAATTTTTAATTTTTATTTGTTACGTTAATAAACATCGACGATATATATAAGAAAAAAAAAACAAACAAATAAATTCAAGAAACCTTTCTTTTAATCTAATTTCGTTTTTATCTAATGTGCTTATCTCATCTCATCTTATATCGCGAAGTATATATCTATCTCTCTTTACGAAATTTTGATATCTTGCCGTGTGTTAGTTTATCCGTATTGTGTGTGTGTTTATGATTTTCAAAATGACCAAATATAATACGAAACGTGATATTTGTTATAATCACAAATCATTTTTGTTTAAACATTTGACACACGTGAGAGTGACTTCTCACGTCTCACTTCAGATCAGACTTCTCTTGTCTCAGAAACTGTCTCTTGATGATGATTATCATTTGTTTTTATTTTCTTTTTCTTTTTCTTTTTTGTATCCTTGATCCGTAAAGCAGAAAACGTTAATGGGGTTTATCGCGATCGAGAAATAATTCGACCGAACCTATCGATCTTTTCGGGTCTAAGGTTTTTTTTTGTTTTTTTGTTTTTTGTTTTTTTTTTTAACATCTATCAAGATCAGAATTTGATTTCTTTTGTGTTCAATCTAAAATCATGTTTTTGTGAGAAAGGTTTCTTAGAAGTTAATAGTCGTCCTTGTTTAACAATAAACGTATTGAGACTTAATATATACCTATTTGTATCGTAACCGGTCAAATGACCTGTTGTAATAAATAAAGGCTAGGTTACATATACATGTGTTTTCAAATTTAACAAATAAAAATATCAACAAATGATGTTAAATTAATTTTATGCGAATTTTCTAATAAAACGTTTACAATCGGTCATTTGATTGGTCATGGTACGTTTAGTGTTAATACGTTACTGCTTTATATTTACCAAAGACGTGCAATTTTGTAACATTTGTAACTATATATACATATATGTATATATAATAGAAAAAAAAAGAAGAATTTATGAAATTTTAATTTAAAAGTATTCTTGATCCTTTGGGTGGGAATGGGTTTAGATAGGAAATCTAAAGAAGGGAATGCCCTTGCCTTAATTAACGAAGATCGACAGCGACCCCCCTTTGAGATAAGCACGAGGAAAGAGAACGGTCAAAAGTGACGGTGATAAAGTTTCAGTTGAGAATCGCGTTTAAGTGGAACCATACTTTTTTTCCCCCCTTTCTTTTTTTTATTTTTTTTTTTTATTTTCGATTCGTTAAGTAGCTAAAAATTAATTAGTTCAATTTTTCTGCATCAAGATTGAAATACTTTACGAATAGATTTACAAATTTTACAGGTTATTTAGGTTAGTGTAAAGAATTTTGAAATCAATTTTTTTCTTTGTATTATTAAAATATAAACGAAAAATTATTAAAGATTTTTGTTCAAATTTACAATTTTCTATTAGAATTTATAAATATTGTAGTATATAGCGCTAGGACTACTACACTAGTCATTTTGACTGGTTGGTCTTTGATTTGATTTGGTTTCAAGAATATTTTGATACGAAATATTCTTAGAGTTTTTAAGTTTTCAGAACATGGAGTTCATTTTGCAAAATAATAATAAATCAATGTATATAATAATATTCAATTTTTACATCTTTTTCAAAGACCAATCATTTTGAATTGGTTTTGGTAGAGATAGCTACGTCTCAACAGTCAGTAGTTCTAGTGATATATACATATATATATATACACTAGATGTAGAAAGTATTCGTACACCGATGAATTTTCGTAAATGAAATGAATAGGAAGGATTGGAATTCGCAAATAATACA
Source organism: Polistes dominula (assembly GCF_049000335.1). Lineage (NCBI taxonomy): Eukaryota > Metazoa > Arthropoda > Insecta > Hymenoptera > Vespidae > Polistes > Polistes dominula. The sequence goes on from NW_028300939.1 coordinate 3,253,500, forward strand.
ATTAAAAGATCAATAGAGTACTGGAATCGAGTTATTTTTACAGTCAAAAGTAAATTTCATATTTTCAAATCTGATAGACACTGCACTGTATAAAAGAAAAAAAATGAACAGCCGAAACCAGAAAACTTGCAACCCACAGTGAAACACTGTGGAGGTTCTGTACTTGTTTGGGACTGCATGAGTGCAGCTGGTTTTGGTATGACCATGATACCCTTCATTTCGCAACAAAATTACCTACAGTACTAGCGGATGTATCAATAGTTCAATTATTTTTTAGATGTTCGACTATTTTGATAGCATTTATCTTTGGATTCTGTTTTATCATACTTGTGATAACTCGTCCAGTGCACTGATTCATTTTCTGTGAACGTCAATTTCTTGAGTTATTTTACAGTTTCTTTCTTAATCCATACCTATCAATGATACTTTATACAGTAGATCGAGGTCTGTTTAGAATTCGCGATATTTCTAATAAACTTTTACATTGATTATGTAAATTAATAATCATTTTTCTTTCTTCTATCGTTGTTTCCACACATTTTCGTCCCATTTTCCAACAATAATTTTCGATCTTAAAAAATTTTCAGCTCAACTGATGTCGATTACGCTCACAAACATACTGACGAAGTCAATTATAACTGGAAAGCAATCACGTGATGTGTTTACATTATGATTTATTAGGAGGACCGAAAAGTAATGTCGTTACTACGCATGTCAAATTATTTCTAATATTTTAAATCAAAAAACCGATTGATGGTTTATATCGTTACGATATTAAAAATTTGCATACCAGATAGAAAAAGATTGTTGATAACGTGATTAATTAATTTAGTTAATTAATTTAATTATTGATTAATAATAAGAAGTTGTTTGAAAAATATTTGTTTGAATTTTGAGGTTAAAAAGTGACATTACTTTCCGATTCATCTAATATATACGAACTCTCTTGTAAATATTTCGAAATAAGAACTGTACGAATAGTTATTGCACGTATATTTCTGCCAATTTGTTCGTATTCCTTGACAATTTTATAATTTATTCCAAAAAAAAATAATTTTTTGTTTCATTAGATGTATTGTAGATACTTTCAAGAATATGTATAAATTTATCATTTATAAAAACTACAATTTCACAACATTTTATTTCAAATTGATCGTAGTACGAATACTTTCTACACCCACTGTATATATATGTAAATATGGCAATAACAGTATTTACAATTATTTCAACTATGAATTGACTGTACATTTTTCTTAATTACATCTACACCTTGAACATTCTGTTTCTTAGATTTAGCGAACAATCAATGGTCCCGTAGTTTATAAAATATAGAAATAGGTATTTATATAAAAAGTGTTTTATCAGAAAATTTTTTCTATCTAACGAATTTTATAATCAATTATACATAAATATTATAATAATAATAATAATAATAAAAAAAACGTTGTGTGTCGATTTGTCGTTATATTTTAAAATCAAAATGGGGAAACGTAACAACTCGGACAATCTATCTAACATTTCTTCCCTACATTCGCGTCAAACTAGAGGGTGAGAAACTTTCGGTGACACCATCCGGGATTCGTTTCAGTGACAACTAAAGAAAATATGGATGAAGAAAAGAATAGAGAGAGAGAGAGAGATAAATATAGAAAAAAAAATAGAGAAAGGGAGAGAGTAGGGGGGTACTTGTAAGACCCCTTAGGTATACACCTATACAAGTATAGATATTTTCTATGAAGTATTTTCCAAGTTCACGAAGGAGGGGTGAAGCAACGTATATCGAGAATAATACCCTAATGGTCCCAAGATGGGATTATCTCAGGTCAGGTACCCTCAGAAAAGGAAGGAAAGCTCACCGAATCGAGTTGTAGTAGTAGTAGTAGTAATAGTAGTAATAGTAGTAGTGGTGGTAGTCCTTACAATATTCCATGGCGTCCCACGATCCAAGATCTAATAACAATGTGACCCGCAGCCTCTATCGAATAGGATTGCGCAAAAATCTATGGTTCTATTCTTAGAATATGTGGGAGGTTCCTTTTTTCCTTCTTTACTGAGCTTAACAATTTCTTTTTGCTTTTCACGTCGTAAAAAAAAAAATAAAGTGAGACCAACCCTATGTACATCACGAGAACATTTCCTGTTTTTTTTTTTTTAAATATTACATGTAATATTTAAAAAAAATATATTATATGTAATAATGTATATAATGTATATAATGTACATAATGTGTGTATATATATATATATATATATTAGGTTATTAACAATAAAATGTCTGATTACTCGGATTATTTTCACCTCAAAATCAGACATTTCATATTTAATGATATAATATACATATATATATATATATATATATATATATAATTATTATATGAAGGTTCTTAAAGAATGATAATAATCAAATCTGTTTCCCTGTATATATAAATAGAGGTTAGGTTTTATTAACTATTTACAACCGTGAAATTTAATAATTTAATGGCTGCACGTGTACGCAGTCAAACGTTTGGTTAGGGGCCGGGTAATATTTTTCAAGAATTAATTTAAACAAAACTTTATTGTCATTTACGAAAAAATTAATATAAAACAAAAAACAACAATTTAATAACAAATTTAATTTCATATATATATATAAAATTATAAATAAAATAACGGTCAACGTTCTGGCTATCACAAACATGTGTGAGCGGCCATTATATTGTTATTAATACAATTTACCTGTAAATAGCATTTGTAAATGTATTTACAATAATCCAATTAATCTTACAAATTAATAATTTTATTTTTCTTAGTATTTTATTATTTATCTCTTTATCTATCTATCTTTTTAGTTATCTATAACTGATTGATCGATTTTTATCGATCTCTCTATGCCTCTTCTTAGAAGCTTGCGGTGAATTCGAATCGAGATATTGAAATGTTTGCGTTCAAAAGAATTTAAGATTGAAATTTGCTTTAAATTGAAAAAAAAAAAAAAAACAATACTCAATTTATTTTACATATTTTTAAAAACACTTCAGAAACATAATTTGTACGATTGAAAACATTGTTTAACTACATAACTTACAAAATTACAAACATAACCTACAAAACAATTTACTACTCATCTATATTTTGTGTGTATGAAAGGGATTTGAAAAAATCATGATGTTCCGATGATATATATCGTAATAAATCAATTATGTCCTTGAATTTTGCTGTTGTAATTTGTCTGATATTTTATACAGTAGTGTCAATACAGTATTTTCGAACATTTTGGGTCTAACCCAACGTGGTAATGAATTCAAGATTATCAAATTTTCATTCTCATTCATTGATGTCTTATAGAAAATTTGATATGGTTTATTTCTGAAAAAAACGTATTCAAACATATTTTGAAACATTTTATTAATTCTTCATCAGAATTTTTGACCCTTTTCAAAATTGCGTCTTCTAATAATTTGGTTACTGCAAAATCTTTTTATCTCATTTTATTAACAATAAAGTATTGTCATATTTAATCGGAATACATGCAAAATCAAATGTTTTATTGATACATAACATAAAGTTATACAGTAACCAAGTGCAACCCGAAAATAATAAATGACGAATGAAGATAAGCAACTTTCAAAATAAACATTTCATCATTCTGTTGATCAACAAATTTTCGTGTTACAATATCTTCATGATTTTAAATGTATTTGTAACAAATTGCTTTAGAATAAAAAGATCATGTAAAAATGTAACTATTACAGTAGCTAACTCGATATTTTTGGAAAATGGAGATGAGCCAGTTTCAAAATAGGTGGCCCATATACATATTGGGTTGAAAACTAAGTCATTGTGGATTTTGTTATACACCTAATTCAGTTTTTTGATAGCAAAGATCAGAAATTTGGTGAACATGGTATTTGACCAATGGTAAAAGGTCATTAACAAAAATGGACAGTACCCAATTGAACAAACTTATATTTTTAAGCCAAAATTTGGAATTTTCATTCTTATTTCAAATCCGCAATGCACTTAGTTGCCAACTCAATATTTATTTGAGTTAAAAATGATTTTTTGCAGAACCTAAACCATAATTCCTAGTTTGCTATTGGATACAGAAATTTTATGAACGTGGTTTTTGACCAATGGTAAAAGGTCATCAACAAACATGGACAGTACCCAATTGAACAAACTTATTTTTTGAATTCTAATTCTTATTTCAAATCCGCAATGCAGTTAGTTGCCAACCCAATATTTATTTGAGTTAAAAATGATTTTTGGCAGAACCTAAACCATAGTTCCTAGTTTGCTATTGGATACAGAAATTTTATGAACGTGGTATTTGATCGATGATAAAAGGTCATCAACAAAAATGGACATTACCCAATTGAACAAATTTATATTTTTAAGCCAAAATTTAGAATTTTCATTCTTATTTCAAATCCGCAATGCACTTAGTTGCAAACCCAATATTTATTTGAGTTAAAAATGATTTTTGGCAGAACCTAAACCATAGTTCCTAGTTTTCTATTGGATACAGAAATTTTATGAACGTGGTATTTGATCGATGATAAAAGGTCATCAACAAAAATGGACAGTACCCAATTGAACAAATTTATATTTTTAAGCCAAAATTTAGAATTTTCATTCTTATTTCAAATCCGCAATGCACTTAGTTGCAAACCCAATATTTATTTGAGTTAAAAATGATTTTTGGCAGAACCTAAACCATAGTTCCTAGTTTTCTATTGGATACAGAAATTTTATGAACGTGGTATTTGATCGATGATAAAAGGTCATCAACAAAAATGGACAGTACCCAATTGAACAAACTTATATTCTTAAGCCAAAATTTGGAATTTTCATTCTTATTTCAAATCCGCAATGCACTTAGTTGCCAACTCAATATGTATTCAAGTTACAAATGATTTTTGGCAGAACCTAAACCATAGTTCCTAGTTTGCTATTGGATACAGAAATTTGATGAACGTGGTTTTTGACCAATGGTAAAAGGTCATCAACAATAATGAACAGTACCTAATTAAACAAACTTATTTTTTGAATTCTAATTCTTATTTAAAATCCGCAATGCACTTAGTTGCCAACCCAATATTTATTTGAGTTAAAAATGATTTTTGGCAGAACCTAAACCATAATTCCTAGTTTGATAAACTATTTCGCGTGAGAATATTTCGGACGAGTCTGTTCAAATGAAGATAAAAGATGAAAATCGGTTAGAAGCTAGTTTGACCAAGCAAACCGTTAGATCAACGTACCTAAAAAAAAATGTTCCACGATGGTCCTGGAACGTAATATCTTCTAAACAATGGAACTTAACCGTTGAAGAAGAGGAAGAAGAGGAAGAAGAAGAAGAAGAAGAAGAAGAAGAAGAAGAAGGAAAAAGCTAAAGAGAATATTCACAGGACGAAAGGTCCCGAATCAGGATACTACAGGAGGAACCGGTATTCCGAGGTAGGACCGTGGTGGTTAGGAGTCCTGCTTCCTTCTGATGGATACGAGTTAGGATAACGGGGTCCGTTTCCACGTGGGGGTTGAACGTAAAGTAAGGAGGCAAGAAGATAGATGCATATGAATGCTCACGTAGACCCGTTCCCTTTTTGTAAACGAACGATTGTACCCATTGTTGTTAGGTTGGTCGAAGAGACAGGTTTCATTTATGGTCACGTATGGTAATGACTTTGTAAGGAAAAGTAGGGAGCGAGAGAGAGAGAGAGAGAGAGAGAGAGAGAGAGAAAGAGAGAGGGAGATATAAAAGACAGGAACAGGCTCCCATGAGTCCCTCGCAAAAGCAGGCGAATGAACAGAATGAGGAATCGTCCCGGGATACGCATATAAATTTGCATATTTTTGGCCCGCATCTTTCTATATGTCCCACGTGGGAATGCAGAAAAGTATACAAGTACAGGTTAATCTCCGGTCTCTCAAAAGGAAATCGGTTTACGAGAAAAAAATCTTTGAAGTTGACGATACTTTAACGGTTTTCTTCTTTTTTGGTTTGCTCGTCAACATTGCGATAAAGATTTACAAAATTTATTATATTACTGTATAATTATATTATAATAATAATTAATAACTTTATAATATTTTTTATTATTAAAAATATTCAATTTATAATATTATTTATATATATATATATATATATATATATATATATATATATATATATATATATATATATATATATATATAATAATATAATATAATAACTATACATTAATATAGTACTACTAATACTATACTAATTATTATATTATATATAATAATATAATATAATTATACTATGCTTTGCTAAAGTATTAATATTACTATACTACTAACTATATTATATATAATAATATAATATAATTACTATACATTAATATAGTACTACTAATACTATACTATAATAACAGAATATAATGATACTATACTTTACTATAGTACTATTATTACTATACTAATTATTATATTATATGTAATAATATAATATAATTGAATTTATTTTAATATATATATATATATATATATATATATATATATATATATATATTATATTATATATAATATAATTACTATACTTATTCCTATACTAATTATTAAATTGTATATAATAATATAATATATTTACTATACATTACTATAGTATTACTATACCCCTATACTACTTATTATATTATATATAATAATATAATATAATTATACTATACTTTATTATAGTACTACTATTATCAACTATACTACTTATTATATTATATATAATAATATAATATATAATTGAATTTATTATTATATATATAAATATAGTAATAAGTTATATTAAATTATTATAAATATTTTTTTAATATTAACTATATACAATAATATATAATATTTATTATATAAATTTTTTTTTTGCATATTTTGATAATCCTCTATACCTTTAAAAATAACTAAGATTAAATACTAAGATTTCAAGTGCACTTCTCAAATAATTTATTTGAGTTTAGTTACTTTTTTTTCAAATGATCACACTAGTGATGCCTTTTAATATTTCTACCTTAAATTATACATTCTTTTTTTTTTATCACATTTCCTCCTTTTCAATGATCGCCATAACAAGTAAAATTTGTTTATGGAATTTTCCATTACATGCGAATGCATCCTGCATTTAATTATCATTATGTTTTTTGCTACTTTGTTCGCAATGACTGATCAGCGAGGAAACGGATTTGACTTTGGCCTTCACGTTGCATTTGAGCAACACGAGTATGCGCCACCAAGGGCACCCAAAACAGACCATAAACGGAACAATGAAATGTTTTGGTTGGCTGCCTGACCTTTTTTTCTCTCTCTTTCTCTCTCTTTTTACATTTGTCAGAAAAAAAACAGATTCCAAAACGAGAGATGATAATCTTTTGTCAATTCCAATGAAAAAGAAACTTTGGTGATTCTCATTGGTTGATGTTGAAGGATACATACACCCAATTAGCAATCAATGCGAGAAAACTTCCCCCCTTGTCAGTTATTAAAGACGTTGACACTTGGCATGCGGGCAACGTATTTTTACGTTTTTCACAATCTCTCACTGGAGCGCGGGTCACGTAAAAATACGTATTTACTAGATTTGCAGTACATAGCGAGTAACGTATAATTACAAGACACAGTGTGAAGTGAATAAAACGTTTAACTAATGTAAATGATGAATTGTTCATTTTTTAATGCATATGTAATACGTAATTCGATAAAAATGAAAAAATATGGATACAAGAAATTTTTGTCTCAAACTCCCACGCGTTTTATGACAAAACGTCCGCTACACGTGTAACTTGACTGTGAATTATAACCGCACATGCCAAGTGTTAATAATCAAATATTGTGCAAAAAAGAATTTCGGCGAAATTTGATCTAAAACGAGAGAAGAAGATTAAAAAATAACAAAAAACAAAACAAAAAAAATGAAAGTATCAATGCCGATGAAAGAAAGCATAATACAATATCAACTATATAGAGTAATTCGAGCACGCATAACAAGGTACCTACCACTACATAGGTATCTCGAGATCGATTTCATCAAGGAAAGTATCAAGGTTCTCACAAGGGAGTTTTGCGTTTTTGAGGCTGCTTTCCGAGCATGGTTAAATGGCTCGCTCGGTTTAACCTCTGTGACTCGGCTCGGATTTTCTTTTTTTTTTTTTTATTTTTATGAAAAAAGGAGAACTCCTACGGACATGTGTTGCGAGTAGGAGACATTTCAAAGGGAGAGGTGGTGGTATGATGGTGGTGTTAGTGATCCTTCGTGTGTGGTCCTCGGAGAGTTCTCGGTCAACGTGTAGCATCGAGGTGTCGCCTTGTGTGTGGTATGCTATGGTGTCTTTATGTCGTACTATGGTCGTCGTCGTCGTCGTCGTCCCACGTGAAGCAGTATAAGCGTCAAGGAACCTACTTTCTTTCTTTATTTCTTTTTTATTTTTTCTCTTCCGCGTGCAAACACCAAGAAGAGTTAAAAGAGAACCTGTAAAACAAGGGACTTCATATATAAGATGGTGGGGGTGGGGGTGGGGATATCACTTTCATGTCAGGACCCCCCACCCCCACCCCTCCCCACCCCTCCTTTAGGTATAATTTTTGCTCACATATTTCCTTAAAAGTTCATTTTTCAGAAGTTCCAACTCTTTAATATCACACAAAGTTGTTTTTATTAAGGTTTCCTTTTCGATCTAAGACGTTTGAAAAGAAAATATCTGAGGGAAGAAAAGAAGTGGATTTTACATAGGTTATGTAGAAAATGTTCAGAGAATGCTGTAAAAACGATGTGGGAGGTCGAAAACGTTTCGTTCGAATCATTTGTCAATGGAACGCAGTATAGCGATTCGTCTCACGGACACAAAAGTTCAACGGTGCTTCCATGGATCTTGTTCCCCCCCCCCCCAACTTTCCTCTCTCTCTTTCCCTCTTTCTATTTCTCTTTCCATCCTTCAAATTCTATTCATCCAATATTCTTCTCCAGCAGACCTAAAAAGCACCCAAGGTGGTTTTTTTCTTCTTTTTTTTTTATTTTTTTTATTTTATGCTCCCCCTCAAACGTTTTCTCTTTTTTTTTTTTTCCACGCAACACGCGGTCCAAGGTGTGAAATGTGTGTGATTAATTATTAGTTTTCATGGGCGGGTTGAACTGACCCAGTAAGGTCATTTTGCCGTTCGTTCACGCATATGGGGATGTATAACGATTTTTTTTGTTGTTTTTTTCTATGCAATAGACAGATTTTTGTGTGCATATTTGAAAATTGGGGATTTTATTTTTTTTTTCAATGTTCATTGTAAAAAACGTTGTTTTACAAAAAGATATATAAAAAAAAATGTCCTCATGCCATAAGACTATCCTTCAAATATAATTCACAGGTATATAGAAAACATTTCAATAAAGCAGGGAACCACGGATATTTGAAAAGGTTATGTTGCATAGCCGAGCAAACAATGTAGAAAAGTCGACAAATATTTTCTTTAGCGGCATGCATTGTCAGTCGCATTCGTTTTCATTCGATTCTTTTCTTCGAACGAAGAAAACGAACAAAGAAGGGTATATAGAAAAAGGGGATCGAAAATCTTCTTTTTCTCACTTTTTTCGTACGATGGATTTAAACCTAACCTAAACAACAAGAACACATCAAATACTTTGTTTGATGACGGAGTCATAAAGAAAGTCGACAATTGATTTTCTTGATTATAGTTATTGTACATTTTTGTTGTCTCGAAACAAATGTAAAAAAAAAAAAAAAAAAAAAATGAAAAGATTCATTGGAAGAATTGATGTTTCTTTGCTCGTTTGAAGAGACATCAAGATCAGTGTAAAAGAATGGAAGAGGTTCAGTCTCGTAGTTACGGCGCCATAGGCCTATTAAAAATGATGCTTAAAGAACGAATTATGGAAATGAGCCGTCATACGAACGTTGGGTTCCCATATTACCAACGACTTAGTCCGTTCGCGTTGAAATTATAGGTTGCGTGAGCCTATCCCTTCTTTTTCCTTTTCTTCTTCTCCTTCTCCTTCTCCTAAGCTGAGAGAGTGGACCCCTAGGGGAGGAATACATTACGCTGATTTTCGGAATCAGAGATTAAAACCTCCCGTCATGGTGCTTCTTTTCTTTTCTTTTCTTTTTTTCTTTCCTTGTTCATTTCAGTCTAACTCTGCTTCTCTTCCAAAGTGGCTACGCAAAGTTGCACATGAACACGTATCTATATATATATATATATCAAAAATTCAATGTCATAATGTTTTTGTCCTAATTGTAATTCTGAAATTACTCAGATCAATCTGAATGAAATTTTGTTTATTTAGGATGATTTTGTTAGAATTTGAAAATGAAACAACTTTGTTAATAATTCATGTAATACATTAGGTGGACCAAAATGTAATGTTGATTTCTAACCTTAAATTCAAACTAATACATTTTTTTTTCTAACAAGTTTTTATTTTTAATCAATTATGTAATCACCACTCCTTGTTATCAACAATGTTTTTCTATTTTTTGTATGAAAAATTTTTAATACCAAATTAATAAAAATCCATCGGTTTTTGATAAAAATATAAAAAATTGGATATTTGTAGAAACGATATTACCTTCCGGTCCCAATACATACACAAGGAGATCTTACACTGAAATACTAACAGATTTTAATAAGTAATATACCTTTAAGGTACAGTCGTGGTTAACTTTACCCATTGGTCAGCCAATTTTGAGAAAAGAGCATTTAAATTTTGACTTTTTGTTATATACGTGTTATATTTTTTTAAATGTAAATACTCATCTATTGAATTGCTAGCGTAATTAACAGCATTCTCACTTCACGTGCCTGGTGATTAGTGTTCGATCCTTTATGGGGGAATTTTTTTTGTCTATAAAATTTAAAAATTGTTTTTCAAACCATAAAAAATTTCAACAGTAACAAAAAACAATTATTTATATATACTCTAATAATTAACAATTTCATGTATATATGATATTATTATCATGTCTTCTAACAAATCAAGTTTGCTTCCTTCGTTAGCAAAAGTTTTATAGCTACATTGATACTACACCATGAAAAAAGCAAAGAACATGAGTTATTAGGGACATTGAAATTTTATAAATTTTTATATACCTGTTATAAAATAAAATATTAACTGTAATTCAAATATAATCAATTTTTTTTATTACTTGTGCAAGATGTTAACAAATTTATTGTTTCTTATTTTTTTTATAATAATTTTTATTCTATTTCTAACATATAATTAAAAATAAAGAAATATGAACAAAAATTTTTTCAAATTTACAAATAGAAATAACTTATACCAAAAAAAATGTCCTTCACAAAGGATTAAATTTTTGAACACTGGCATGAGAAGCGAGTTCATTACTAATCACGCACATGCTATTGCTGTTAACAAATTGCAATTTGCAGTAATTAATATAATAACGATTAGTTACCATAAATGTCAATGTCTTTTGGAGAGACACTTCATACAAAGAAACCACCATTATATACTTTAAATGTTTAAATTGTTGTAAGGTCGTTTATATCTTATATATGTATACTAATAAGGTTTACAAATAAATAACCTTTTTCAAACAAAAAAGACGCTTTTGCTTTCGAACGTGTTTATTTTGGCACATAAATGAAATTACAAAATATTGTACAAAACTATAAAAAAAATGAACAAAAAGTTAGAAATATAATTCTTTTCAGTTACATTTTATTGAAATAAAAATTTAATGAGGAACTAAATGAACAGTAACTTATTTAATTACGCTAAAAGAAACAATTAATACAAATCCCTATAAAAGAAGATAAGTTCAGTCTTTAGACTAGAATTTTCTATAAGCATATGAGCTAAACAATGACTAAATATTTGAGTTGCTCCCAAAAAAAAAAGTACAATAAAAAAGGAAGCACGCATAACCTATTTAAGACTTTAAAACTAAACTTAATATAATACATAGGGAAAAATAAGGGAATAAGTAGAAGAGGGATAGGAGTAATATGGAGAATCGGAAGGACTATTTACAGGAAAAAAAAGAAAAGTAGATTGCCAAATTACAATAAATTAAAGAATGAAAGTGTATCCTATACAAAACAAACTAAAGTGTTAATTCACAATTGATATGCATTCTTTTGTAATGTTTGTTTATTCACCCTAACGCGTCAATAGATAAATGTCTACATTTAAAAAAAATATAACACTGATATAAAAAAAAGACAAACTTCAAAAGCTTTTTTCTCAAAATTGGTCAGGCCAATGGACAAAAATATTTGACCACGATATACTACTGATATACAAAACTTCATTAAAATCCGTTGGTGTTCCATTGTAAAGTCTCCTTGTTAAGTTTTAATGAGGTTTTAGAAAGTCATGTTGTGCATCTCTGCCTAAACAAATGCATGACGTACTAATACGTCAAATGACTGAGATAGAAACACAGGAAAACGAACGCATTGTTGAAAAGTGTCACCAAAATATAGAACCAATAACGTTTTATTCCAGGTTGCGCTGTAGTTGCTAAGATTACATGTATGTATTGTTTTGTTTTACAAATACGCAATCACGGAGGCAATGCTCTACGGTTTTCTGTGACGTCACTAGGATCACACTGATCACCACGCCGCCCTAGTGGTAGAAATAAGTATTGGTATTTCGTAACATTTTTAGGGGACACAATTTATGACAAATTGCCTATAGCGTTCGTTCTTCTGTGTTTCTACCTTCGTCTGTCAAATGTAGCAATAGGGTTAATAAACAAACAAATCAAACTGAATATTTAATAGATAAAATAAAACATTTACGTTTGTTTGTATAATTATAGTAAAAAATTGCCAGACAAGATAGACGAAAGAGAATGCCAAGAAAAAAGACATATACTATAGTAGAATTAGTAGTATCTACTATATTATCTTATTTATTTATTACTAGGTGTGCCCCGCCACGCGTTGCTGTGGCTCACAATCAGTCCGATACACACGTTTTTAAGTACACGAATTACCTTGTACCGCTATCTGTTAGAATCTTATCGAACTAAAAGAGATAATCATGACTCTTTGTTAACAAACAAATAATTCGCAATTAATAAAATAATATTGCGATTATAAATTGAGATATAAACTATCCTATCTTTCAAGTTGGATGATACTGCACACCGTGTGCAAAATTTTATTAAAATCAGTTCAGTAATTTAGGAGTCCATTGCGAACAAACAACGTGACACGTAATTTATATATGTAACATGTATTATATATAATTATATCGTACCAACAATACATTATTTGGTACTGATATACCAAAGCTCAATAAAATCCATTGATGTTCCAGTGTAAAGTCTCCTTGTTAAATATGAGATTAAATAAAATGTCTAATTTCAACTGTCCAAAATAATAAATGAATATTAATTGGACTGCATCGAATAGTTTAGTATTATATTAAATCAACCTGTGTATTTTATAACAAAACCATAGCAAAAAATAGAATTAAAATAGGAGAAAAAGAGAGAGAGAGAGTGAGAGAGTGATGCAGGCTGCTTATAAACTGGTCACGTGACCGCAGTAGATCGTCGAATCAGCAGACGCGGTAGCAGCAGCGTGTACGGTCTTAAGGGAAGGAAGGAAGGGGAAAGAAGGGGTGGCGGGGGGTTGGGGGTGGGGAGGGGTAAAGACGAAAGTTGAGTTCTTTCTCGGTAGCAAGGTTTGAGCGGCACAGAACTACCTCTGTAGAGGACCCCCGCCGTGGGTCTCCTGCTGCGACCGGTAGCCATCCTCTGTCCCGTTTTTAATACGCGTTACACACTTATATAGTACATGCATATATATATATATATACATAGGGATAGGTAGAAAGGTATAAAAAGTTCTAACAAGAAAAGTAGAAATGTATGATATTTAAGTATATGTCCGATTGCAGAAGACAAGGGTTAAGCTATTATGATATTAATATTCGTATCTAAATGCAATTCATTTGAAATTTTTGTATGTATGTATAATATTGTTTCATGTAGTAGTAGTAGTATTAGTAGTAGTATACTTTTTAAGGAGAGACTGATTGAATTGTGCAAGATTTGAGAATATACAGTGCAATCTTTGACTGTTCATGGTTTGAAAGATTTCATGTGATTGTATTTGGTTATATATAAATAAATATGAATTATTATTTATGAATTAAGAAGAAGAAGAAGAAGAAGAAGAAGAAGTATTTACGTGATTCACTTTTACGGTAAATGCAAATGAAGTAGCAGAACTTATTCCTGTAAAATACACCCCGATGATACACCTAACGATGAAGCGCAAATATATAAAGTAAGACGAATCGTTAAGTCTCACGAGACGTTGCGTGTATCATCGATAAAGCCTTAAGGCTGTTGACGTTGCTGTTAATAAAAATGTATGTTCTTCAAAGATCTGTAAAAAAAAAAAAAAAAAAAGAATGAATTTTACTTGAACAGTAAAATCACTCGTTTCAAATGGGAAAGTTAGGATCGATCAATTGTAGAACAAAAGTGTGACGTTTCTTTTGAAAAAAAAAAAAAAACAAAAAACAAAAAAAAAAACAAATCTTCATTGGTTATAAAAAGAAATAGAAAAACTTCTGTAGAAAGTATGGAAAAATCGTACGACTCTCACGACACTCGAAATTCGAAATCGCAGTACACTTTTGAGAGAGTAGGATTCAACAGTAGATCTTGAAAGAAGAAGGGGAGGGAAAAAAAGAGCAGACACTCGTCGTTAGACCACCAACGGTGCCAACCAAATAAAAAGTACACTAAGGAACTCTGCAGTGGACGCGGGAATTTCAACCCCCGCTGTGTGTAGGAAAAAGTAGAAGAAAAAAAAAATGAAAAAGAATAAGTAGTTAGAGAAAAGAGAATAAGAAAGGAAGAATCTTACGTGTACAACAACCCTTTTCTCAGGGTATTTTTATAATGAGAACCACACGCTGCTAAGTGCCACGCGATCTACGATATATTTTATATATTTCTTTTTTGTTATTTTACGTAATCAATGAAAATCATTTCTAGAAATCTCTATTTTACGTTATTGTACAAAAAAAAATGAATAAAAGAAAAAAACAGGAATGTAAATAAATAATACATACCTCAGTTATGTATTTTATATAACATAACCTCATAATACCTCAATGATACAGTGATACTACAATGGTAGAAAAATATTTTATTAAATTTTCTATATATTTCTTTTTTATTGTACGAAATCAATGAAAATACCTTCTAGAGATCTATTTTGCGTTATTCTATAAAAAAAAAAAAATATTCTATAAATAAAATATAATACATACCTCAGTTACGTATTATAGATAACATAACCTCAATGATACAGTAATACTACAATGATACAAAAATATTTTCTACAATTTCCTATATATTTTTTTCCTATTGTACAAAAATAATGTAAACAAATAATATACATACCTTAGTTATGTATTATGTATAACATAACCTCAATGATACAGTGATACTACAATGATACAAAAATATTTTATAAAAAGATTATAAAGCAACTTTTTATTACATAAAAATAATTATTATTTATATCGATATAAAAACACGTGTGTTCTGTATATAATAATACATAATAGGAAAGATGATATATCGAATATATCGAATTAATATCGATCAACTTCATCCTGTTAAATTGTTTTTTCGTGTCGCCATTTTTTTCTTTAACGCGCCAAAAGAAGTATAACTTAACCTATTAACCTAACTAACCTATTAATTAATTCCCTTTTTAATTACGCAGCTCTTTTTATTATTTATTTATTATTTTTTATATATTTATTTATTTATTATTTATTATTTATTATTATTTATGTTTAAAATAGATAAAAAGACTATAAAATATATTTTTTTTCGTTTATTTATATATAAAGTACAAAGGTTTGTACCTTTAGCATTAAAACTATACGTTTGACGTATTTATACGTCCCACCCGATTAACAAGTTAACCTCTTCACGCTCTTGGTCACATATGTGGACGTTTAATTTTTTATAATTATAATTAATGTCAATAATAAATAGAACAAAAATTTGATAACTCAATCACAAAAGTAAACATTTTGTTTGTTTAAATGCATTAGTAAAGATTATTTCCGATATACAGTTAAAAAAAAGGAAAAAAACATTAATTCATTTTTTTCCCGCCAAAAAACAAATCGTCCCTGAAAAGATTAATGGAATTTTTTAATTTTATGTAATTTTTTCAACTTAGTACATAGGATAGTTTTTATCGCAATTTTTTTTTTGTATTTTTTATTACTAATTTAAGGATTTATTATTTAGAGGTTATCTCAGTTTCCAATTTCTGTAAATAATTAATAGATGGCGTTGTATTACAATTCAATTATCTCAATTTTTTCCAAATTTACTTACGACATAACCTTGCTTTTTATATGTTTTCCTATATTATTATTTTATATTGTTTTATGTCTAATTTAAATTCCCATAAATTATTATGTACTATTATTTTACTCTATTAACAATAGTTATAAATTATATTACATAATATAGTTTTTTAGTAAGCATTGTTTGCCTGCGATTAACTTCGAAACTACTCAATCGATTTTAATGAAATGTTTTTCATTTTATGGGAATTTTTTTCAACTTAGTACACAGCTATAAGTCAATTATTTTCCCCACCATAAAAAAATCGTAACTGTAAAGGTTAAAAAACTATTAAAACTCCGACTAAATTTTGTCATCAGTGAAAACAAATTCTTGACAATAACGAGAAGGGAAAGGAAAGGAAAGAAAGGGAAGGGAAGGGGATGGGAAGGGGAAGGAAAGGGGAAGGGGAAGGGATATCAGAGAATACACGAATGAAATCTAAATGAAAGATCTAAAGATGGTGGTGGTGGTGGTGGTGGTGGTGGTGGTGGTGGTGGTGGAAAGTAAGTAGTAAAGGATAGAAGTAAAATCTTAGGATGAGAGAATATGGCGCTATCTCTGTCAGATCTCAATTTAAAAACTCCGAACATATTTTCTCGAGTTTAGAGTTTGAGAAAGCCATCCGATTGGCTGTTACTCGGTAGAATCTTCTCCTCTATCTCTCTCTCCCTTTCTCTCGTAGTTTCTTTGTATCCTTTCGTTGGACTCTCTTCTACCTGTTTGCCGCGATCCTCGAGATCAAAGAACGCCGACACCGGCAGTTCGGTCCGTGGGGTGTCATGCGAGGTTGAAGGGGGTGGGAGCCAAAGAAAAAAGAAGAGAAAGAGAAACAGAGAGAGATAGAAGTTACAAACGGTATACCATATTCATTAATACGTTGGGGGTACACTAATTTTTGAACTAAACCCAGATAATAAATAACAAACGTCTTTTCTACTTCAAAAATCTTTAATTAATATTTTTGAATCATCCCTACACGCCTATTATGGCGAGAATGATTTTAAAACGGAGCTTAGATAATTAGGAGAACAATCAATGTCTATAAAAGTATCCCCAAAATATAAAACAAATA
Source organism: Polistes dominula (assembly GCF_049000335.1). Classification (NCBI taxonomy): domain Eukaryota; kingdom Metazoa; phylum Arthropoda; class Insecta; order Hymenoptera; family Vespidae; genus Polistes; species Polistes dominula. Next base: position 3,270,941 of record NW_028300939.1, read on the forward strand.
AAGTTTTATTCCAGAGTGCGCTGTAGTCGCTTAGATCAATTAGCGCTCAACAATATTAAATAAAATCATTTGTGCATACCTAAAATTATAAACAGATTTATGTAATTATTGTTTATTCAATTATTTATTTAAAACTTGACGAACAAGCAGACTAATGAAGGAAGAACAATTCTAAATAATGTTATATATTTTATATTGGTTATAAAACTGTTTGTCGTTGATTTAACTCCGATTTTAATTTTTTTTCAGCTGAATAGCCACTAAAACAATTTTTTATAGCAAACTTTTTTCATCATTTTCAACAATACTATTTTTATTTCTTGAAAAATGTAAAAATGTTGAACACCGTTCAAGAATATTTATCCACATGTATGTTTATAAATACACAATGCTCAACGGTTTTTTTGTGACGTCACTAGGATCGAGGTGATCACCATGCCGCCCTGGTGGCAGAAATAAGTATTAGTATTTTGTTACTTTTTTACAGGACACAATTTATGACAAAATCGTTCTTTTTGTTATCTAAGCTGATCGATTATGAACAATAATCAAATTAATTTAGTTAGTTTTGTTGGTTTATTGTAATTGGTTATATTTAAAATTAAAAATGACTAATGAAGATTCGGATTTTTATCAATTCGTCAAAAAAAAAGTGATTTTCTTGTAGCGATCGTCTTATAGTGTTTTTCTTTTTTTTTGAGATCATAAAGATACGATCATTTAAGGGGAAAGGTAAAGTTACTACGTAGGATCATATCCTAGTTTAAGATCTAAAGACAAAGGCCGACATTTTTTTCCATTTATTTAACATTTTTATCTATAGTCTGGCATCTGCTGCCGTTGTTTTGTCCTCACAAAATTTCATCCATCCCCACTACTTTTCTCTTCTAATCTTTTTTTTTCTCATTCAACATCAATAACTCATAAAGATAATGGCTGACCTAATTTCAACCTTCCAAATCTAATGAATATCTTTATATATATACATATTTCTTCTGTGCACGTTTATGTAATTGTAATTTCCTCCTAAACGGCTGGATCGATTTTAATGAAATTTTGTGTGTGTATTCAGATGAATTCGATAATTGTTTTGCGTTACAATTCGCTCCAATTTAAGTTGTTTATTTAATTAATTTTATTATTTATAAATTGTTATGCGAAAAGTTTATAGGTTGAAGTTAGTCGATATTCGAGTTATAGAAAATATTCCAGTCGATAATCGAAGCTATTCGATTCCAGTTTGTAAATCGCGTACTAATTGAAATATTACATTAAGATCTAATTAATGTTTGAAGAGTTTTAAAGTGTGCATAAAAAATTATACATTTTGCAAATTTAGTGTGGAATTGAAGTGCGTATTTTATATAATTTTCTATTAAATTTACATGTTTGTAAAAAATTAAATTCTTTATATGTCATGAACTCCTCCTAGAGACGACTGGACCGATTTTAAAAGTTTACAGGTTGAAGTTAGTCGATATTTTTTGTTGATATTATACCTTTCGATATATTCGATATATTTCTCTTATCGTTTTCTTCGTATTATTATTGTGTTACAAAAAATCGTGTCCTAATTGAAATATTACATTATGATCTAATTAGTGTTTGAAGAAGTTACTCAATTGACACTGTTGTCAAGATTTAAAAAATCCGTGCTTTTCTCACGGCCAATTATGTTGCGTGTTTCAGGGTTGGAAAATCATCGAATTTGTTTGTGTATACTCCTGAAGGATCAACCAAAAATATTGTACATCCAATAGCATTACGATAAATTAAATTTTTGTTTCAACTTTTTCAACTTTTATTAAAATAATTTTAAGTGAATAATAATTAGACTTCATTGAACAGTTTAAAATTATATTAAATGAACGTATCAATCTGATTCTAAAGAAGTTTTCACGTCAAAAAAGCCACAGCAACGCGTGGCCGGGGCCCCCCTAGTCATTTCATATATATATATATATATATATTAGGGTGGGTCAAAAAAATGACTTCTTTTCTTTTTTTTAAGTGCCACGGAAAAATGGGTTGCTAGACACCTTAAAAGAATTCTCACCAAATATGAGCTCTTCATTTTAATAGGAAGATCCTCCACATCGCAGTTTTTTATTTTTTTTTCAGTCCAATAGAATAAAATTCATATCTCATTATTAATTGATTGTACAGAAAAATGTTCTAGATGAATTTTGTAGGAAATTTAATGCTCTACAAAAAAGGTATCTTATACTTTTTCTGTAAACCTCACCATTTGAATGATATTGAAGATTTAAGTTTGATTATTTTAAGACAAATATAAGACAAATTTCATTTTTGTTGATGAATAATTTTATAACTCGACAATAAATGATTATTAAAAAGTGCACAATAGAAATTATTGTAGGAAATTAAGTGCTCTATAAAAATGGTGTCTTATGTTTTAGAGATTAAATTAAGCGTTCAAAAGATATTCATCATCAAACACTCATGTGTACTGATTTCTGTCTCTGTGAATATCTTTTATATATCATATATTCATCATATTCATATATATCATATTATATCATGTATATATATATATATGATATACTTCTTCAATTAATGAGCAATATTTAGAAAAAAAAAAAAAAAAAAAAAAGGAAATATAAATTATCTAGAATTTTTTTTAGGTTATGTAACTCGAATAAATTTTGTTATAACTCATTTGGTATGAGCACGAAGAAAAAAATGATACAGATGTGAAAATTATATGATAATTTTGATTGAATTGAAGCAAAAAAAAAAAAAAAGAAATAACGAGAAAAGAAAAAAGAAATTACGAAAAAAAAATTACAGACAGAAGTCGTTAAATTGATGTTTATTCTGTTATCACATTTGAACTAATACAAACGGACCCCCCACCGATGATGGCGTTATCAAAGTGCCATAACGATAACTTCTTGATATGTTCCTTCATTTCAAAGAATAAATGTGTGCTTACTTACTTGCTTGCTTGTTCTAAAGCATTTTTTTTCTTTTCTTCTTTTAACATTTCATGGTCTTTCTTGAATATTTTACCCATGACACCGCGAAATAAGTCATGGACTATGATATAATGATGTTTATAATTTCAAATAAGAATAATTTGAAAGAACGTTTTATATTGTTCAATGATTTTCATGAAATTTGATTAGATAAAACATGAGAATCACTGCGAAAGATAGCAACAGGTGTATTTTGATTAACCATTGTCTCACACATACCTTGTTTACTACGACGTTGGTAATAATGTTGAGTTGGTAAATCGAACAAATGAAAGAAATCTTTACGGAGATTAGATTGTCTCGATTTCAATTTGATTAAAAGTATGAAAATTTTCAAAACATATGGTATTATATATATTTCTGTATATATTATAGAAAATAATTGAAAAATATGTTTTGAAATTCTGTAAATTGATCTTTACAAATTAGGTTCAAACCTTTCTAAAGCATAATTATTAAGATGCCAATTAAATGCTACTTATGAACAAAATTAAAAGTAAGCAAATTTAAGAAACGTATAATATTTTATATTACTGTATATATTATGAAAAATAATTGAGAGATAATATATTTTGAAATTCTGTAAATTGATCTTCACAAAATATGTTCAATCATTTCTAAAGTACAATTATAAAGATGCCAATTAAATATTATTTATGAACAAAATTAAAAGTACAAAAATCTAAATAACATATAGTATTATATATTTCTGTATAAATTATGGAAAATAATTGAGAGATAATATATTTTGAAATTTTGTAAATTTATCTTTACAAAGTAGATTCAATCGTTTTTAAAGCATAATTATAAAGATGCCAATTAAATGTTACTTATAAACAAAATTAGAAGTACACAAATTTAAAAAACGTATGGTATTATATATTACTGTATATATTATGGAAAATAATTGAGAGATAATATATTTTGAAATTCTGTAAGTTGATCCTTACACAATGTTTTCAAACGTTTCTAAAGCATAATTATAAAGATGACAATGAAATATTATTTATGAACAAAATTAAAAGTACCAAAATTTAGAAAACATATGATATTATATATTACTGTATATATTATAGAAAATAATTGAGATATATGTTTTGAAATACTGTAAATTGATCTTTACAAAGTAGGTTCAATCCTTTTTAAAGCATAATTATAAATATGCCAATTAAATGTTACTTATAAACAAAATTAGAAGTACACAAATTTAAAAAACGTATGGTATTATATATTACTGTATATATTATGGAAAATAATTGAGATATATGTTTTGAAATTCTGTAAATTGATCCTTACAAAATGTGTTCAAACGTTTCTAAAGCATAATTATAAAGATGCCAATTAAATGTTACTTATGAAGAAAATTAAAAGTAGTAAAATTTAAAAAACATATGGTATTATATATTACTGTATAAATTGTGGAAAATAATTAAGAAATATTTTGATTTTCTTTAAATTCATCTTTACAAAGTAAGTTCAATCGTTGCTAAAGCATAATTATAAAGATGTTAATTAAATGTTACTTATAAACAAAATTAGAAGTTCACAAATTTAAAAAACGTATGTTATTATATATTACTGTATATATTATAAAAAATAATTGAGAGATAATATATTTTGAAATTCTGTAAATTGATATTCCCAAAATATGTTCAATCATTTCTAAAGCATAATTATGCAGATGCCAATGAAATATAACTTATGAACAAAATTTATTATATTATTTTTTATAAATGAAATGCAAATAATTTTGTTTCAACCAATCCTCATTGGTTTACAATATCGATACAATTATAATAGTAATTAATACATAGTACCGATTTATGCAAAGTATGTCACAGAGAGACGTTAAAACAAATAAGAAACATACGCACGTACACAAGAAAAAAAAATAAATAAATATACGTTGTTATCTACGAAAAATATCATATATGTATACATTGTACGTTTCCCTGAGACTTCCTTTTCTCTTTCGATCTGCTCGATTTATCGATCGAGAAATAATCTATCGAGCAAAGTGCATTTACGTAGGAATGATTTGTAACAAATCATGAAGTTTCTTCTTTCTCATATTTTTTTACTTTTTTCACTTCGTCATTATACGAAGGGGTTTACAATCGTTTCAATATTTTACGCATTTAACCACTTAACTATGACGATCCATTTAAAAAGTGCGCATCGCTGTGAATTGCACTAATCGACCAATGACGTGTATATTCGTCAAGAACAGAATAAATGTCGTTGGCGTGTCGCATACAACTCTTTTCACGTATTTCGGATAATCTGACGAAAAAATACTTCAAACAAAAGTTGATCTGTTTTTGATTGACTATACATTGCAATAAAAATAAGTTTAAAATAATTTGTTGTTTAATGTTTTTTAAGGCTTCGTTTATTTTTTTTTTTTAATGGTGGCATCCTATATTTTTGATTTTACAGTAATATAACCCGTATTAATCCTTTGAGTGCTGAATACTTTTACCTAAAATGTTTTTTAGGAAGAAAATAATTTATTATTAATCGGATTTTAATAATAAATTATATTTAATAATTAATGTTTTTGTTTTTGAATATAATTTAATTAATTTTAATATAAATATTAAATTATTTTACATTAATATTAACAAACACGTATGTACTTCGAAAGATCAGGTTAGTAATTTTTACTAAACGCATATATACGTCCATAGCACTCAGAGGGTTAATACGAGTTCAATGAACTAGTGCCACTTCAAAATAAAAATTTGAATTTTTTACTTTATATGCATTATTTTGTTTATATTGTAATATTTATTTAAAGTTTTGCTAGTCTTTTGTTTCTGTTAGTATACGATAGATAGCGCTGCATTATAATTTTATAAATTTTCATTTTTTAAGGTTACCAAATTCTTTTTCTACTTTCTGTTTAAAAGCAAATCGAATTTTAGTTAAAAAAAAGTATTAACTCATTTTGACGAATAATCAAAAAATTACAGAAAAAATTATGTGTGCAGAAGTAGTTTCTTTTTCTTATTTTTAGGTTATAAGGTTAAAAAATATCTATTTTTGGATTGAATATAGTTAATTATGTTAATCTAATGTAAAATAATAAAAGAAAAAGTTTGCAATATTACGCTAATTTATTTCTAATTTAAATTCTCCGAAATATTTGTGTATTTTTATTTTGCTTTATTAACAAAAGATATAAACTATATTACATTATATTATGTTTTTTAATTATAATTGTTTGTCCGCGATAAACATCGAAACAACTCAACCGATCTAAATAAAAATTGATTTATTTTATTTGATTTTTTCTAACTTAAAAGATAGAATAGGTTATTTAGCGATTTATAATATTTTTATTGTCAATTTAGGGATATATTATTTATATTATTTATCTTAGTCCTTTGATTTCTGTAAGTATTCGATAGATAGCGCTGCATTATAATTTTATAAATTTTGCAAGGACACATGAGTTCATCTCAAATTTTCTATATTTTTTATATATTTATTTTATCCTGGCCTAGCCTCAAAATATTCTAAACATCTTAAAATTGAAGAATATGCTTCATTTTTTCCAAAAACTACAATTTAAATAGCCAATGTTCATTGCTTTATATACATGACAAATATACTCGTCATGACACATTATTCTACCAATTCTTCATGACGAGTATACTCGTCAAACATAGTTAACTGGGTTAAATCGATGCTACACTCTGGTGAATAAATTTAAATAGCCAATGTTCATTGCTTCATATACATGACGAATATACTCGTTATGACACAATATTCTACCACTTCTTCATGACGAGTATACTCGTCAAACATAGTTAACTGGTTTAAAACGATGCTACTTTGGTGAATAAATTTAAATAACCAATGCTCATTGCTTCATATACATGACGAATATACTCGTTATGACACAATATTCTACCACTTCTTCATGACGAGTATACTCGTCAAACATAGTTAACTGGTTTAAAACGATGCTACTTTGGTGAATAAATTTAAATAACCAATGCTCATTGCTTCATATACATGACGAATATACTCGTTATGACACAATATTCTACCACTTCTTCATGACGAGTATACTCGTCAAACATAGTTAACTGGTTTAAAACGATGCTACTTTGGTGAATAAATTTAAATAACCAATGCTCATTGCTTCATATACATGACGAATATACTCGTTATGACACAATATTCTACCACTTCTTCATGACGAGTATACTCGTCAAACATAGTTAACTGGGTTAAATCGATGCTACACTCTGGTGAATAAATTTAAATAGCCAATGTTCATTGCTTCATATACATGACGAATATACTCGTTATGACACAATATTCTACCACTTCTTCATGACGAGTATACTCGTCAAACATAGTTAACTGGGTTAAAACGATGCTACTTTAGTGAATAAATTTAAATAACCAATGCTCATTGCTTCATATACATGACGAATATACTCGTTATGACACAATATTCTACCACTTCTTCATGACGAGTATACTCGTCAAACATAGTTAACTGGGTTAAATCGATGCTACTTTGGTGAATAAATTTAAATAGCCAATGCTCATTGCTTCATATACATGACGAATATACTCGTCATGACACAATATTCTACCACTTCTTCATGACGAGTATACTCGTCAAACATAGTTAACTGGTTTAAAACGATGCTACTTTGGTGAATAAATTTAAATAACCAATGCTCATTGCTTCATATACATGACGAATATACTCGTTATGACACAATATTCTACCACTTCTTCATGACGAGTATACTCGTCAAACATAGTTAACTGGGTTAAATCGATGTTACTTTGGTGAATAAATTTTACAAGTGTTTAATTCTATTTTGATCGATAATTAGAGACAGAGACAGAGACAGAGAGAGAGAGAGAGAGAGAGAGAAAACTGAATAGGTGATGACGCGCGCATAATCGTGACGATGCACACGTCTTTCAATGTTTACCAACCAATCAAATATCTATCTCTCTTCTTCTTCTTCTTCTTCTTCTCTCTCTTTTACTCCTTACAAATTAACACTGTCGTCTTATTCATGATCGAATAGTGTATAAATATATATGTATTTAACGATCCGACAGTCATGATGTTGAAATAACGAATAGACAAGACCGTCATCATCATCATCATCATTATTGTTTATCGAGTTTTACAAAGTCGAGAAGTAACAATGTTGCACGCGCGACACAACTTCGGTGTGACTTTGCGAAGTAACAAAATGAATAATTTCAAGGACATTCTCTTCCACCATTTTTCTCTGGACTACTATTTATATTATATTGTACAAATAATAATAATAATAATAATAATAATATTTAATTAATGTAAAATAATATGATTTCTTTTGTTATCAGTGGTTCTCAAACTTTGTTGTCCTACCGAACCCTTTCCAGAATAAATATTACTTGTGTTGTAAATAACCCTGTAATGTAAACCCTCCCTCTCCCAAAATGCACCTGTGGCCATCACCGCCTCCTGAATCGTTTCAACGCCCACTTTGAGAACCACTGAACTAAATGATGATAATTAAAATGATAAACTCAAGTATAGTTTAGTTTGAATTGTATTTTATTTGAATACTATGAATTTTTATTGATTTGATCAGACTATTGATATTATTTTCACACTTATTTGTCAATTAAAAAATTGACAATTTTTCCTTTTCTCTTTTAAAATACCTTTCTGATAGATAAATCAACGAGTTTTTTTTTTTTACCAAACAACGAAAATATCTAATAAAAATTAATTTTTAGCTTTCTCTTCTTCTCTTGCTTTAAAATCAAAGCTATCAAGGTTCCAAGTGTATCATGGATCAAACGATCAACAACTAAACGTATCATCGTTTTTTCGTATTCATCGAAAATTTCGATATGATCCATTTTCCTTCGAAGTTTCAAAAAATAACTTTCGTCACGTTGGTAGAACGGTTGTATCATGTTAACTGATAAGCAATCTTTATTAATCTCGATTCTCGAAAGATTCAAGTAGTTCATAGTTTCAACTATTATTATTATTAACAAGTTCAGCGCCACGCGAATTCTTAGATAAATTCCTGTCAGGCCACAAACGATACTTTATATTGAAATAATAGTTGAGTGTCAGTCACTTGTGACAGACGCGGCCTAAACGGAAAGTCCAGTGTCAGCCACCGATGACTGACGTGGCGCTCAACGTGTTAATGAACTAACGAAGAAGATTCTAACCTAATGCGAATAGGTTATGTTTCCATTTCTAATAAAACCGAGAAAGGATTACGTCTGCCGTTGTTTTTTCTTCTCACAGAAAATCAGAAGGGATTTAACACGTTAAATCTCATGTGTCGATACATTTCAGAATTCAGAATGTGTGTAACATTGGAACTTTGGTCATCCGGGATAAAATTTTTGAACAGGTCAACAACTTTAGGTATATTTAGGATCGATCATAAACCAGACGAACGAAATAAACGAAAAACTTAAGAAAACAATCAATTTAGCCAATGTCAATAAATTACTCAGCTCGTGGTTGCTGTCTAGGTGCTTCAAAATCAGGATATACAGGACAATCATCATACCGGTAATCCTTTATGGTAGCGAAACGTGGTGTCACTTACGTTACGGGCCCAAAATAAATTGAGACTTTTCGAAAATAAAGTTGTTTCGTAAAATGTTCGATGCAAAACGCGATGAGGAAACGGACGAATGGAAAAACCCCATAAGTGTAAGTACACCGACTGTACAAAACCGGACATCATTAATGTCGTAAAATCACGTCGATTAAGATGGGCAGGTGTCACGTGGCGCGCATGGGGGTGGATCGAACGGGAAAAGACCATTGGGTAGACCGAGACGTAGATGGGAGGACAATATTATTTCAGGATCTTAAGGAAATGGACTACGAAGACCACGAATGGGATGGGAACACTGTCGGGATTTAGTATTTGTGGCAATGAACTTTCGAGTTCATAATACCAATTAATAATAATCGTAACGTTTCTTGAGTCAAGTTTTTTGGATTGGCCAATAAATGAAAGAGGGGATCGTTCATTTATCCTTCACGTAACACTGCCTCGTTTCATGTATGTTAGCAGCAGCAAAAACGCCTATGATGAGTTCATGATACATTAACAGCTGTCTCCTTCTTCTTCTTTTTCTTCTTCTCCTTCTCCTTCTCGTTATCTTTATCTCTCTTTTTTCAAGTGAGTCTGTTATCGTTCGTCGTCGTCGTCGTCGTCGTCATCATCATCGTCGACGGAAATAAAGCAGAAAAGTGGGGAGCATCAAAGACCGATAGCCAGCTAATATATAAAGCATCATCGTTACCCGATGAGACCAGTTTTCAAAGATTCTTCATACGTGTCGTGTGTTCAAAATTATTGTCGTGAAAGTCCAATCGGATAATTCCCAGTTCTATTCTCTTCTCGTTTTGATTTAATATCAATTTGATATTATCCTTAAACGTGTCACCGATTGATAATCAAAATAATAAGATGAAAGTCTCATTGTTTTAGCACCGATTTCAATCGGTTTTAATTAAATCTCATTTTTATTAAAGAATTAACAGATCTAAAAGAGATAAAGGAATCAATCGGTTGAAAAGATTTGAACAAAATTGGCCTGTTGACGATAACAAGGCGTGAATTTTTACAAGATTGTTGCCACGGCTAAGTTTAACCGATCGAACGTCAATTGCCAGCATCGTTATGTTCTCGATCGAATACAGCAAACAATTCCTGAGCTACCGTATACTCAAGTCGAACCGGTTCAAATACATCTGACGATACGGACTCGGACTAAGTGCTAAAAAAAGGGGGGTGTGAAAAGCTGAAAAAGAGTGGCCGAGAGGAGAAAGAGGAGAAAGAGGAGGTGGAGAAGTTAGTGCGTGTGTGTATTTATTTTATACCGGCAACGACTTTGCGTATTTTTACGGTTAGCTCAGAAATCAAGGGTTCTCGATAATCAACAAGACCTGGAAAGTCTTGTTATTGTTATTGTTGTTGTTAATTATAGTCCTTCGATGGGATCGATTGATTTGTCTTTGACAGAAAAAATTTGTCGTTAGTAAAAAAAGAAATTTTTGAAGGGGAAAAAGGAATAATAAATATACTGTATATATCGACCTCTGTTAAATTGTTCAAAATAACGAAAAGCATTGGGCAAGAGTTGTTGATCATATTTCCCAAATACTCTACCACCATCTTTTAGAATCTAGTTAAAAATATTCTGTTGCACTTTTTCCACTTAAGGGGATCGAAGTTAAAAGTTAGGAAAAAGGAGAGAAAGGAAGGAAGGGAATATTAAATAAGAAGCTGCTGAATTTTTTGTTTATACCGAAAGAGAAAGATCTTCGATAAAAGAAGCAGCAATTAAAAACCGAAATCTGCACGTCTTTGGTAGATCCGACTAAGGTTTATTCTTTAAAAGGAAGTAAAGGGTAAAAAAGAAAAAAATGATCGTTTACGTTCCGGGCAGAATGCCAAGCCACGTTGGTCCCTACGGTGCCGCTCGTTATCCTGGCACCCTGCTAGGAACGATCCCGGGTTTTTACAACCCGGTTTCCGGTTACTCCAACTCGAGTTACTACGACTACGGGGGCCTGAGCCAGCAGCAACACCACCACAATCATCATCAGCATCATCAACAGTTCCACCAACAACTGCAGGGATCGCTAAACCTTCCGGTTTGGCCTCGAAGGATGCCGGCCGAGGAGGAACTGCCAAATTCTCCGAGTGTCGTCGCATTGCCCGGCCTCGGAATATCCTCTCCTCCAACTGCTGCTGCTGCTGCTGCTGCTGTTGCTGCTGCCGCCGCTGCTGCTGCTGCTGCTGGACTCGGAAATGGGGGTCCACCACCGAGTCCTGCCCAAAGTGATTCCGATGCCTCCAGTTCTAGTCTCGAAGTAGGTTCCGTTCGAAGAGGGGAAAATGCCCAACTCAAATGCAGGTGAGACCAATTAATTATTGTTTACAACAATATATAAAATGGCCGATTTATATTTGTCCTCTGTATTTTATGTTATCTATCTGATCTTATTCTACAGAGATAACAATTTACGGTTCAACAATCTGTTTCTTCAACAGCCAATTGATGATAATGTGTGTGTGTGTGTACGGATAAAATAAAACGCAATTTATTAACATGACTCTCGAGAAACATTGGATAATATTAGAAATAAAAATATTTACACTAGATATATTAAGATCAATCATTTTGACTAGGTCAGGCCATTTTAATTCAAAAATTCAACTTCATGTAACATTTGATTTCTGTAAATAATTTAAAAATGTCTATTACTGTTAAACTTTTTTTTTTTTTTGTTATTTTCTTAAGAGCAAATAAAAACTGGAAGTCTCAAAAAGCATTTTTTTTTTTTTTGTATACACCAGTCATTTTGACTAGTGTTGTAGAAATACTAAAAATGGCGGTATATATCTAGTGTTAATATATAATAGCTCTTTTTCTAATATATATGTTTCTTAATACTCTTGATAATAACATTTTATCTAAAACTTTTGCAAACAAACGTTTTCCATATAATCTTACGTTAAATAAAAACTTCTTTTTACGTTTCTTATCCTTCTGGTTTTCTGCTTATGCGCACATAATAATATTCCCGACAAAAATAATAGTAGAAAGAATTGACATATGTTAACACACGTACTACTCGTCACCACTTGCGAGTTCATATTTTATCTGCAAACATTCAGAGTGAGAGAGTTTATTGTACTTTTCGAACCAATTATGGAAAAAAATAATCGCGATCTTTTATAGAAGTTGTATTCTTCGATTATAGCTTCAATAATTTCATTTATTTTATTAACTCGTATGAGAATATGTAACAGTTTGAGTACTATTGAAAAATGGAGTCGGGGGGAGGGGAGGGAGGGAGGAGGAGGAGGAGAGTATTTTAACTTTTCTATCTAATCGTTGGGTCTGGCTTTCTGTTATTTTTTTTTTTTTTTTCTTTCTTTCTTTCTTATTTGTTCGCTTTCGAAACGACTTTAATTTATCTCTTTCGTATACACTTGCACACATGTATACTACACAACACGTGTATCTGTAAAATATACATTTGCAACGCGTCATTATTCCGGTTGCAACTAGTTCATTATTATCTTTAAAGTTAGACGATTATCAGAGATTTTTTTTTTTTTTGAGTATATTCAAAAACGGATTTGTTTGAAAATATGTTCTCTTCCTCGTTTTGAGTTCGATGACATCATAACCTCGAAAAGCAATAAAGAAAAAAAAAAAAGAAAAAAATAAACCGTTTTGTTGTTCTACGTTGAATGAGGAAGAAAATTTGTTCACTTGTAGATACAAAACACTTTAAAAAAAAAAAAAAAAAGAAAAGAAACAAACTTATAAGAATATAATCTTCAAGTAAGAAGATTTTGCGTAGTAAAATCCAACAACCAAACAATAAAATTGTAGATAAACGTATTATTGGGTTGTACGAAAAGTTCGTGTCGATTTTCGATAGATGGCATTAAAGTTGTTTTGCTAAAAAAAACCTGAAAAATTTTGGAAGCACGAAATTTTCAAGTTTTATTATATTATTATATTATTTTTATAATTATATATTGGATTGGAAATTAAGTAATTGCCGATGATTTGTTGCCAATGAAATAAAAGATTTTTTTGTAATATTGAAGTAAAAATAATACTTTAAGAAAATATCTACGCAATGAACTTGTAAAGTTAGGTTAGGATGACATAAAAATAAAAATAAAAAAATTCAAAAATAAAAATGGAAATGAGAGAAATCTACAACTGAAATCGGCAATTACTTAGTTACCAACCCAATATATATTTATATAATTATTAATATATATAGTTATATTATTACATAATAAACAAAAATCCAACAAAAAAAAACTTAAATGGGTTGCATTTCAATCTTCCGTCAAAATCGGCACGAATTTTCAGGACAATCCAATCATATAGGTTATGATGACATAAAAATAAAAATAAAAAAATTCAAAAATAAAAATGGAAATGAGAGACATCTATAACTGAAATCGGCAATTACTTAGTTACCAACCCAATATATATTTATATAATTATTAATATATATAGTTATATTTATTACATAATAAACATATAACAAAAAAAAAAAGCGTAAATGTGTTGCATTTCAATCTTTCGTCAAAAATCGGCACAAATTTTCAGGACAATCCAATACATGAAAGCTTTTGAATGTCTCTTAGAATTTCATTATCACTTTCTTCCATTGTAAATTCAAAGATAGGAAATATGGATTTGCGTCAAAGATGATGCGCTTTGATCAAATCGCAAGATATCTTCTATCAGAGAGAGAGAAAGAGAGAGAAAAGAAAAAATTGTTTATCATTTTACTGCTGCTTTCAAAGAATCTCTTGTACAACACATTAACAGTAACACACACAAAAAAACATCAAATCCTTCTTCTGTAGATCGTCATAATAATAATAATAATAATAATAATGAATAATTTCTTTGAATACACCTTGATCTACTGGACCCCAAGCGAGAAAGAGATAAAAAGTTTGAAATGACCAACAGATAAACTGGTGTCAAATGACGCCAATCGTTAAATGATCAGAATTGATATCAATTGTCCCATACAATTCGCAGTGAATATTTGTTGTGACGCAAATCATACACAACAAGGATACTTATATCGTCTATCAAAGCTTGATTCTATATTTATATGGCACTTGATCATTTGAAGCTATCTTCGGTATCGTTGATGTTGCTGCTGTTGGGGCTGATGCTTCCTCAAAGCCAAGTTTTATGCGTTGTTTCTATTCTTGCAAGACTGTATCTCTCATTGATAAGTCGTGTTAGATAAAAGCTTATAGATTGAACACTACTCATATTCATTGAAATAAAATCAAATAGAAACGTAAGATATTGGATAAATGTTAAGAAAGAAAATGTTCAATCTAATGCAAGTAAATCTAATGAATACAACAAACATGAAATGTTGTATCTTACAGATGGCAAAACTGTGGACGATGGTTCACATCATTGGAACAACTTGCTGGACATGTTGCAAGATTACACGCTACACCTGGTGCTCGAGGATTGTTCTATTGTGGATGGGAAGGATGTGTGAGAGGTGAACGTGGATTTAATGCCAGGTAAATATTAGGTTATCCAGAAAGTTCGTGCTGATTTTCGATAGATGGCATATAAAGTTGTTTTACGAAAAACCTGAAAAGTTTTGCAAAAACACAATTTTTAAGTTACCTTCAAAGATAGAGAAAAATTGTCGAACAAAATGGTCAAATATACCCCCAAAAAAAAAAAAGAAAAAACTTAATTACAATGCATTTCAATCTTCCATCAAAATCGGCACAAACTTTCCTGGACAACCCAATAAAATTCATTTTGAAATGTAAACTAACAACAGATATAAATATATAAATAAATAAGGAAGATAACTGATAGTTTTTTTACTTGATTATAGGTACAAGATGTTGGTCCACGTCCGTACGCATACAAACGAGAAACCACATCATTGTTGTGAATGTGATAAGAGTTTCAGTAGGGCAGAGAACCTAAAGATTCATGCTAGATCTCATACTGGTGAACGTCCGTACGTCTGTCCTGTTGAAGGTTGCAACAAGGCCTATTCTAATTCATCAGATAGATTCAAACATACCAGAACTCATGCTGTCGATAAACCATATTGTTGTAAAGTTCCGGGATGCCCAAAAAGGTATACGGATCCTTCGTCTTTAAGAAAACACGTTAAAACTTACAGGCATTATGTAAACAACAATGATAAAGTTCAAGATAAGAGTTTAGATGATAATCATTTACAAGATAAAACGAGATTCGATGCTACCTCACCTGAGAAACAAAACAGTACAACTCATTCTGAATCTGATAAAAAGGATTCCAGTATCGAAAGTAGCAACACCTCTTGCTCGAGTCCAAAAGCGAGCAATAGTTTCGAGGAACAGAAGAATTTTGTCGAATGGAACAACATGTACAATTTACAGGATCAACGAAAAGAAAATGATAACATTGTACAAAATTCATATGAACAAGATGTCAAGATTTATTCGAATTTATACGACGATAGTTACATAATACCAGATAGAATCCAAATGAATCCAATTTATTCAAATAGGATTGATAATACAATTATAAAAGATTGTTCCTCGATAATGTCTTCTCCTCGTACTAGTCCAGGATACGTTCCAGAAAAAATGACCGCACGAATTGGAATGCAATCGACACCAATTAAAACGGAAGATGAACCAATGGAATGTCAAAGTAAAATAAGTACAGTCGATTATAGAAATATTGATTCCATCGTTAATAGTACACCTTGTAAAAAAGATAACAACAACAAGGTGATCGGTTGCGATATTATAAGAAACTCTGTGATAAAGCGAGCCGAAGACGTTGTTAAGATGGAAGTAGTTGTCGAGAATAAATTAACGAAAGAAGAAACGAATAAAGATATTGTAGAAGAGTGTTGCTGTCGTCATAAATGTTGCGTTCATAGTAAAAACAGTATTTTGGAACAAACTAGAATGCTATCTGATTTTATATTAAAGTCGCAAAATCCTCTCTTTCGGCATCTTCTTGGTTCGGTGGATCTGCAATATGGTTTAGAAGACATATGGAGCAATATGGTTGACAATACCAATATTTGCGGACAAGATCTCAGAGTTAAAAATGAAAATATTACTGAAATGGAAGAAGATCTTCCCTTGGACCTTACAATTAGCAAATAATGGTGTATCTATCTAAAAGAAAATTTGTTCAACGAAAAAGTTTACATTTTAATTTGTTGTCTTTTAATGGGTCTTTAAAATTAAACGTATAACTATTATGAATATGTTTTTTACTCTAGAGTGTTAAATATTTAAAATTAACCAAAAAAAAAACAAATTCGATTTTATATTATCAAATAATTCTGCGAATTATGTAAACATGAAGTAATCAACAATTTTCTTCACTGTATAAACCACATAATCAATATGATTTTTTTTTTTTTTTTTTTTTTTTTTACAATAATTCGAAATTAATTCTAATTATCGATACACTATTATTACTATGTTTTATACTTAAAAAGGCATACATATATATCTATATATATATATGTAATATATGTAAATAGATGGAAAATATATATATACATATATATATAAATACATATATAAATATTATATATGTACGTACGTAAATTCGTACAAGCGATCCACCCGAATTATTAATAAACAAAAGGAATGTAATTTTCCAATATTGGAAAGCGCATTTTTTTTTTCTACTCTTCTATAAGAAAGATATTGAATAAAAATATATTATTTATGTAAAAATTATTTTTATTGTTTTTTTTTTTTTTTAAATTTAACAAACACCCATCACACTCTGTTATTTTTATTCTTCTTCTTCTTCTTCTTCTTCTTCCTTCTCCACAAATATCATCATCATATTAATTTTTATTTCAACGATAATGAAAAAAAAAACACGACATTAAACAAATAAAACGATGCAAGCAAGCAAGAGAGAGAGAGAGAGAGAGAGATAGAACAACTTACAAGGTAATTCACATAAATCATATTTAGTAACAAAATGAATACTCATCCTATCATAAATTGAAAGCTTTTCTTTTGTTTTTGCTGCACATTACTCATTTTTAATAATAGACAGGGGACTTATGTAATGATAACACATATGGCACAAGTTGTTAACAAATGTGTTGAATAAAGTTATTTGGCAGCAAACTTCGATCGAATCGCAATAATTTGTATAACAACACTGTGTCGATATGTTATCCGATGTGATCAACATATCACAATCTGTCCAGTGAACGCAAACGCTCATTATTTCACAGTTTTCATCAGAATGTCTTTCAAGGTATACTGTGACTTATTAAAAGATCCGACATACCATCCTTAATAATTTTTAGACTCACCAAGTCGGCATTTATTGTATCAATTAGTTGAGCCATTCCCTGTTGTTCCATACTTAAATACTGTAATCAAAATAATCATTATTTAATAAACAAATCAATAATGTTAATTAGATCAACTTGAACAAATTTAACCCTTAACACACTTCTAGTGTGCCTCCCTTCTTCCCTTTATTCCAATTATAGAACAAGTTGGAGTTGCTAGTAGATTAACCATAATTAAACGTTGGTGTGTTGAGGGTTAATTGTTCAATTAATATCATAAATAAATATTAATAAACATACCGTTTTGATGTCATCTTGTGCTATCGGATCCATCGTATACCTTTCTTGATTTTGACTATCTATATGTCGTCTCATTCTAAGCTGTGATAACATTTCACTGATTCTTCCTTTAAATTGTGTCGGTGCACTTATCTGTGAATGCATTGTTTCAAATCTACGCGTCAAAGCTTCCTCCTCTGGTTGTAACGACAAACCAACTTTGCGAGTTATTTCCTGACGTACCAACACCTGTAAAATAATGTACAATTATTCAATAAGCTGTATTGTCAATAAATAACATTGATTTATATCATAATTAATAATTGTTCTACCCTACCTGTAATACCCTATGCTGTAATTCTAACAATATTCTCCTATGTTCTTTTAATTTTGCTTGAGTGGCAGTATGCTGTCTCTGTAAATCTTGAATTCTTTCTGCAGCCATGTCTAGAAAAGCTCTATGCCTAGCAGTCTCTTCTTTCTGACATTTCAGTCTATATTTCACTTGCTGAAAGCCTATCATTGGTACAGGAATATACATCTCTGGATTAGGATTGTCCAATTGAGCTTGTTTCCACAATCGTGGATCAATCGAACAAGGTGGATTATCTAAATATTCTTTCAATTGAGTTGGATCCAATTTAACAAATGGAAATACGTCCTTTACACCATTTTGAATAAGTTGTTGTTTTTGCATTGGTTGAGACAGATAAGCAACTAATTCATTAGCAGGAATTTTTCTTGAACTTCCAGTTACTCCTTTCTCAGAAATAAAAATGGACACTTGACATTTATTTTTTCCAGTAGACTTGATACTATCAATCATCACTGTCAAGTTAGGTTTATTTCCAAGGATACCATGTAAGAATGCAATTAATTGTTGTTTGCCTTCAGTTACCATCTTTTCTTTCTTACCAAAAGAAATGACAACCAATCCATCGTTATTATCAGCATCAGGAATACGACTATAGCCGATGGCCTTAAACCTGCACAATGGATTTTCTTGATTCAAATCAATTGGCGGTGCATTTACCGAATAATAAGCCTTTCCAGTACCCCATAATGCTTGAATGAGATTCCATCTAGCAATTGTATTATCTCGTTCGTCATTATAAAGCTGACAATTAAACACGGCGTTATAAAGTGCTTCAGAAATAGACTGTTGTTGCTGTTGTATTTGTTGTTGCTGCTGCTGTTGTTGTTGTTGTTGTTGCTGTTGTTGCGTTTGTATTCCACTTCCAAATCCAGTAAAACCAGAAGAGCCAAAAATACTACCTGTTGTTTGTGTACCAAAACCTGTTATAGCAGTTGTTGTTGTAGGTTTCTGACCGAAGCTACCAAAACCACCAATAGATGTGGAAAAACTTGTTGATGGTGTTGTACTCGCAGTACCAAAACCACTAAATAAACTTGGCGCAGAAGTCGTAGTCGTGGTCCCAAATCCACTAAATCCACCAAATCCTAATGACGTTGTAGTTGTCGTTGTACCAAATACACCAAAACCAGTTGAAGGAACAGGGGTGCTCCCAAACGTCGAAGGAGTTCCAAATCCAGTAGTTGTTGCTGAAGTTGTACCAAAAGTTGATCCAGTACCAAAACCACTGGTAGCTGGAGTACCAAATGCTGGAGTTGTTCCAAATCCGGTGCTAGGTGCAGTACCAAAACCTGTTGCTGCAGGTGTTCCAAATCCTGTTCCTGTTCCAAATCCGGTAGTTTGAGTTGATGGAGTACCAAAAAGATTAGAAGACGAAGTTGTTGGTGTACTGAATCCAAAAGCTGGAGTACCAAATCCTGTTATCAAAATTTATTTCAAATTACTTAATGGAAATCAATCTGTAATAATTATCGAGTTTCAGAATAAGAAGAAAAAATGACAAAAATATGAATATTCAATGTGAAGTTGACTAGTTTTTTTTTTTTTTAGATTTCACTAACTTTTGTTTATACGATGTCAATAAGGCATACATCCAACAAAAAAGTTTAGATTCTCATTAATGATAATCAATGTCATTTATTTATATTATTATTTTTATATGTATATAGAGAAATATATAATGAAAAATTGCAGAAAATTATAAATGTCAAAAATACACATCAAATAATTTATGCATCAAAGTTGTGAGAAGATCTATCTTGTTCTTTAGGCCAGATAAAAATATTTAAAAGGAAACAATGTCTTTTATGAGTCAACAAAATCAATTGCACGTAAGATTTGAAAATATTTCATTTAATTTCACATAATCATTTCATTTTCATATGAAAATGTTATCTTTATATTTTAGCATCCTAAATTTAAGGATATGGCACTTAATTTCTTTAAAAGGGTAACATCTAATAACCAATTAGTTCTAAGACAAATCAATGCTCCTTCATCTGACTTTTCTACTGAAACTATGGGTGAAGCTGGTACTACAGATCGGTCAATTGGAGTAAGAAACATTTTTAATTACAATTTTTCAATATTTGTTATAATATAATATTATTTATTATAATTCATTTTAGGATGTTACAGCAGAAATTATGATAACAACAGTTGGAAAAATACCAAATGAAATGTATTATTTGGAAGATACTGCACAACCCAACATACAAACTGCAGATCCAACAACTGTATTATCACATTCAATAACTAATATCATTCATACTACAATATCAGCAAACAATTCTACTGTATCTGGACATACAACTCGTTCTGTTGTGTTTGTAATATTAACCGTTGCATGCTTGGTTCTATTATTTCTATGTTGCATTACAGCATGCATTATTTCCAAAACAAAAAGGAAAAATTACTTTTGTAAAAGAAATGATTTTGATTGTGATCCCGAATGTAATGGATTAAATCGGCCACTTCTTAGAACGGAAAAAATATCCGACACAACTAGTAAAACAAGTAGCAGCTATTTGAAAAAATAATAAATTATTGAAATATATTGAATCATAAAAAGTTTACAATGTTTTATACTAAATACGAACCAATTAGAAAAATTTCGCGCCAGAAATGCGAACTACCTTAACCTACAAAAATTGACACGTTTTGTATCATTTAAATACTCGTATCGTACTACATCTCAAGAATTATTTCATTTATAAAATAATCTTTCATAAAATAGAAGATAAAAAAAAAAGTAAAAAGATATTTGATAGACATAATTTAAATGTAATATCGCAAGCATGATATAACCTAAAAAACAGCATGAGTTACCTAGCTTAATTGGTGTGGGAGCTGCAGTAGCTGTCGAACCAAAACTAAAAGAAGAAGCTGGTGCTGATGTGTTGGTTCCAAATCCTGTTCCAAACGACATTTTGTGATAAATAATTCACAAATAAGTAAAAGAAGATATTATACGTATAAAACAATGCTTAACAACGATAAATCGCGCACTACTATGCAGTAACGACACCAGCAAATATGGCGGGATACGTTAAAAAAGTGCAAGTCGTGCTTAGTCGGTACAGATGCAACCAGATGGCGCAACATTCAAAATGTATATATATAGTACAGATGCAACCAAATGGCGCAAAATTCAAAATGTATATATATATATATATATACTTTATAAAATTATATTAAAAATATATATACATATTTTATAAAACAAATTATGCAATTCTATTATTTACAATGGAAAATTTGTAATAAAAGAAATTAATTAAAAAAATCTTATTCTTTAATTTAATAATAATTCAAGATCAGATTGCTAATATAATAGATTCCATATTAAATTTCAATATTAATAAGAACAATAATAATATAATTATTTTTTGTTTTCAAATTTAATTGAAAAAATGTAATTACGAGATATAGGGTGAAATAATATTGATTCGCAGGTACATGTACAGTTTTTAACGAAGTTTATAATTGAAAAACTTAAAAATAAATATCTTCATATACCAACGTACATATAAGATACTTTCTTTAACATTTTGATAATGCTATTATAAATATACAATTTGAGTATGTCATTTACGTGATCGTAAATAAATGAAACACAATAAAAAATATTGTGTTTAGTGAACACGATTACGATATAACGATATCGATTAATTTTTTTTTTTTTTTTTTTTTTTGATAAAATTTCTAAAGATAGCGCAGATCCGCAGATTAAACGCGCATATTGCTGCTCTTGTGCTTATAGTTTACTTTTTAATCTACGTTATACGTATACATAATATTAATAATAATAATAACAATAATAATAATAATAATAATAATTTTCAACGCATTATAAAATTACAATCATAAAGGAAACACGTTTGATCATTAAACTAGACCAGGAGTCGGCAACCTTTTGAATCGAAAGAGCCAAAAATTACAATTTACCAAATTTCCAAGTTTTTCAAGAGCCACAACATTTTTTTTCTTGCCAACAATAAATAATACTCGCATAAATAAAGTTTTTTGATAAAAAAGAAAAACAGCTTTCGCAGCTTCACATCCAAAGAGCCGCATGTGGCTCGCGAGCCGCAGGTTGCCGATCCCTGAACTAGACAATTGTCTAATGTGAGACAACAAAATAACAATAATAATAATATTGTAATGATAACGATGATAATATAATAACTTGCGAGAGAGAGAGAATTGCAGTTAAATCGTGTTGTCATGTTTTAAAAATGCTAAACGATTCCTTTACATTTTTTTAGTTAGAACGTTAGTACGAAATGATCAGAAAATGGACAATTCTTATTATATATTAAATGATGAAATTGTATGTACGAGATTATGAATAACATTTGTTCTTGTCCAACACAAAGAAAGCTTTTAGGAAATCGAGAGCGACGATTGCACACAGGTATGTTTAATATTAAATTTTAGAAGGTAGCTTTTTGTCGTAAACATTTAGCCCGTTCATTCATATTGCTTTGATATTGCAGTTGATGATAATCTTGTAATCAGCCGATGTTGTCCGTATCTAGAAACAAGAAGTAAGAAACCATATCCTTGAAATGTAATGAAATAATTCTAAAAGAGTAATGCCCATTCATAAATAATAATGCAAAGTGAAAAACAATTATTTCTATTGTATAAATATTATGAGATAAAAATGACACAACAAAACACACCTCATTAAGACTCCCAAATTATTTATGAATGGTTGGAACTGTGTGAGCGTTTAAATCTCGTTAGTATTTTTGTATAATTAATAATTATTGATATTTGTAAAAATAATTAGTATAATATCAATCATCAATATGGAAGCATTAAATTGAAACGTTACAAAATTTGGGAGCAGACTTCATGAGGTTTACATCGATTAACAAATAAACAATAACGTGTATGATCTAACGAGATTTAACTGCAATTGCTGCTTCATCTAATTTATTTATTAGATAATAAACTATATTCGATGTGTCACAAGGACAGAGATTTGTCAAATAAACCTATCACATATCTTTTATCCTATATAATATATGTAGATTAAACTTTCAATTGCAAGAATAAATAAATAAATATTTTGTATATCTCTTCTGTTGAATTGTATCATTAAAAAATGATCGGATATATGTTATTTCTTTGGACCCGGGAATTTTTCACGTGGTTAGGATAATTACAAATTTACATTTAATGTAAAATTTGCGAAAAATATTGGACCTTCGGTTGCTTTCAAACTCGAACCTATGTTTCTCAATTTTTTCAATGTTTCTTACAGATGGAGGATACGTGTTCATTCCTACATTTATAATTGACCAAAATATATATATGTATATATATATTTATGTATGTATAGATATCCAAAATCAATATTTCAAGGAATATAAAATATTCAGGATTTAGGTTGGTCCTTAAGATTGGATTCCGTAAAACGAAGTTTGTCGGATTATCAAAAAAAAAGTTGTGCTATGATTCAGTATGCTCTTATTATATAATAATACTTTGTATCATTTTGTATTTTATAAGTAAAATCTTATAATAAAGGAACACTAAAATATTGCAGTCTTCAAAGAAAAAGAAAAGAGAGCGCGCGCGAGAGAGAGAGAGAGAGAGAAGAGAGAGAGAGGAGAGAGAGAAAGAGAACAGTTTGAAATGGTCTAGGCCGACATTTGATCTGCTCATCATCATCGAATTAGAATCTTAAATGATGTTCAATCGAGTTTCCATCAACACAAAATTACAAATTCAATTCACGCGTATTTTCACGCGAGGTTTCGAATACTTCTGACGGTTCACATTTACACATTTACACAAATATAGAAATTTTGAATACGTTTTCGTTAATATTTGTACGAATCTAAGCGAATAAACGTCGATCATCGCATGCTTACTAAACTTTACACGATATATTCGAGAGACTTTCTCTTTTTTAATATTATTTTCCTTCTTTTAAACTTGATCTCATAAATAACAGTATTTTTTTATTCGTGATACATGTATGAAATACTGTTGACAATGACTATTACGAGATACCATAGTCTTGGTACAAAATGTACACAAGACTTTGGTTTATTTGAAACGTCTTTAAAATGAATCAAGATTGTATTGTAATTGGAATTTATAAGTACGATTCTGATAACTCAAAATCGGAAGCGGAAGCTCGAGAGGATCTTGTATTAACAGAAATACCCCCACCGATTGCACTATCTGAGGTTCCCTCGCCGGTCACAAAATCAGCAACAATTAAGGAATCCTTTCCAATATTTCCACCTCCTCCTTTTAATAGGTCACGTTCGGCAAGCTTTTGTTTCAGATACTTGATTTTCTCTTCCTTCTGTAGTGATAAAGTTCAAAAACAAAAGAACATTAAATTATAAATAATATTATAATTAATACACACACAAACAATCAACACCTTACCTCAGCAATGAGTTTTTGTAGTTCATCATTTTCACTCAATAATTTTTGGTATTTTTCTTCATCCTCTTTTGACAAGCATACATCAGGATTATATTTCGATTCTGCCTTATCCCTGGGATGTCTAATCACTTCTATTACCTTTGGTACAAAGATCAACGCCATACTAAGAAAGCAACAAAATATAATTGCTAATGCAACGAAAGCAAAACTGGCATCTTGTTGACTGGCGATAACCATTGTAACAGGGGCTGTTATAAGACATAGTACAACTACGTTATAAATTGACATGCCTACATATCTTGAATCATTTATTTGTTTCACTTTGATACTTCTTGTTTCATATGCTAGGAACAATCCAAATACCAGAATAATACCTTTGTAACCATATAACAATCCTGGAACAATAATTTATACATTGTAAACTGTAAAATCAAATAGAAATATCTTGTATTTCTTGTATATCTTGTATATCTATACTAACCAAGCCATATGCTATTGTGTTCACTCTCACAATGTTCTAATTCCGGTCTTATTCTAGCATCATCGTCTCCAGTGGGAGGTGATTCCAATGGGAAAACCTCGATGTTTCTTTGTAAAGGATGAAATCCTTGCCACAGACCAAGAAGAACGATGTCCATCACCAATAATCCGCTTACCATAGTGTACAACTTCCATGGTTGAACCTTCTTCTGTATAGATGAAACTTTCTGTTTGCCTATGAACAACTAAAAAGAAGGAAAAACAGGTTAATGATATGAACGAGTAAATCAACATACATCAACGTACATATGTAAACGTTCAATTGAACTAATTAGAAGCACACCAAAATATGATGTGATCATTACCTTTGCTTGATCAGCTTTCGTTTTCGTTGTGAGTCTATGAACTCGCCATACTTTGCTGAACATAGCACCGAATGCAAGAGTAAAACCCGTTGATAACATCCATGCTCTGGCTTGACAAACTGCTGGATATTCATTAGGTGAAACAAATCTACCATCAATTCCAAGAAGAAATACAGATATGAAACAGGCTATCACACCGACTAGCATGATCGTGTTACATACTGGATGAGAAGACATAATTACCCTACAAAATTAATGATTAGAGCATTGATTAAAGCAACATAACAAAAAATACTTGTAAATTGAATGTACAGTAAGACCCCGCTTAACGCTATTTCAGTATTACGCGGTAGTATTGGGGTTCCCCTAAATCGCACACTGTATTGATACTTGTTGTTTATGTGTGCAAATAAAACGGCCATGCACCAACCAAAAGCAGTGCACTATATAACAACGGTGTCTTTTTCAACATTCTTTTGTTCGTGTGTTCTTTTGTTTTTTTTTGTAGTCACAATACGAACGCATCTTTCCTGCGTCACAGTTGATTTATTAGCTGTCATCAACGTTACTAGGTACATAAAGATATGTACGTGTTAGGTTGCCACGTTTAACGCTGTTCGTTGGAACGTATCTCCCGCGTTAAGTGGGGTCTTACTGTATAGCTTTGCTTATCAAAGAAAAATGCTTGCACACCTCCGATGTCTATTCCAGATGTTGAAAATAATCAATATAATCGCTATAACGATTCCAACAGACGATATAGTTCCCATACATATAAATAAAGGCAGTGATACCGTTCTTAGAATCGTCCTTACTATTGTTCTATCTTGAGGTACTTTTCCACCAATCCAACGCTCCATGTTTCGCCATGTAAGATTGTCACTTTGCGTATCATAGTATCCTAACTTAACATACTTCCCATCGATTACTTGCTCAATCTGTGTCAATGCTATCCTGTCACCTTGCGAACTAAAAGCTACGTATCCCTGTAAAAAAGACCCAAGACATTATTGAAGATAAATGTAATGATATATATGAGAGTGTTTCATTAAATGTGGCCAGCCACAACTTCAAGGATGAATTATTGATGGTTAAAAAAATCTGACCTTGACAATTTTTCATCAAAATGAATCACGAATTGAAGAAATATCCAAGGAAGAAGCGGACACATCATTTTTATACACCCTATACATTTGAACATTTTTTACATACGGAAACTCCGAGGAATTGCGTCGAGTTGATAGCCGAATAAATCTCATCGGCGATTTCCTTGTCAGTATAAGTAAAGTTCTTCAAGCTCTTGCCAAGTTTACTCAATTTCTCCATTGTTTTGTTAAATGCTAATCAATAATAACAAGTGTTTCTAGTTAGTAACAAAATTTTTGACTTCGAATATCTTTTAGCTTCTTTCATTTTGAGATTATTATTCTTTAGAAACAAATGACAATACGTGATCCTCGATTAATTGCATTTATGAGATAAAAAATGAACAAAGGTGAAACATGACATGCTCACCTAACGCTACAGACCAAACAGCATCATATGCAAGCGGAGCTTCCTGATAACCTTCAGGATACCGATTGTTATCGATGTCATAGCCATCTTCCTTCAACATTTTATTCAATTTTAGCCTAAAATCTTCTGACGTCATACCGCTGATAGTTGTATCATTATTTTGATTCCACATAAGAGCTTCAGTTGTCAAATGGCCTTCAGCAGCTTGTCTCATTTGTTCTTTAGTACAAGCGATATTCTCTTTATCAAGATTCATCTCAAACCAATTGTCCTCATACCAACCGATGAAAAACCAAACATAACTTTTCCCATAAAGATTGTGACGATATAACTCGCATAGTACTCTCCTAGCAGCTACAACATAGAAAAGACCAACGACTATTCTTGCATCTTGTCTACGTAGATTTCTCACAGCATCTGAAGGATCAGAGAGAAAGCTTTGACGAGTGACTATTTCTATTCCTGCTTCTTTACACCGTGCTTCTAGGTCTTCTACTGTCTGCATTATTGAACAAAAGGTCATAATATAATATTAAATAATTATCAAAGAAAATAATTCAAGAAGAATAGAAATAAACTGACAGAAATGAACACTTCTTCGGCTTGCTGAAGTATGGCGACTCGTGACCAGCCAAATTTTTGTAAAAGTTTGATTCTCGTAGGATTATGCACGGTGGCGGATGGATGTGTCCTGAACAAAGTTGGGAATCGATTTCTGTCTGACAGAGCTGGCGATGAAGCACCATAACATAACTAAACACACAAATAATTTATTTTATTATTTTTCTTCATAAATTTCGAAGACATAAATTACTTACGACAACCAAATTCCACATTTTCGCAGCTTCAGCAACAGTGGTACAAACTGTACTACATCCAGCTAACAACATTAGTTTTTGGGGCTTGTAATACAGCAGATTGTACATTACCGACGCACCAAGGCCAGGTTCGCACTGAAAAGAAAATACAATAAATTAACAAAAGGTATATTTAATTATAAACTATATATCTCATTCTTACCTCGCTGTCATTAGAATGCAATTTCAGAATGAAACCAGGTAACAAATTCTTCTCGCGATTAACATCATCCAATGCCAAATCTACGGCTGGTTTACAAGCCTAATCACGAATACATTAACAAATCATTATACTTAATTTAAAAATACAAAATTTTAAAATAGAATAACATTAAAGAAGCATTTAAAATTTGTAAAAAAAAATTTTTCACTTACCTGACCACCTTGCCAACCACCCTTTCCGTTAATTGGGAAAATACCACCAATGTGAAGGACATTGTCATTTTCATCAGGAGGTTCTAACGAATCTATGAACGTATTAGTTAATATTAAAACGGAAATGATTAGGACCAACATTTTATTGCTGTAATTTCCTTTTATTATTTATCCTTTCGTATTTTTTTTTTTTTTAAATTATCATCCCTACGACACGCTGAATGAACGCGACTCAGAAAGGTGGACTTTTTTTATAGTCTTCATTCTCTTCTTTACACCAAACAACCCTGTTTCGATCTCGATTAAGAAGAAGGCTTTTTTTTTGTCACCCCCTTTCGAAGAAATATTTTTGGCAACTATTTTTTTCCACGTTCTCGCACAATACGATCAATTGAAAAATTGACAAGAAATGACTTTGTGCGAACACACGATCATTATCATAAGAATAAAATGTTTATCGAGCTAACGACCATCTCAATGTCCGAGTTAAAGTCCATTTAATGGAAGATGGAAGTTTCGCGGGAGCTTTCATATTGATTCCATCCCGGGACTTGAAAATTGTAGTGGGGATGAAGGGTGGCTCTCAAGAACGCTCGTACATAGGGACCCTATAGGAGGGACGCGCCATGTACATTGCTAGGCTGAAAATGTGGGGGGACAGCTTCCGTTGCATCGCGCAGCCATGTTTATCTTTAGTATGTATTAACGGCTGTGGTTAGTTTAAGTTTGGAATACTTATAGTTTTTATTGTGATATTTATATTCAAATTGTTTTGTTTTATTTAGTAGTATTCTATAAGTGTAAGTTTAATTTACTCATTTAATAATTACAATTATAAATGTACAAACTTAACCTATAACTTATCGTTTGAATCATTCGCGCGCAATCACGTGACTACATGAGATCCTATCCCCCAGCAATGTACATGGCGCATCCCTCCTATAGGGTCCCTACTCGTACAGTTTTCACCCTTTCTCTCTCTCTCTCTCTCTCACTCTCAAGTTAAAATCGATAAGAAAGTTACAACAAAATAAATCATACTGTAATTTCTCATTCAAAAGTTATTTCCTTTTTTTATATTAAATTGTAAGCAAATAATCAGTAGATTTAAAATTTATTCATTTTAGTATATTATTATATAGCTCAGTCGGTAATGCAGAGTTTCGGTAGAGGTCTCTCATGAAAAATCCCACGTGCTATGAGTTAGTTATGTTTATAATTTAACGCGATACTCTTACACCATCTGCACATATTACTTTTCTTAATAACATTGAATTATTTAATTTCCTTTTTTTCGTTAAATTGTTAACGTTGTTGATAAGTTTATATTTAATAATATCATAGTTAATGATGCACTCGTGAATTCGTCGCCAGTTTACTAAGAGAGTATTGTTTATAATAATAAAAGTGTATTTTTTATTACTGGATCAAAAAAATGTCTTCGCAACGTGCATTGCCACAGAGTAAAGAAGCCTTGTTGAAATCATATACAACACGATTGAAGGACGATGTTAAATCAATGCTAGAAAATTTCGAAGGTTCGTCTTCCTAACCTCAATTTGTCAACTAACTTTTGTTACTTGTTGTTCTTTATCAATTTTGAACATTTTGTTTGTGTAGATTCTATTTATCTTTTAATTATATATCTAACTTTTATGAGGAGTTTTTATTTACTTCCTAACCTCAATTTGTCAACTAATTTTTGTTACTTGTTGTTCTTTATCAGTTTTGAACATTTTGTTTGTGTAGATTCTATTTATCTTGTAATTATATCTAACTTTTATGAGGAGTTTTTATTTACTTCCTAACCTCAATTTGTCAACTAACTTTTGTTACTTGTTGTTCTTTATCAATTTTGAACATTTTGTTTGTGTAAATTCTATTTATCTTTTAATTATATCTAACTTTTATGAGGAGTTTTTATTTACTTCCTAACCTCAATTTGTCAACT
This sequence comes from Polistes dominula, assembly GCF_049000335.1. Lineage (NCBI taxonomy): Eukaryota > Metazoa > Arthropoda > Insecta > Hymenoptera > Vespidae > Polistes > Polistes dominula. The sequence goes on from NW_028300939.1 coordinate 3,301,451, forward strand.
AATTTTTGTTACTTGTTCTTCTTTATCAGTTTTGAACATTTTGTTTGTGTAGATTCTATTTATCTTGTAATTATATATTGAACTTTTATAAAGAATTTTAATTTAATTTTAATATTATTATTTTATTTTCAGAAATTGTCAAGCTTGCGAAAGGTGAAAATGATTCTCAACTATCACGAATGGCACAGTGCGAACAGGACACATTTGAAATGCATGTGAGAGCAGCTAACATTGTAAGAGCTGGTGAATCTCTGATGAAATTGGTTTCAGATATAAAACAGTATCTAATTCTCAATGATTTTCCATCTGTTAATGATGCTATAGCTCATAATAGTAAATTATTTAGAACAAAACAAGCTGAATGTGATCAAAAATTGGCATCTTTGAGAGATGACATGGCAGCAGATTTGTATGATTTAGAAGAAGAATATTATACTTCTATATATAAATAACAACTGTTCAATTTTAGGCAATTTTTTTTTTTTTTCGTTCACGATATTACAAATTTTTGATATTTAGTTTAATAAATGAGATAGTTTTTTTTTTTATAAGATGACTATATATATCATATAATAATTATGATAATATATGTATAATGTATATATACATACACAGATAGAATGTGAAGAAGACATACTTATATCATTTTATTATTTCAATATTTTGACACACATACGATATACATCACACGATATTTCTAATTAATAATAAGTATATTTGATAATGCAGTAATGTGAAAATTGAAGCGTCAAATGTTAGGGATGATTCATAAATGCGCTACTCGTCTAACAATATGGACTCTGATGATCATACTTGCTCATATTGTACAAATATAATTTACAGAAATATTACGATGTTCTCCTAATTGTAATAAGGAGAGATTATTAAAAACTACTTTACAAAAAAAAAAAAAAAAAAAAAACAGATGATATTAATCAATATGTTGTCATTAAATTTGGAATGCTATACTACGCTTACAACAATCTTCTTCCTAACTTGGCGCAGTTTTTATCAATAGCATGCAGCAGACATAACGCTTAGTCTTCGACATTCTCTTGTTTTTCAAGTATTTCCTTGAAAATTATTCATCGAATACTAGAAGAGTAACAAGAGTATCACAGTGTAAGCACAACGCTGTGACAATGATCCATTTATTATGGATCTTTTGTATATATATATATATATATATATATATATATATAGGCAATTAAATAAAAGTATTACATCACAAAATAGTTTGAAGAATCCATCATTATGGTATCTAAATTATATTTAATAGCTATTTCAGACGCGAGAACGATTCAGTACAAATACGATATTATTATAAATGCACCTTTCTTTTTTTTTTTATTATTTTTTTTTTTTTAATAAATTATTATCCTTTATAATTGTATTTATTTGCTTGTGAATCAGTCCGCGATAACGCAATGAAGTAAAAATTATTTATAATACCAAGTAATACATATTTAAATACTTACACGATTCGAAAAAACATGAACGTTCAGCAAATACATGTTGGGATACATTAATATTTTGAACATAAATTAAAACAATTAGATGAAATAATAATACATAGAATATATATATATATCGGTCCTTAATAATAATTATCTAGCTTATTCATTTTTATTCTCCCTAAAGTTCAAGAGAGTTGATAATATATCACGAACCTAAATTATATGCTCATAAAAGACCAATAATAATAATAATAATTTAGTATATACATATCATTTCTTTTTCACTTAATATTAATTCATTAATTAATCTTAACGTTTATAATGATGAGCCCAATACAACAATTTTTTGAAAATCTCTTATTATTATTCCGATTATTTTTGGTCCTCGTCCGCATATGATTAAACAAAAGAGAGTTTGACTGAGATATTCAAAATGAAATTATTACATACTTTCATTGTAATACGATTAAAGTTTTTAATTACGTACGAGGCGCGTTTTCTCAATACGCTTCTTTTTAAAATGATGTGAAATTATGAATTTTTCTTTTCTTTCTTTCTTTCTTGCTTTCTCAACCCTCCTTTAGCTCGACTTATAATTCTTATAAATTCAGTAAATTGATAATGACTTATTATTGTACATATATGATAAGTATATTACTCTAAGTAGACTTACGTTCTACTTTGGCAAAAAACTTTTACAAATCTAAACCTCGGTATATATATATATATGTATATATATATATATATTTCTTGGTGTTTCATTTTTATTAAATATAATTCTTCACCCTTGTTCAACTTTCTAATCGTACAACACCTTCTATGACATTCAATTATTATTAGAATTTTGTTTGTTTGAATTTTTCTTTGTATTATCTAAAAAAAAAAAAAAAAAACCCATCCCTAATAGCACAAAATATTGTAAAATAATTGAATACATGTGTAATTTAACGTATAATGTTTATTTAATACACATGTATTTCATATTTGTCAATATTTTGTATTACTAATGGGTTTGCATAAAATTCTGATTTTTCAATTGGCAGCTTAAATACTCGTCGCAGCTCATCACCGGTAAAATAATAATCTCAAAAAGGTTACAAAATTTTCATTTCTTTCCTAACAACTTTACCTATGCATTATTATTATTATTATTATTATTATTATTATTATTATTATTATTATTATTATTATTATTTATATACTATATATATATATACCTATAAAATACGCCCAAAAAGTGATATGCTTTTTATTATCTCTTTGCATATATCTGACACGACTGTAAATGTTGTATCGATGAACAGGCATTGTTGTTTTGTTCATTAGCTGGTCATTTTTTTTAAGGCGCCCATATTTAGAACAAGTACTAACATATCTTGGCAGTTATCGATGATTCGTTTATTATTATTATTTTTTTTTTTCTTTAGGAAAGTTATCCGTATATATATATATATATATCATAAGAATAAGATATAAATGCATTTCATAACTTGGAATGATATTGTTTTATCTTTTATGAATTTTAATCCTTTCGCTACTACGGATGACTATTATAGTCACCTGCCACAAAATGCCGCATGAAAACGACGAGTGACTATCACACCGTCACCCGTCGCATCTTTTACAGAAATTGAGCCAAAAATCAAGTCGGATGGCTATCGACTCGATTTTTTTTTCTCTTCACAAACAATTGCTAGCGCATTGTTGCTATTTTTTACTTTTTACTTTTGTAAAAGTAATTTTACAAAGTCATTTTTGAGACCAAAATGAAGCTTCATTCCTAATGTTAAAGACGTGTTTAATGTTTGCACTTTCGGCACGGTGTTTGCACGTTCCATGCAAGGTTTTTGTTCACTAACAATTTCAAGCGCTACTTTTTTATTTTTTACTTTTGTAAAAGTAATTTTACAAAGTCATTTTTGAGACCAAAATGAAGCTTCATTCCCAATGTTAAAGACGTGTTTAATGTTCGCACTTTCGGCATGGTGTTTGCACGTTCCATGCAAGGCACTCTGCAGCGAGGGGACCGCCATAGCGAAAGGGTTGACTAAACGTCTTCTATACGTAGTTATTAAACCCCCATTGGGGGTGGGTGAGGGAAAGAACAAAATTCATTTACAAAATTCATTACAATACAATTGTTCAATTGAATTTTCACAACCACAATTATTAACAAGGTTTTATGTCTCTTTGAAACACCTTAATCGTTTTTTATTTTTCTTGTTCTTTTCTCATTATTATCTTGAAATTCTTGAAATCTTTTATAATTTATGTATAAAACTTAGAAAGGTAGAAAATATTTCAACATAATTTCCCTTTTCTTTTTTTTTTTTTTGCTGTTTTTGTTTTGGATTTTTTTTTTTTCAAAAATGATTTAATTACTTCTTTATTCTTTCTTCTATGTTACTTTCTTTTTCTTCATTGGTTCATGGAGAATATTCAATAGAGAAGATCACCGGTCGTTTCTGAACCCCACGCATTGCCATCTTGAGCAGGTTTCAAGTAGTCAACCTCACTGCTTGTGTTTTGTCCTTGTTGTTGTTGTTGTTGATCATTACCATTGGCATTGTTAGTAGTCAAGTTTGTACCCGTTGTTAATGTAGCTCTGGTGATACCTAACTCGAAACCCTCAGATGCCAAATCCACTTTGCTTGGTGTATAACTCGCTAAACCACCGCCTCCTAAAAAATATGTAAACATATATGAGAAATGAAAATAAAACGTAAATGAGATGTCAATAAAATAATCATTTTTATGTTACATTTATACAGATAATGCAAAAAAAAAAAAAGAAATTAATTTTAAATTTAATTTTTTCTTCAAAATATAATAGTATAACCTAAAAGTTTATTTAATAAACTATTGTTTTTTTTTTTTTTTATGAATTTAACCAAACCTCATAGTAACATAAATAATAGTAATGTTATAAATAACATTTAATTTAAGTTTTTAATTTAATTTTTTTTAAATGTAATAGTATAACCTAAAATTATATATTGTTTTCTTTTTATGAATTTAACTAAACCTTATAGTAATAAATAATATTAATATTATAAAAGAAATTTAATTTAATATTTTTAATATAATTTTTCTTCAAAATATAATATTAGTATAACCTAAAAGTATATATTGTTTATTTTATGAATTTAATTAAATGTTATATAGTAAAATATAAAAAAGAAATAAAAGTAATATTATAAATAAAATTTAATTTAAATTTTTAATTAAATAAAATTCTTCAAAATGTAATATTTTAACCTAAAAGTATATATATATTGTCTTTTTTTAATGAATTTAAGTAAACGTTATATAGTCAAATATAAAAAAGAAATAATAGTAATATAATAAAAAAATATGTAATTTAAATTTTTAATTTAATAATTCTTCATAATGTAATAGTATAACCTAAAAATATATATTGTTTATTTTATGAATTTAACTAAATGTTATATAGTAAAATATAAAAAAGAAATAAAAGTAATATTATAAATAAAATTTAATTTAAATTTTTAATTAAATAAAATTCTTCAAAATGTAATATTTTAACCTAAAAGTATATATATATATATATTGTCTTTTTTTATAAATTTAAGTAAACGTTATATAGTCAAATATACAAAAGAAATAATAGTAATATTATAAAAAAAAAAATGTAATTTAAATTTTTAATTTAATAATTCTTCATAATGTAATAGTATAACCTAAAAATATATATTGTTTATTTTATGAATTTAACTAAATGTTATATAGAAAAAAAATATAAAAAAGAAATAAAAGTAATATTATAAAAAAAATGTAATTTAAATTTTTAATTTAATAATTCTTCATAATGTAATAGTATAACCTAAAAATATATATTGTTTTTCTTCATGAATTTAACTAAAAGTCATAGTAATATAGAAAAAAAAAATATTTATATTCTAAATAAAATTTAATTTAAATTCTCAATTTAGTTTTTCTCTTCAAAATATAATAGTATAACCTAAAAGTATATATATACATATATTTTTTAATGAATTTAACTAAACCTCATAGTAACATAAATAATAGTAATATTATAGAAATAATTTAATTTAAATTTTTAATTTAATTTTTCTTCAAAATATAATAATAGTATAACCTAAATATATATATGTTTGTTTTAAATGAATTTAACTAAACGTTCTATAGTAGAATATAAAAAAGAAATAAAAGTAATATTATAAATAAAATTTAATTTAAATTCTTAATTAAATAAAATTCTTCAAAATGTAATATTTTAACCTAAAAGTATATATTGTTTTTTTTTTTTTTTTTTTTTTTTTTTTTTTTTTTTTTTTTTTTTTTTTTAAATGAATTTAACTAAAACTCATAGTATCATAAATAATAATTAATTATAAAAAAAATTAATTCAAATTTTTCATTCAATTTTACTTCAAAATATAATATTATAACATAGGATTATTATAAAAAAAAGTATAAATTGTTTCTTTTATGAATTTAACTAAACGTCATAGTAATATTTACAAAAAAAATAATAGTACTATTACAAAGAAAATTTAATTTTTGTTCAAAATCTAATAGTATAACATAGTATTATTATATAAAAAAAAGTAATATTACAATAGTAATATTACAAAAAAAGAAACCTTAATTTAAGTTTTTAATTTAATAATTCTTCCAAATATAATAGTATAACCTAAAAGTATATATTGTTTTTTTAAAAAGTATAATTAAACGTAACAGTAATATATAAAAAAGAAATAATAGTAATATTATAAATAAAATTTAATTCAAATTTTTAATTAAATAAAATTCTTCAAAATGTAATAGTATAACCTAAAAGTATGTATTGTTTTTTTTTTTTTTTTTTTAATGAATTTAACTAAATGTTATAATAATATATAAAAAAAAATAATAGTAATATTATAAAAAAAATTTAATTGAAATTCCTAATTTAATTTTTCTTGAAGATATAATAGTATAACCTAAATGTATATTAAAAAATAAAAGTATATTATATATTGTTTCTTTTTGATGAATTTAATTTTAATTAAATTTAATTTAACATCATAGTAATATATAAATAAGAAATAATAGTAATATTATAAAAAAAATTTAATTTAAATTCTTAATATAATTTTTCTTCAAAATATAATAGTATAACCTAAAAGTATATATTGTTTTTTTTTTTAAATGAATGTAACTAAACGTCATAGTAATATATAAAAAAAAAAAAAAAATAATAGTAATATTACAAAAAAATTTCATTGAAATTCCTAACTTAATTTTTCTTCAAAATATAGTAGTATAACCTAAAAGTGTATATTGTTTGTTTTATAAATTTAACTAAACGTTATAGTAATATATAAAAAAAGAAGTAATAATAATATTACAAAAAAAAAGTTAATTCAAATTTTTAATTGAATAATTCTTCAAAATGTAATATTATAACCTAAAAGTATATATATTGTTTCTTTTATAAATTAAACTAAACGTCACATAGCAATATAAAAAAAAAGAAATAATAGTAATATTAAAAAAAAAAAAAAAAAGAAAGTAAATGAATCATCGTTCGAGATGAATAAAAAAAAAAAAAAGAAAATGAAATTTTCTTGTTAATTTTAATATAAAGCAAGCCGGAGAAATAGAGGTTAGGTAAGTCATTGTTGTTAACTATAAAAATTACCAAGAAGCGACGGGATGCTCGTCGTTGAACTGGCCGTTGACGTTTTATTGGCGATCTGCGTAGATTGCTCACCGGAAGTAGAGCTTTCGTTATCTATAATGTTGCTCTCACCTTCCAACATGGAAGCCTCGCTTGGATATTCAAAAGTGCGTGTTGCCATATCGTCGAATTGTATTCGATGCTGAAAAAACGAAAAACACACAAAAATTAGTATAAAACGATCTTTATGATAATTAACATTAGAATAATACCAGACCAGTCATTTTGACTGATTGGGGCCATTTTAATTCAAAATTTCTACTACATGTAACATTTGATTTCTGTAAATAATTTAAAAATGTCTATAAATTCATTTATCTATTAAAATTATTATTGTTAAACATTTTTTGTTATTTTTTAAGAATAAATAAAGACTGGTAACCTCAAAAAGCATTTTTTTTTATACAACAATCATTTTGACTAGTGTGGTAGTAGTAGATATATTAAAAATGGTGGTATATCTAGTGTGAAAAATATTTTTTTTTGGTAATTTTTCTATAAATTCTTCACAGACAAATTTAAATATATTTCTTGTTTTAACATTTTAATTTTGAAACATTGAATATTCAACTTTTTCTGTATAAATTTTTTTCAACAAATTCTTTAAAGACAAATTTAAATATATATATTTTTGTTTTAACGTTTTAATTTTGAAACATTGAATATTCAACTTGTTTTAATATGAATCATAAAGAATAGTGAAAAGTAATTACAAAATAAATAGAAACAACGGCATTAACGCAGAGACCGATGCGAAATAACAGTAAACCGGTCACACTCGTTGATTTTTCGAGCACAGAAGCGAGAAGACATTGGTCTTTTTCGTTATTTTCTCTCTATAAAATCTTATATTAAATCTCTGAGGTTAATATTTCACAAATTTCTTTCCTTATTATCAAATCAAAAATTAATAATAAGAATATTTTTATTTTCAGAAATTTGATCATAATTTAAAGGGATATTTATTTATGATTTACAAACATAACCAAGTTTCCGTATATTATTAGGTGTACCGGAAAGTAATATCGCTTTCTAACCTTAAATTCAAACGATTAACTTTTTAACAAATTTTTATTTTTAAATCAATAATAAAATCACCCATCGTTATCAACAACCTGATATACAAATTTAATATTATCGAATTGATAACAATCAATTGGTTTTTGATTAAATTATTATTTTCCGAATTTAATTCCATAAATACAGTTTGAAATATGATTGCACATAAATTTTACAAATTAACATAGCACATTATGTTAATTAGTTTTTTAAATTATTATTCATTATTTTATTTTTGTTTTTTTTAATTGTTATTTTGAAATGAAAACATGTTCATTTGAAATTAAATATTGTTATCTTCAGCTGAAAAATCTATATATATACACACATATATACAGGTTTTATGTACATATACAGTAGGTGTAGAAAGTCTTCGTAAACCGATCAATTTTCGTAAATGAAATGAATAGGAAGGATTGGAATTCGCAAATAATACAATTAAAAGACAAATGAGGTACTGGAATTGAGTTATTTTTACAGTCAAAAGTAAATTTCATATTTTCAAATCTGATATACACTGCACTGTATGAAAGAAAAAGAAATGAACAGCCGAAACCAGAAAACTTGCAACCCACAGTGAAACACTGTGGAGGTTCTGTACTTGTTTGGGACTGCATGAGTGCAGCTGGTTTTGGTATGACCATGATACCCTTCATTTCGCAACAAAATTACCTACAGTACTAGCGGATGTATCAATAGTTCAATTATTTTTTAGATGTTCGACTATTTTGATAGCACTTATCTTTGGATACTGTTTTATCATTCTTGTGATAACTCGTCCAGTGCACTGATTCATTTTCCGTGGACGTCCATTTCTTGAGTTATTTTACAGTTTCTTTCTTAATCCATACCTATCAATGGTACTTTGTACAGTAGATCGAGGTCTGTTTAGAATTCGCGATATTTCTAATAAACTTTTACATTGATTATGTAAATTAATAATCATTTTGCTTTCTTCTATCGTTGTTTCCACACGTTTTCGTCCCATTTTCCAACAATAATTTTCGATCTTAAAAAATTTTGAGCTCAACTGATGTCGATTACGCTCACAAACATACTGACGAAGTCAATTATAACTGGAAAGCAATCACGTGATGTGTTTACATTATGATTTATTAGGAGGACCGAAAAGTAATGTCGTTACTACGCATGTCAAATTATTTCTAATATTTTAAATCAAAAAACCGATTGATGATTTATATCGTTACGATATTAAAAATTTGCATACCAGATAGAAAAAGGTTGTTGATAACGTGATTAATTTATTTTGTTAATTAATTTAATTATTGATTCATAATAAAAAGTTGTTTGAAAAATTTGTTTGTTTGAATTTTGAGGTTAGAAAGCGACATTACTTTCCACCTAATATATACGAACTCTCTTATAAATATTTCAAAATAAGAACTGGACGAATACTTATTGCTCGTATATTTCTGCCAATTTGTTCGTATTCCTTGTCAATTTTATAATTTATTCCAAAAGAATAATTTGTTGTTTCATTAGATGTATTGTAGATACTTTCAAGAATATGTATAAATTCATCGTTTATAAAAACTACAATTTCACAACATTTTATTTCAAATTGATCGTAGTACGAATACTTTCTACATCTACTGTATATATGTATATATGTATGTAGATATGGCAATAACAGTACCTACAATTATTTCAACTATGAGTTGACTGTACATTTTTCATAATTATATCTACACCTTGAACATTCTGTTTCTTATATTTAGAACAATTAATGATCCCGTAGTTCATAAAACATAAAAATAGGTATTTATATAAAAAGTGTTTTATTAAATATAGAAAATTTTCTATCTAACGGATTTTATAATCAATTACATATATATTATAATAATAAAACATTGTGTGTGTGTGTGTGTATGTGTGAGTTGTAAGAAACGTGTTGTCACAGGCGGATTACACTATTAATACCGTTATTATGCGAATCCTATAATACACTTCATGCATATGTATGTACCTATTTATACGCATGTTACGCTTCTTTACATATTTCTATGATTTGCATAAACGTGAGATGATCTAGTCAAGAGCAATGCATACAAACAATAACTAGAAAAAGGATAAAATATACAAGATAGAAAAGAAAAGAGGAAAAAAATAAAGATGAGAGAAATAAACGATTGGTATCTTGATATGAATATTTCTGTATACTTTACATGTTATGTACAGGTTAACTATGTTCTGTACAGGTACATAAACTTTATGGTTATGCACCAGTGTATATTATCTCGTAAAAAATGATGTATATTTTCAGATCATTTAAAAGAATTTTCATTGCAACTACGTTCTTAAGTCCTATTTCCACTTTCTACTGTATATTTTGCAATGTTTTTATTATCGTAAAAAAAAGAACAAAAAAGAAAAAAAGAAACAGATGATTGTTCATTTATTTAAAAAATTTGCTTACTAAAGCGGATAATATAAATCGTTGAAAAAAAAAAACTTTAGAGCAATTGATTTCGCAGTAATAAATATTTTAGGAATTCGCAAATTCATCTTTATTTATACGAATGTAAGAGGTAAAATGTAAATATTTTGCGTAAATTCGAATGAAGCAATAGTAGCATTCTGTAATAATGAAAATAAAATACATAATTATTATAATTTATTATATTTCATAACAGACCGTGATTTTTTGAAGCGTTAAAAAATAAGAGAAAATATGAATAATTTCTAGTTAACACGTTGAGCGCCATGCGAATTCTTAGGGAAATTCCTGTCAGGCCACAGGCGTTTACTTTGTATTGAAAAAATAGTTGAACGTGTCAGTCACCCGTGACGGACGCGGCCTAAACGGAAAGTCTAGTGTCAGTCACCGATGACTGACGTGGCGTTCAACGTGTTAAAGGGTTAATGTTTCTACCGCATTCCTGAATCGCTGCAGCACCCACTTTGAAAATCACTGGTATATATTATCTACGATCGAGGATTTTTGATAGAATAATTGTTTTACAGCTATTCGATTTCGATCTTGAAGTACAGCCAATTGTCGAAGTAATCATTGGTAAGACTATTGAGCAAGCTTTGATCGAGGTCTTAGAGGAAGAAGAAGTGGCAGCTTTACGAGAACAACAAAGAAGATTCCGAGAATTACGAGCTGCTGAGAAAGCCGAAGCAAACAGATTGAAAGAACAAGAGAGAAGACTTCGAGAGGAAAAAGTAAGAAAATATTCGTTGTATTGTTATTTCATTAACGATTACTACTATTTATATTTATAACTTATTAGTCAAAATAAGTCAAATGTTATAGTTATTACCTATATAATAGAGAAGATATAAATATTAATCTTGAATGATTTTTAATTAATCTCTAATTTAACACGTTGAGCGTCACGTTCATTTTTAAGGAAGTCCCCGTCAGGCCACGCGCGCCACTTAGATGTATCATGTTATACGTTGTCAGTCATCAATGACTGACGTGGCCTAAATGGAAAGTGTAGTGTCAGTCACTTATGACTGACGTGGCCTAAATGGAAAGTCTTTTGTCAGTCACCGATGGCTAATGTGACGCTCAACGTGTTTACATAGTTTTTAAATCGATATGGTAATAAAATATCGATATGAAATATTCATCATACTTTGATGAGAATTCCGATGATTATCAAACACCACACGACGATAATATTAATGCGTGTTAGAGACACGAAGAGGATGATTATCGTCAACTGTATTTTGTCATCGGGAAATAACGATTACGCAACGATAAAACTAATAATAGAGATAAATAAGATTTTTATGCAAGATTGAATTGTAGAAAAATGCGAAAAAAATTCAAAGGGTGTCAGTCGGTCAGAATATTTGATGTCACTTGGTATAATATTTAGAAAGTATATCAACCATGACGCAATCCTGACGCATGTAATACAAATACATGCGTGTATGCGAATAAAAAGAAGGTGTATTGATAAATGGATGCGTTTCACATTTCTTCACGATCAAACATTATATCGGGCATTATAAGGTAACAGTAAAAGTGATACACAAACATTTTAAATATACATAATTATATATCATATAATAAATTAATAATATATAATATAATTTATTAATATAATTATTTATATATAAATATTATATTATATTAATATTAAAATTGAAAAAAAAATTAATATTAAATATGTGATTAAATTTTAATTAAATTAAATTAATATTATTATATAAAAAAATTAATATTATTTTATATATATAAATTAATAAATTATAATTAAGTTAATAATTTACTATTAAATAAATTGAATGAATATTATTATATATATAATAAAATTTTAATTAAAAATTAAATTAATATTAATAAAAAATTAATATAAAAAATAAATATAATAAATAAAAATAATAATTATATTTATATTAATTATATAATTTATTTTTAATATAATTATTATAATTATATCTAATTATTAATATAATTTATTAATAATCAATATATATATATATATATATATATATATATATATATATATATATATATATATATATATATATATCATATTATAATTAAATATAATATACATAATTATAAATCATATTATAATGTAAATAATAATTAATAAATATAAATGATATTATATCATCTAATTAAACTTTGAACCAAATATTTCGATAAAAAATGTAATTTATTTGCAAAAATCACATCTACTTTTGTCAATAAATTTGCGAAACTTGCACAATTACTTTTTGGACATTTCCCAAGTTACTACTTTTGAGTAATGCGCAATTAACGTTGTACCGATAAACAAGAACATTGACAATTTGTTTCAATAATCGGTGATACCGATATATACGCTAATGACGAATAATTTTTTACCGTACTAATTATCGTTATTTGCCAATAAACAACCTTGACAAACGAATATTACGAAAGTTTGCGATTCATCTTATTACGAAATAATATCGCGAGCAATTCGAGCTAAACGAACGCTCACTTTTCGTTTTAAAGTATTACATGCTTCGTTATAAGCTCTCACCAATGCGTTTAATGTTTCTTTTTCTTTCTTTTTTTTGTTTTTTTTTTTTTTTTTTTATTATAGCAAACGATAGTTCACCGATATGAGTAGATGATTACGAAAGTATGCGGCAAGTATTCTTACAAGTATACTTATGCTAGTATGATCACAATAGGATTCCATCAGACCTTGAAAACATTGATTCTTTTCAAATTTTATGTACTTTTGAAATAGAATGTCCATTAGGATTACATTTAATTGAATCATAAATAACTTCCGTTTTTTTTATGAGACAAAGAATGGCGTTTCTGCGACTGATAAGTGCAGGATACTTTTCATGGAGTTTTTTTTTGCATTCTTTGTATTTGTTGGACGCATCTACTAGATTTTGCTCCAAAATTACCTTTAAAAGGTTCGTCAAAGTTGGAAAGACGTCCTTGCACTCAATTCGTCTTTTAAGCTCGTATCTTCACAACACAATTTTACAAACCAATTTTTAACTGCCCTATCAGTTAGCCCTGCACCCTATATGCTGTATATTTTATCAGCTGCCACTTTAGTGCCATTGCCATGTTTAAATTCCTAAAGCATTACATGTCCAATATGCACTTTTTACTATCCATTTGAGAGGTTAAGAAAAACGGTTAAATGTAACATTGATTACATCAAAAAGTTGACAGAAGATTAACTGAATCCTCATCTATATAGTGATATCGAAAATCCGTTTGTTTCGGTGACTTATAGTAGATAAATACAAAAAATAGATTCTACATAGCTGCATCGGAAGTTATTTATGACTCGACATAATATATATAATTTTGTTAATAAGACATTTTTCTAATTGTTTTTGTTTTTTTTTCAATTTAGTTGCCTACTGCACGATGTTAGCAGCTTCGCAATCTGAATCGGAAAGGTAAAAAATACGTAATAAGATGAATGACGAGCCAGTACTTGCAAAAATCTTAAAACAATTAGATACAGGAAAAGGTGATGACGATGCGGATGAAACAATGGAAGTTAGAGCACAGCGTAAGAGAAGAGAAGAAAATGAAGACACTGGAGGTCCTGGAGGTCAAGTCCAAGGAATCAGAAATTTAATAGACTTGGAAGATTTAATATTTGCACAAGGAAGTCATTTTATGGCAAACAAGCGTTGTCAATTGCCTGATGGAAGTTTTAGGAAACAAAGAAAAGGGTATGGCTAAAGTGATAGATAGATTATCAATCAATCAATTCCTATTTACATGAAATAATTAATAATTAATTAAGGTTCAATGACTCTCTCTTCCTCTTTATATATTATAATTTATATCTTTGTCTTTATATATTTTCAGATATGAAGAAGTTCATGTACCTGCTTTAAAACCCAAACCATTTGGCGAAAGTGAGAAACTTTTGCCTATCGAAGATTTACCAAAATACGTTCAACCTGCTTTTGAGGGTTTTAAGATATTGAACAGAATTCAAAGTCGTTTATATCAAAGTATATTGGAAAGTGATGAAAATTTATTATTATGTGCACCTACTGGTGCTGGTAAGACAAACGTTGCTCTACTTTGTATGATGTGTGAAATTGGCAAACACATTAATACAGACGGCACGATCAATGCGGACGAATTTAAAATAATTTATGTTGCACCAATGAGTTCTCTCGTACAAGAAATGGTTGGTAATTTTGAAAAAAGATTGTCAACTTACAATTTAACTGTTTCGGAATTGACCGGAGATCATCAACTGACTAGAGAACAAATAGCTGCGACTCAAGTAATTGTTTGCACACCAGAAAAGTGGGACATCATAACGCGTAAAGATGGTGAAAAGACATTCACCTCATTAGTAAGATTAATTAATTAATTAATTAATTAATTTTCAATATTTCGATCCAAAAATTTGGTCATATATTCATTACATATCCACAAATATCTCCTTAAAAAATGAAAACATTCCATGGAATAGTTTTCTTTAAAAAAAATTCCGAAAAATCATCTATTTTTCAAGCGGTCACACAGTGGTGTTCCTTAACTGTTTCAAAGAAAACGAGAAAAGAAGTTTTCACCTGTATTCTTATATACCAGTTCACAGAATATGTAATTCAGTAGCAGTGCGAACATGTTTAAACGATATCCCATAAAACTACATTCGATATTGGCTAACTCGAATTACTAAGCGTCATCGATGAAATGATTGTTCGCGAGGTGAAACTTAACCTATATAATATAATATAACACGCACGATGCTAATGCGCAAATTGGATCGTAAAACGTGAATTTTCTACCAGAGTAAAATGAAACGTTAACCCATTACGCAGCTACTTGTTTCAACCTATACAATTTTGTATCATTAAAATGCAACTTTAGTTTGTATCGTATATTTGACTACAGCACGCATATCGTGTTGTTCCTGTATTTCTATGTGAACGATGTTGAATAACTTCTACTTCCTTATACTTTTCTTTTCTACGATATTTCTAATAAATGTTATTAGAAAATAATATAGTACATGCAAGTATATATATATACACATGTGTGTGTGTGTGTGTGTATTTTTCGTTTCTTCAACACTAGATATACCAGACCAGTCATTTTGACCGGTCGGGCTATTTTAATTCAAAATTTCTACTTCATGTAACAATTGATTTCTGTAAATAATTTACAAATGTCTATAAATCCAATTATCTATTAAAATTATTATTAAATATTTTTTGTTATTTTTTTAAGAGTAAATAAAAACTGGAAGCATGAAGACTAGACAAGGAGCACAAACTCAAACGTATTAATTGGCAAAATCTGTCCACGCAAATTATATATATTTAAGTTTTCTTGGTTCACCACTAGTGTCGCTAATGTTCCTTTTGTACTGTTTTGAATATAGTAACGTACAGATGCGTGAAGTGAGCAAATAGTTCTTAACCCTTTCACTACTACGGGTGACTATAGTCACCCGCCACAAAACGACACCCGCACACGATGCCACCTATACGCGACGGGTGACTATAGTCATAGACTATAGTCACATAATTATGAACACAAATCATTTTGTTTCTAAAAGTAATGTCACAAAGTCGTTTTTGAGACAAAAGGCTCCGAATGCTAAAGACTGCGCGCGCTTAATGTTCCCACTTTCGGTACGGCGCTCCGTTCTAGACGAGGTACTTCGCGGCGAGGCCCACCGTAGCGAAAGGGTTAACCCTAATACTTATATATAAACACAAAATATTAACAAAAATAAAATATTAAAAATAAGATTAATAAAAAATGATAAATATAAAAATGATAAATATAAAAATGGGCAAGGTGTGCGCAGTTAAAAATTGCAATAGTGGGAATGCAACTGATCTCATACGAAGATGGGAATTGAATTTAAAAAAACCTATGTTTTTTAAAGTACCAAAGGTATTAGTTCGTGCTCCTTATGTAGTCTCCATGACTATTAGTATTAGTATTTTACTTATATTTTTAAATTTGTATTGTAAATAATTATTGAAAAAATACAATAAAACCTGACTGAATTTTATTATCAATAACATTTACATTTAATACTATTTTTTTTCTAAATGATTAGGATTTAATCTAAAGTTATTATTAGGTGGACCGGAAAGTAATGTCGTTTCTACAAATGTCAAATTTTGTATATTTTTATCAAAAATCGATTGATTTTTATCCATTTGATATTAAAAATTTGCATACCAGATGAAGAAAGGTTGTTAATAACGAGGTTGATTATGTTATTGATTAAAAATATAAATTTGTTAGAAATTTATTCGTTTCAATTTAAGGTTAGAAAGCGACATTACTTTCCGGTCCACCTAATATTATTATTATTATTATTACTATTTACTCATTTTTTTATGATTATTAAATAATTATTTATTTAATTTTAATTATTTATACTTAAACAACCTAAATGATTAACCTTAGTTTCGTATTATAATTTTTTGTTTAAATTGCCGCCTTATTCCCCTTCTATTTTCGTACAAATTAGGGACCCTGTAGGAGGGACGCGCCAAAGAATTGGGGGGGGGCAGGAACTTATGTAGTCACGTGATTGCGTGCGAATGGATCAAACATTTTAAACAGTATAAAAGTTGTATATAGTAATAGTGAATAATGTAGGCAGTAGAGTGGTGAATTGGTTTGAAAAAATTATGAAATAATATGAATTGCATCAAATACAGACAAAAAATGAACCATATTTAATGATAATTAAAAAATTTATATTAAAATAGAATAGGTTAGACAAAAAAAAAATTATTATAAATTCAAAAAGAAAGATTCAATTAAGTTTGATTTGATAAAAGGCATTACAGTATTTTGAAATTTCTAAACAACTTGTAGGAATTTATACAATTTTGATAAATACAATTATCTACTATATATATATATATATATATTATATTAACAATTATTTTAATCATTCGTACAATTTGTTTTTAATTTCCAATATTAATAAATCAGCTAGGATTCGTGGGTATTATATCTTCATAACTAACCACAGCCGTTATTTATACATACTAAAGATAAACATGGCTGCGCGTTGCATCGGAAGCTGTCCCTCAAAATTTTCAGCCAATAGCAACCCCAGCAATATGTATGGCGCGTCCCTCCTACAGGGTCTCTAGTACAAATAGAATACGAGTGCCCTCCTATTTTTATATCCCATTTGTATACATGGAGTTCGTGCTCCTTGTGTAGTCTCCATGACTGGATACCTCAAAAAGCATTTTTTTTTTTTTATACACCAGTCATTTTGACTAGTGTGGTAGAAATACTAAAAATGGCGGTATAAGTAGTGTTAACAATTAGACGCAATAAGAGTTATTTTTCTTTTTTTTAAATATAAATAGAGTCTTCGAGTATGACAATGATAAATCACTTTTTTGTTATCTTTATACAGGTTGTACAATATAAGATAAAAAAGAAAAATATAAGAATCAGGTAGATAATAGGATTAATAAAGTTATCGGTATGTTTCCATTGAATTTGTACACGTACAAATCTTGATTGACGTAGTAAATCTAATGAAAATACTTTTACGATTCTTTTATTAGAAACAATCGATCCAGAAAATAAAAAGTAATTTAAAAATTTACAAACAAAGAGAAACACGAGTTTATAAATTAAACCGAAAGAATTATTATTATTATCAGCGTTGTGTTGTAAGTAAGTTGTAATGGTAGGAATTTTCTAATTAACGATATCTTTTTGCCATATCTAATCAGCTTTTTCTTTTTCGTTATCTCTAATCTTTCATCAGAGATCTTTTTTTTTTTTTTTTTTGATTCTGAGTATAAAACAACAAACAATAAAATAAAATAAAATAAAATAAAATAAAATAAAACGTTCAGCGTGAATCGATGGAATTTCTTTCGTACGGGCCCAAAAATTTGCGATAAGTTGAAAAAATATGGTTAAAAGATATATGAATTGATTTTTCAATAAAAATAAGGGCTCACCTTGTGATTTCTCGGCGTTCTTGATAGATTGCTACGACCATTGATAAGAATATTATCATTGAGAAAGGAAACATCGCAAGGGGATGGTGGTCCACCCGAAAGTTCCCATTCAGAATCGTCAGTCGTCGAAGCATCCAAAGTAGCGTCGAGAACTATAATACTACCGTCTCCAACCTGAAAAAATATAAAGATAAAAATTAACATTGAAATAATAAAAATGTCTTGGAAAGATGATAAAATTAAGATGAATACGCCATTTCATTAACACGTTTCGTGCCAAGCCCTTTCTACCTGACTTGTCATTCAGGCCATTTAATTTTGCTTTAACAAAATCAACCATTACATGTAATTATTAATTATTGTAAATATAACAATTAAACAAACTTATGTACATTGTTCTATACTGCATTTTATACAATGCATCAATATTTTAATAGGAATATTTTTAGCGCATTAAATAAATATATCTAATGGTAAATGTACCACCGGTGGTACACGTGGCCTGAAGAACAAGTTTAACGTGTACCACCGATGGTACACTCGTGGTACGGAACGTGTTAAAAAAACTAAGATTGTTTAGTAAAATGCTGAAAAATGAATATGTTATCTGAAAGTAACACGGACCCATAGAGGGCTAAAGTCGTCCAGTAACTAGAAAAAGTTACTATATAGTTTAAAATTTAAATAATAAAGATTTAACGTATATTAATAGAAAATATTTATTTTTTAATAACAATTATAATATATTTAATATCGTATTATAAACATAACCTTAATTTAATTAATTAATCGGCCCGTCCGATAGAATTATGGAGGGTAGATGTAAGGAGAATCATCTCATATGGGAGAAAATTTGAAAAAGTGTTCAGCGTATGCTATAAATAACAGTTCAAAAACCTTCCAGAATGGCGCTGGTGTAGACAAAGAGTATGGTATGAATGTAGCAATTGTAAACGAATTGAAGTATGTCGAGTTAAAAAATTTAATATTATTGGCGACTAAAGTAGTATGGAGGGTAGATGTAAGGAGAATCATCTCATATGGGAGAAAATTTGAAAATGTGTTCAGCTGTATGCTATAAATAACAGCTCAAAAACCTTCCAGATTGGCGCTGGTGTAGACAAAGGGTATGGTATGAATGTAGCAATTGTAAACGAATTGAAGTATGCTGAGTTAAAAAATGTAATATTATTGTCGACTAAAGTAGTTAATTATTGAAAATTTCAACTACTTGCGTAGTACAAAATAATGTAGTAAATATAACCTTAAAGAATTATTATGATAAAACGATTAGCTAGAGTGAGTTTATTTCGTGAACTGTGAATAGTACGTTTATTGATTTTTTATCATTGAATTTTATGAAAAAGTATGTGAATAACAAAACAGTTATGGGTAAAATTGTGTTGTTGTGACAAGTTTTTCTTTCCTTGTTTATTTCTCAATCCTACTCTAATAATATTTGGCGCTTCCTTTAAAATTTACCCTGATGCTAATGTGGCGCCACCCTAATTTAATGCATTTCGACGGACACTTCTTTTCATATACACAGATAATTCTCCTTACCTCAACCTTCCATATTTCTTGCCAAACCAATATTTGAATAATCGAAATATGATATAAAAATCAGGAAAATTACTTACTAAGGATGCATCCCAAGAACAAAAAAAATGTAAGTGTAAAAGAGTTATATCCTCTCTTTAAAGGAATAGTTTAAAGGAGCGGCAATGAACCTGAGTATAGGGTCCCTGACTTCATGAGAAATTCCCAGGACGTTTCTACCTATTATTCCGAGAGTAAGAGGGTATCACTCTGTTACAGGTAGACCTTGAACCTTCGGAGAGAGTCCAACGACAACGACAACGACAAAGAGACACCACCACAGCCAAGAAACTTACGATCACCTAACGATCTAACGTGTAAATGTTAACTTTTATAGATAAAAGTATGTTTACACATTTTTAGGATATCAAAGAAATGATATCCAATTACAAATTTACATATTCGAAATTACAGGTTGTCCTTGACTTTCGAACATTCTATTCTCGTAAAATTCACTATTACGCACATTTTAAAAATTCATTTGCATCATGAATAGAATTAGTTTTCCTTGTTTAAACATCTGTGACAATCAACTTATGACTGACTAGGTATCACCACTGTTCAAATGCTCGAAAGCACTTAACACGTCTCTTTAACTTCATTATGTATACATATTGATAGATAAATATTTTAAAACATAGTTTTTCATGCATATTTTTTACATTCCTTTACTTTCTAATATTCAACGTTCGCACACACTTTAGGAACCAATTATACTAAATTACTGTATACTAAATTACTCATACCAAAGATCTGTAACAATCTGTAACAGATGAATATTTGGGTAATCGTAGATTTTTGTTGTTGTTAAATCGACTTTTTACAAAATAGAAATAAGTTTAAGGGAGAGAGAGAGAGAGAGAGGTCGTTGGTTGGCTGTTTAAAGTTTTTTCTGAATCGCGACCGGTTCCACGTATATGTAGGAAACATCTATTTGTGTCATCTCGAGCGTCGAAGCGATGCGAATGTGAAATACTCGGAGGGAAGCCTACCGTATCGAGTTCGTTCTTCCCCTCGATTCCAAAATATAATCGTAATTCTATGGAAACATCTACAATTCTCAAGAATTTCAACATTATACTGTATTATACAGAGTGTGTAATAATAAACACATAACACTTTTTCACGATTTTTCAAGTACAGGTAACCCTTCTATTTACCTACACGGTAAATAGATTCTTAGAAAATACCGTGTTGTGTGAAACCCAAAGCCATGAGTCAAAAACTTTTGTTTTCTCATGGAGATGAAGAGAAATACTTTCCGCAAATACTTTATCTTTAACTCGTTGAGCGCCACGCGAATTCTTAGGGAAATTCCTGTCAGGCCACAAGCGTTACTTTGTATTGAAAAAATAGTTGAACGTGTCAGTCACCCGTGACGGACGCGGCCTAAACGGAAAGTCAAGTGTCAGCCACCGATGACTGACGTGGCGTTCAACGTGTTAAAGGGTTAATGTTTCTACCGCATCCCTGAATCGCTGCAGCACCCAATTTGAAAATCACTGGTATATATTATCTACGATCGAGGATTTTTGATAGAATAATTGTTTTACAGCTATTCGATTTCGATCTTGAAGTACAGCCAATTGTCGAAGTAATCGTTGGTAAGACTATTGAGCAAGCTTTGATCGAGGTCTTAGAGGAAGAAGAAGTGGTAGCTTTACGAGAACAACAAAGAAGATTCCGAGAATTACGAGCTGCTGAGAAAGCCGAAGCAAACAGATTGAAAGAACAAGAGAGAAGACTTCGAGAGGAAAAAGTAAGAAAATATTCGTTGTATTGTTATTTCATTAACGATTACTACTATTTATATTTATAACTTATTAGTCAAAATAAGTCAAATATTATAGTTATTACCTATATAATAGAGAAGATATAAATATAAATCTTGAATGATTTTTAATTAATCTCTAATTTAACACGTTGAGCGTCACGTTCATTTTTAAGGAAGTCCCCGTCAGGCCACGCGCGCCACTTAGTTGTATCCATGTTATACGTTGTCAGTCATCGATGACTGACGTGGCCTAAACGGAAAGTCTAGTGTCAGCCATAGATGACTGACATGGCCTAAACGAAATGTCTAGTGTCAGCCACCGATGACTGACGTGGCGCTCAACGTGTTAAGACGGCAAGCCTCGACGTGACTGTAAAAGTACAGTGTTGTACAAAGATTTTTTTTTTGAAAGGAAACCGTGTTATAGGATGTCGTGTTGTTGGAGGTCTATTTGTACTTGCAATAATCAGACAAAAAAAAGTAAATAATACTTTAAACAAAGGTTCGACAACAATTTGTTCTTTCTTTTAAATGTCCGTATTAATGCGAATTCCACGAACTAGTATACCATGACAGTATTCATATGGATGTGACCTTGAAAGCAAATAAATCACTTGTTGACATTTTTTTCTTTGTTGCTGTGTATTGTCGACAGTTCTTAGTTAAGTTTACAGTAATATCACATTTAGTCAAGGTTCATGAATAGAATGTAATTTACAGTCCCTTAATAATAAATACACATTAATATATATATATTTATACATATATATTCCGCTCATTGAAGCGGATTATCAATTTTTGTTGAAATTTTCGTATATTTGTTTTCATGTAAAATCTTTGGGAAATGTTTATGAAAATAAAAGAAGATAAAAAACTCTGTCAGTGTTTCTGTCGTCTGCCCCAAATACCAAAAATTACAAGCAGTTGATAGGCTCGTGAAAGGATCGTTGGAACGTAATATTCCTTAGAAGGCAAGCCGAGTTTAGGAGCGAGGCTGAAAGGCGCTAACGGATCTCACTCTCTCTTTACTTGGTTCTAGCTGGTTACTCTAGGACAACCATGTATGTGGATTCCGCGTAATAGTTGTGTGTTGGAATGTCACCGACGAGGGGCACAACGAAGCTACAACGAAGGCACTTTTAACATTAGATTTACGGGCATTGCCTGTATACCTTTTTTTCTTTTTTTTTACTGAAATCCGTCTTTTTGACGGGTATGTTAAAATGCAATTTTTTTGTTTGTTTGAAATTATTTATTAAAAAGTTTTAGATTGATATGTCATTGACTGTTGTCTTCAATACATTTTTTTACATGTAAACTCAATCTTATAATCTTTCACTTTGATCTACTTGTTTTATAAAATAACTAGGGGTGCCCAGCCACGCGTTGCTGTAGCTCACAATCAGTCCGATATACACGTCTTTAAGTCAACGAATTACCTTATACCGCCATCTGTTTTAGGATCCTATCGAACTAACAGAGATAATCATGGCTCTTTGTTAATAAACAAATAATTCGCGATTAATAAAATAATATTGCGATTATAAATTGAGATATAAACTATCCTATCTTTCAAGTTGGATGATACTACACACAGTGTGCAAAATTTTATTAAAATCGGTTCAGTAATTTAGGAGTCCATTGCGGACAAACAACGTGACACGTAATTTATATATATTAAGATAAGAGATGCTTCATCTCCAAAAATAATTTCTTTTACTGGCAAAGCTCAGCAGTGAACTGTGAGTATTTGTGATATGAGAAGGTTTGATCGAACTGTAAACAACAAGTTCAAACTTGTTTGCTCATGTATTTACTGTAAAATAGTCGTCATTTGTTTAATGTTGTTTTTTCTTATTCATTGTTATTTCATTTTGATTATTTCCAGATGTTGTATATCTGTACAACTTAACCCGTCAAATGGACGAATTTTCGTAAAAAGAGGTATACTACATCTGTAAATAATAAAATAAAGGTGTTCCAGAGAAAATGACTAGAAATGTATGTTAAATAAAAATTCGGGCTGAAAATTCGGATGAAAGCTTTTTACTCTATGGACCTGGCATTGATGACTCTGTGTGATTATAACACAATTATCGAGATTTATTTTTTGTATTTTTTTGGTGTGCAAAACTTTAAACCGTTTTTCTGAAACTTGTCATTATTAAAGTTCGTGTTCAACCTTCCTCAAAATCTACTCAGCCGATCGCTTTGTAATTTTGCACAGTACTTCGTTATATGATTCCCCAGGTAACCCTGGGAGCTTTTCTGTTTTTATTTTTTTGAAAAATTGTCAATTTTACAGTAACAAATAGACCGATTTTTTTTTGGTGAAAATCGATGTTTTCACTTCAAAGTGCTCAAAAAAAATTCCTCCTAGGAATACTTGGAAGAACATTCATTTAAACTAATGCATTTTGATTTTTTTTGATTTAGAAGATTTTTCTGAGGCGTCTTCGGAGATTGGCCGCCATTTTGTTAATTCTCAATATTTTTGTAGGAAAATTTTGGAAAATATAGTTCAAACCAAGTATTATTATATGTACTTTGAACAAATATATTTGCACTATCGATATCGCCAAAAAAAAATTCGTAAAAACATGCCTTTTTTTCATCGAATTAACCTTACTCTCCTCCCCCCCCCTCCATTAAGGCCGGCGATACATGTAAAATACAAAAAAGAAATCGAATTTTTTTTTTTTCATAAATAGTTAGTTCACCATCTTAAAAATATGCCTGTAAATTTTTCGAATGAAATTCGCATTATTTATGGATTGAAAATTCATTTAAGTGCTCTGCCTTAATTTGGCGTTAGACGCGAAAGCTAAACTTTGAACGCGTTTTTCTCGAAACGACCTTTTTTCAAACTGTGCTGAAAGATAACTCAAAAAGGTTTCAACCGATTCTTATGAAATTTAGCACACATTTTCTTTACAGTATTAGCTTCTAGTTGAACTTTAAGAATGTCACAAAAATTTGCAAAAATTCCCATTTTTCAACCAAAAACCGTTAAAAAAAAAGGATCAAAAATCAGACTTTTTTGTCTGAGTCGTGCCAATTTACGATTTTTTGACTTTTTAGTTTTTCCTTAGTTCAACTAGAGGATACATGTTTTATGAACACGCTCTGACCTTTTTTTTTTAGTTTTAGATTGCTGTAACTAAAGCTAAAAATCGCCATGATTGATGTGTTTCGCCGCGAGGGCCTCAGGAGATTAGTTACTACAGCGGCCATTTTGAAAAAAAAATAAAAAATAAAAATCAGATTCTTATAATTTAATATGTAATGAATAAACATGCTGGGAGAGTTTCAAAACGATTCATGTATTCCTTCCATTTTAAATAAGCTTCTGAAAAACGGTCAAAATTTAGGAATCTACATGTACCGCAGGTTTTTATTTTTTTAAAAATATAAATATTTTTGAAACCAAAAATAATCTGGCAGTTAATGTCGTTAATGTCGATGAATATATATATAAAAAAAAAAAAAAAAAAAGAAAGCAAAGGAGAGAATATCGAGAGTGGCGTACTTTCATGAGATAGCTACACTTTCTTTTTTTTTTT
The DNA here is from genome assembly GCF_049000335.1 of Polistes dominula. Classification (NCBI taxonomy): domain Eukaryota; kingdom Metazoa; phylum Arthropoda; class Insecta; order Hymenoptera; family Vespidae; genus Polistes; species Polistes dominula. Next base: position 3,327,035 of record NW_028300939.1, read on the forward strand.
TTTCTTTTTTCTATTTTTTTTTTTTTTTTTTTAAATTTAATATAAGAGAAACGAAACACGATTTCAATTTTATTATACCCGGACGTTTTATTTTATTGTTACGCAGCAACGTTTGTGTTCAGTAATAAAAACTACAGGAAGTTACGAAAGGTTTTTCTTTTTTTTTTCACAACTGTCGTTTAAACCATCAGTAATATATTATTTCTTTCTTCTTTTCAAACTCTATTATTATTAAAATTATCAACTTTATTGTAATAAAATACAAATTAAATGAATTTACATAAAAATAGAAGAGTATTGATTGATACTATTATTTTACTAATACTATTGTATATAATATATCAAAATATATGCCCATAATTATGAAAGTGGTCTAAGTCAAAATTAATAACAAATGAATTTATCAGTTATTACGCATTACATTATTATAAACTAAATAAATTCAATGTCATTTTCACGATATTATGAAAAATGAATCGTTAGATAATGTTTGTTATTTCAATATTGTATTTTTTTTTTTTTATATATGAGAGTTTATTTGCAATCTATTACAAAGTAACAATAAGCAAATTTGTTGGTAAAAATAGAATAGTACAAGAATAACATGCAGGTATTTCGCTCAATAGCTAATACCTTCTTAATATTAATATCACATGTATGACGTATATCTTAATGTAACAAAAATATAATATTATATATTTAACCTTAACTCAGACTACTTGAAATATACTTAAAATCTAGTTATATTGTCTATCGGTTTGAATCTTTTTAAGCGGCGTAAATCGTGAACTTCGTTAAGCAGTTCATTAGCTAAGGTATTAGGGTGGAATTGGAGTTTTTCAGAGTACTTAGTAGTAGAGTTTTTAACAACTGACTTGACAGAGGGTATTTCAAGATCCTTAGAGATGTTTTTGTTAGTGACATACCATGGAGAGTTTGTTATAATGCGAAGTGTCTTTGATTGGAATCGTTCAAGGATTTCAATATTAGAGTTGGCAGATGAGCCCCAGAGTTGGATACCATAGGTCCAGATGGGTTTCAAAATACTTTTGTATATTATAACCTTACTATTGAGAGAAAGTTTGGAGTTTGGACCTAATAGCCAGTAGTGTTTCCTAAGTTGTAAGCCAAGTTGCTTCCTCTTTTGCCAGATGTGGTGTTTCCAGTTTAATTTACTGTCTAAGTGCATTCCTAGATATTTCACTGAATCTGATTGGGGAATTTGTATGCTATTAATTGATACTGGAGCACATCAATATTGTATAGAATTTATATAGTGTTCAAGTATAAATCTTGAAATATCTCGAAATAAGAGATATATGACTTAGATCACTTTTATAGATAAGATAAGATAAGAAGTTTATTTCAGGTATACCCTTTTAGGGTGTTTACCCCGAAGGCCCCCCTACATGTTCGTTCCTCTTGACAATATACTTAATTCTAATTATGCCCTAATATAATATTAGCTATTAGTATTAACAATATAAAACAATATAAACATCATTAAACAATATAGCACATTTAGATCACTTTTGTAATTATGGGCACGAATATTATATTATAAACAATAAGTACACTTATGGATTTTAATTGAAATAGAATTTTGTCTTATGATTATAATCACGATTAATAAGGAAACAAAATTAGTTTAATAATGTTATTTTTATTATATTTATTATTATATAATATTATATTATATTATCCATATTTATTATATTTATATATCATATTATATTTATTTTAATATTATTTTTATTATTATTATTATTATTATTAGTTGACATTAGGAACTCGAAGGTTTATTGCCACAAATACCAAATCTCGCCAGTGTTCCTAATATTTATTTTATATATTATTTTTATTTATTATATTTTTGTTTATATATTATATATTATTTTTTATATAATATATATTATATTTATTTTAAATATTTTTTCCTATATTATTTTTTATATAATATATATTATATTTATTTTATATATTATATTATTTTTATTTATTATATTTTTGTTTATATATTATAAATTATTTTTTATATATCACATATTATATTTTTATATATCATATTTATTTTAAATATTTTTTCCTATATTATTTTTATTTATTATATTTTTGTTTATATATTATAAATTATTTTGTATATATCACATATTATATCTTTATATATCATATTTATTTTAAATATTTTTTTCTATATTATTTTTATATATTATATTATATTATTTTTATTTATTATATTTTTGTTTATATATTATATATTATTTTTTATATATTATATATTATTTTTATATATTATATTTATTATTATATTAAATATTTTTTTTTATTAAATATTCTACGTTCTTATCATAATTAGTAATTTTTCTGACGTGATAGACGAAATGTTATGACATTTCAACTTCAATTTTAGTAAGTTAATTTGAAAATTAACATTAAATTTAGAAAATATGAATATAATGAAATAATTGTTTTATATATTATAATTTATATTAAAAATTTTTAATCTCGTTGAAAAAAACAAAATTATCAAAAGTAAATTATCAAAAATATTTGTTTACTTTCTAATAAGATAAAACAAATGTTTACAAACTATTTTATGTTATTGTATTTATAGAATATAATGTTCTATATTAACAATACATTATATTAATTAAATTTGATATTAATTATAATATTTTATATTAATATATAACATTTTTTTATATATTATTTTTTTATATTATATTTATTTTTTTAAATATTTATATATATATATATATATATATTATATATACTTTTATATATTACTATTTTATATATTATATATTACTTTATATATTACTTTTATTATATTTTAATATAATGTATATTTTTATATTATATTATATTATATTTATATAATATTACTTTTATATATTATATATTACTTTTTATATATTATTTTTATATATTATATATTACATATATATTATATTTAATATAGCAGAGAGAATGATATTGGAAAGTGAAAAAAAAAAAAAAAAGTAAGACGATACAAAACACGTCCCCTCAAAGGAAAGGTTTTTTTTTTTTTTTTCGTGGCGTTGCGTGTCGCGTGCATCATCGTCTGTTGTGCATGATGAGTCACCTGGTAGTACGTTATCGATTGAAAATTAACACAACCTACTAGTAATGAAAAGAAAAAACGTAAACTGATACATATTTTATGCTATCGAGAGAAACCATGCAATACTTATGTAAATATTTACAGGTATCCCTCCAACACCACGGTTTCGTTATAACACGATTCACAAATTACGGCAAATCCTATAACAACACGATATAGCTATAACACGATTCATAATTCGAGAACTCTCCTACAAAATACGGCATCCTATGAAACGGTTTTCTCTTTCAAAAAACCTTTTTACAACACTGTACTTTTACAGTCGCGGCGAGGCTTACCGTCTTAAGGGGACACGTCAACAAAAAAATCGATTTGTTTTTTTTCGATTTTCTGAAAGAGTATTATTTCAAAAATATTTCTTCAAATTTTGGTAAAGATCTGCTTATTATTTACGAAACTGTAGTAGTTTAAACGAAGCCCGCCGTAGCGCTGTAAGTAAGTGTCTAAAACTTTAAACGTTAATTTCTCCTATTCGCGTTTTTAAAACAGTGGCCAGACCATTTATCCGATCCTTACCAAATTTTGTACAGTAATACTAGATACACGTATCTAGAGAATGAACAAAAGGATTTTTCGAAAAAATGCCCATTTTTTTCTCTTCTTCAAAAACTCGGCGATATTTCTGCAAAAATGTCAATTTTTTCGTAAGAAGTCGACTATTTTGAAAAAAATTAAAAAATCAAAATTTCCTTTCGTTCATTCCCTGCGCCAACATCTCTACTAAAGGATAACACTCAGTTTTTTTTGTTTATGATGAACCAATTTTTGCCAGTGAGGGCCACCGAAAATCACCTTTTTTTTTGGACTCTTAGAAAAGTGGCCACAGACAACACAATTTACAATATTTTTACACACACAAAATTTATAAATATAATTCAGATATATAACTTACATATACCAAAAATTTGTATTGATATTAATAAAATTGGCTGCAAAAAAAAATTCACAAAAAAACCGCTTTTTTTTACACTCGAAGGTGACGTGTCCCCTTAAAGATACAGTCTTGCGGAAAGTATTTCTTTTCATCAGCATGGCCTGAAAACAAGTGTCTCACGCTGCTGTGAACTGAAAACATCATCGTTAAATGTAAGTTGGAAGAAGATATGACTCTCTTCAGTTAACCCTTTCGCTACGGTGGGCCTCGCCGCGAAGTACCTCGTCTAGAACGGAGCGCCATACCGAAAGTGGGAACATTAAGCGCGCGCAGTCTTTAGCATTCGGAGCCTTTTGTATCAAAAACGACTTTGTGACATTACTTTTAGAAACAAAATGATTTGTGTTCATAATTATGTGACTATAGTCTATGACTATAGTCACCCGTCGCGTATAGGTGGCATCATGTGACGGGTGACTATAGTCACCCGTCGTGTGCGGGTGTCGTTTTGTGGCGGGTGACTATAGTCACCCGTAGTAGTGAAAGGGTTAAGGGGACGTTCTACTCAGCAATTTTTAAAAATTTTAATTTTTTTTTTTTTTTTACATTTTTCGAATGTATATATATGTAGAAATATTGTGTTAAAATTTCAAAAAGATCCGATGTCTCTAACTACATTTTTTTGCTGCCTGAACGTTACTATCTCGGACCGCTCTCCTAAGCGTTCGGCGCGCACGGTTCTTATATCGGCTACGGAGACTTCAAGACTTTTAAAATGCTGCTTTATTATCATCCATATGGTAAAGATTTCATTGTTAAAAAGTTGAAGTGTATTTTGCATGTGACAAAACGTATTTTTAAGCGCGCTAATAAGGCAAGAAAAGCTCTCATACAAAAGAAGAAAATTTAAAAGAAAAACGCCTAACCGCCAAAAAAAAAAAAATAAGAACTGTAGCAAAAACAGTAGTGAAGAGAAAAATGACTGTTGTGAAAAAAGTTCCTGAAGTCAAAACGAAAAATTTACAATCAAATTGATGAAAGAACTCTCAGAGATCTACGGTTTAACAGTCAGAAGAAATTTGAATTCTTCATAGGATATGCGTAACGAGATTTGGGCAGGATACTACCACAAAATTTCGACTGATGCCAAGCCGAAGCATTCTAAGTGTTCCATCGACTGGTGAAAGTACCTCAAATCTAAGGCACATGGTACCTAAACACATGTTTAACAGCAAAAAAGTTGTTGAAATGGCGTGCAAAGTTTCGGCATGTATCTTCAACGAAGGATTTCGAACAGTGATGAAGATAATGGAAACGATGGGCATGAAAATTGGGCCAGGAGCGATCGACTTTGCTAAAAGACGCGACGACCGACGTATCGAATCTGCGAACCGTCGAAGCTCTGAGTGCTCAAAAAATGCCAGATCAAAGTGGAAGAAGGCAAGACTGGAAGAAATTGAAGAATATGAACAAGAAGAAGGTCTATTGTACGGTCCAGGCATCGCAGATTAAGTTTAGGTAAGAATTTTTTCACGATTTTAAGTAAAAAAAAAACTTTAAACGCGTTTTTCTCGAAACTACGTTTTGGAATACTAGCTCCATCGTATCTCACGAACCAGTAAACCGATTCTTATAAAATTTAATCCACATATTCTACACATGAGCTGTAACAAAGTGACGGTAAGTCTTTTCTTATATTTCAATTTTTACTATTTATTTTTAGTCAAAAACAATGAAAAAAAAAGGTCATATTTACGTTTTTTTGTAATTTGTCCACCATTTTTTTATTTATTGATACAAATTTCATATATTACTGTTACTTTGTAGCTGAAGTCATACAGAATATAAAACCATTTTACTTTTATGTTTCAGGTAAGCCATTCTCAAGTTCTGATGGAGCTACCAAAGCACTAAAGTTTTAAGGTGTTTTTTTAAACTACTGTTTTTGCAATAAAAAATTAATTAAAATGAAAAAACAAAAATTCATTTATATAGTTTAAGACTCAATTTAACAAACCCAACAACTTTTATATCGGTATTTTTTACAGTTTTCTTGGAAAAAATTCGCGAAAATAGCCTTTTTTTTAGGTGCTTCGAGTAGAACGTCCCCTTAAGGTAGTACCCCCCTGTCTCGATTGAAAAAAATCGAATTTTTTTTTTTTTTACATATTTCGTAAGACAAACATTTCCAAATTATGCTTCGAAAATTTCAGACCGATATTCAAAGTATTCTCAAAGTTATAACCGAAAGTATGGAGCGCGCCGTAGTGTGTATAACTCAGAACGCCTCTATTTTGTTGCCTCTATTTACTCTCTGTTAGGTATTGTGTTGTTGATAAGCAAATTTTCGAATAAAATAATTGATATGATAGAAAAATGAAGCATATGTAAAGCATGTCAGTATTTAGCAACAAAAAACCCCATCAAAGTTGACAGTTTATCTGAAGATCACAAAAATGAATGCACAGCAAATCACGAGGGTAGCAGTGGCAAAATGGAGGTCGACAGTGTTTCTGAAATGTTCAAGCGTTCTGAGAAGCGTTATGGTTTGAAATACGTTAAATACATTGATCAAACAGCCAGAAACTACGTCGACACCGTTGATAATGCTCGTATTTTGAGAGCGAAAAATCTACAGAAGCTTACTCTAAAGAGGCCAAAACCTACGTAGGGTTCTCAAAGCTGTTTAAAATGATAATTATGAGAAAGCTGAAGGACTACTGTATGCACCAGGCATAGCAGAATAATGTTAGTATAATTATTTTATAAAAAATCTGTTCTCAAAACTTTAAACGCGTTTTTCTCGAAACTACGTTTCTGAAATTTTGCGGATAGCACTCACTAAAAACTATAGAACTGATTAGGCTAAAATTTTTACAAGTTATTCTTTACACATATTCTGATGACTGGAACCTCAAAAATCTTTAACTTTTTAATAATAAATATATATTTTTAAACAATTAAAGGTAAGAAACAGCACCAATTTTGAAAATTTTTTTTCACACGTCCGTCATTTTGTTTTTATTTGAAAAAAAATATACATATTGTTGGTATCATGTCTATAATTAAGCCTAAAGAATAATAAGTATTTTTAGTTTTTTTGTTTCAGACGTCTACAAAGGCTCTGTGCTTCCGCAAATTGAATTTGGGGACTCTAATTTGACGTTAAGAAAAAGGGACAAATATTGTCCCAATTAGTTTAAAAAAAAATTTTTTTTGTATAGTTTAAGATACTAATAAAAACATATTAAAATTTCCAAACGATCGCATTTTGTTTTCCTATTCAAAAAAAATTCATGAAAAATCATTAAAATTTCGGTCTTCACAGGGGGGTAACTAACTTAAAATAGAAAACGTGCGTGAATCGTCACAAAATGAAATTCGTGGCATATTAGAACTTGCTAAATCAATCGGAGGCAAAGGTTTTGTGGGAATGGCTATTGTGAACGTTCAAGGTTTATTAGTGGAAGAAGAAGTTGACGAAGTGGATTTGATGGAAATGGTATCCGAAATTGTAAATCAAATCGATCCTGAGGATACTAGCACTGATGAAGATTGTACTGTTAATAAGTTAACATTAAAAGTATTACAAGAAGCTTAGCTAAAAATCTCGAGTCATTTTTTTTTGAATGCAGAAAGAAGCCTAAAATTTAAAATGGAGCTTCAAAACTGTCTAGCACCATACCAAAAAATTTACAATGATTTAATAAGAAACAACAAGCAAATTACAGATTTTTTTTTAAAGAGGAAAGAAGATGCAAGAAGTTTAAGTAAAAAAAAAAAAAACGTTCTGAAAGTGAAGACGATATCATTTCACCGAAAAAAACGTTCTCGGTTGATTAAATTGAGCAGTGACGACGAAGAAATAAATTAAGGGGTTCATTCTGGTTTATCATTTTGAAAAGATCAATTTTAATTTTTTTTTTTTTTTTTGCATTTTTCGAAAGTAGACATATGTAGAATTATCATAAAAAAATTTTAGAACGATTCGAGCAGTTTAAGTATATTATTTTGCGATTCAAACACATAGAGATATTACAGATAGAGGAGACAAACTATCTGCGATTGTGTAAGTGGAAATGTCTCTGCATGAATATAGCTGCAAAAAACAAAAGGTTGATGTTGACCTGACAAAAACAGAATTACTTGAAAGATGTTTAGGTGCCCACAAATTTAAAATAATAATGAATGCTTCAACAAATGCGTTTGGGCTATGGTGCCTAAACACCTATTGAATGGTAAAAAAAATTGTTGAAATAGCTTGTAAATTGGCATCTTGTATATTCAACGAAGGTTTTGATCCAATACTGAAAATAATGCACATTTTGGGGATAAAACTTGGCCCTATCGCAGTCAATTACGTTAGTAACCGCGCTCAACCAATCGTTTGAGCGGAGAATCTTTGATAGAGGCCAGGACACAACGAAAAAAGGTTAGAGTTGAAGATAATGAGTATTTTGAAGAAGCAGAAGGCATACTGTATGGGGCAGGCATCGCAGAATAAGGTAAAGTCAGACTTTTTAAAAATTTGTTAAAAAAAACTTTAAACCCGTTTTTCTCGAAACAACGTTTGTTTCGATTGGCGGGCATGATATCTCTGAAACTACTCAACCGATCCTTCTGAAATTTTAACCACATACTCTAAACATGAATGGCTATCTCGCATGCTATAATCAAGTCAAAATATTAATTTTTACTATTTTTTTTTACAAAAAAGTGCGAAAAAAATCGTTGATTTTTTTATTTTTCGAAAAAATGGCCGTCATTTTGTTTTGTTTTCATAAAAATTGATAGTTTTAGCATACCCGATAGCCATTGTCATACTGAATTTAAAACCGTTTAATTTTTTTGTTTTAAATCAACCGTTCTCAAATTTCGATGCCCGCCAACAGCATACCTACTTTTGAAGGGTTCACGTTTGTCAGCCATTTTGAATGTCAAAATATGTTAAAAACAATAAAAAAAAAATTGTTTTCTCGTACATCTAGAGTGTATTTATCATACCCAACAACTTTCATATGTATATGTATTCTACAAAGCCTAAAAAAGAAATCGTAAAAATAGCCTTTTTTTCGGCGTAAAAACCAGAATGAACCCTTAAAACGACAAAAATAAAAAAATAGATTTTAAAATCGTTGTAATCTCAAACTAGATGAAACGAAAAAAAAAAGAACACAATTGTTCCCTTCTTTAACAGCATTTACAGGTTGCAACACAAAAAGAAATACTTGTGTGTGCTAACCCATAATAAAGATATCTCATATTCAAAGTGTGGAAGAAAAAATTTATCTACCTGAGTTTCAAAAAAAATATATCTTATATTTACTTAGGTTAGGACGGCGTATCTTTCTGTCGACAAACATTCTACCATTTTCGATTCTATCTATGGTTATCGCATTCAGCATTCCATCTGAATGGATTAAACTTAGAAATTGATAGTTTTTTGTCATCTACCTCCAAGATCATTGGGGTGGATTTTGTTATATATGGTAACAATATTATAATAAATCAATTTTACACAATTATCTTTTTTTTTTTTTATATCTTGAGGTTTGTTTACCCGGGTGCTCAGTCTCTGGACCATTGTACCTGGGCCCCTTGTGGGGAAAAATCTATGACCATAGCGGTTCCGTGGGCAGCCACGTCCTCCGTGCGAAGTGCAGCACAGTCCGGTCCCCCCAAAACCCATCACATCGAATGTTGTCGCTGGTCCCAAGGACATCATTTCTGACGCCCACGAGCCCAACGCATTGAGTTATGAGATGGAGGGGGGTATCCTCTCCTTCGCCACACCTGCCGCAGACCGAGTCTTGTGCAAGGCCCAGTCGCGTAAGGTGCTTTCTAAGGTGCCAGTGCCCGGTGACCACCAGCCTCAATTGGGCTCGGTCCAGGTTGATCAGCTCGGTACCTAGCTCCTCCGAAGGCCCTGAAAACAGAGCCTTCGTGTGCCTCATGCCAGGGCCTTGCACCCAGAGATCCCTGAAGCGGTCCGTAGCCCACTTCTTAGACCTCCACCGCATGAGCCCCTCTGACACGCTGATGTGGTATTGGCTTGCCAGATACATCGTGCCGTGAAGCTCCAAGTCTGGCAAGCTCGTGCGCCCTTTCGTTGCCCTGAACGCCACTATACACAATTATCTTACTTTTAAAACTGTGCATTCGTCAGATTCTCTCGAAACTTAGATTTTTGAAGGTTTCACTGCTAACACGTGTAATCTACACGCACGTTTTTTTTGTTTTGTATTGTTCATACATTTATATTTTTAATAAAAATTAAGTTGTTTATTTAAAAAAAAAAAAAAAAAATATTTGTAGTTTTGAAAAAGTTTTCGGAAGGTAAGCCCCCTTTTTGCATTGGCTCTGGGTCTCAAACAACACGGTTTCAAACAACACGGCATTTTCTAGGAACCTATCAACCGTGTTGTAAAAGGGAGATCTGTATTTTCTATTTCTATATCTTTTCTTTTTTTTTTTTTGGTTGTTTCTTTTAGATAGCAATGAGCATCACGATATGTTATTATGGTGGTCTTTCTCTTATAGCTTTGGCAGTGGTGGTAATTGAATTTCCGCGCGGAGAAGAAATCCTTGACCCAATTTCTCTCGATAACCGTTACGGTATTCCACTATTGCTAAGTATTTCTTGCTGATCGAAATCGTCGTTTTAGATCCAACTTCGAATTAATGCGATACAACGTTTTTGCACACACACACACACACACACACACACGAACGTGTACTATTACGATTTCAAATTCTACCTTTGAATTTGTGTTTTTTTTTTCGTTTTCTTTTTTATCTCATTGGATTTCAGTTAATCTTATCGGTATACTCGGAAAGATTATATTACTGCTATCGACCTTTGACAATATTCCGATAATAAAATTTATATTTATCGAAAAAAAAAAAATATGTATATATATATATATATATAATATAAATTAATAAATATATATATTATATATAAATCAGACAATTTATATATATAACATAATATAATATAAGATAATAATAATAATAATAATAATAATAATAATAATAATATTATTATTATTATTATTATTATTAATATTTTATTAATATTATATATTATAATATGTAATAGGAATATAATAAAATATTACAAAAATATTTATTATATAATGATAATAAATATATAAATAATATATAATTAATAAAATATAAATAATATAAAAATAAAATTTATAAAAAAAGAAAAAACATATAAAAAAAAATAATAAAATAATACAAAAATATATAATATATAAATATATATAATATATATATATATTAATATTTTATATTATAATATATAATAATAAAATAATATAAAAATATATAATATAAAAACATAATAATATATAAATAAAATTTATAAAAACATAATATATACAAAAAAATAATAAATACATAATATATAAAAATAAATATTATATTTAATATTATTATTAATATTATTATTATTATTATTATTATTATATATATATAATAAGATAACACCATTAATCATATTGAAATAATTATCACTTATTATTCCAGTATGAGAAATGATTTTCTAGATGATTTATTAAAACCATCATAAAAATATTATGGGAACCAGAAAGTAATATCGTTTTGCAAATACACATGTCAATTTTAATATTTGAATAAAAAACAAAATTCCAATGATTTTTATCAGGTATTAAAAATTTGCATACCAGATGGTGAAAAAGTTGTTGATAATGCGGATGAATTATATTATTATTATTATTGATTAAAAATAAAAATTCGTTGAAAATTTATTTGTTTGAATTTGAGATTAAAGTGACATTATTTTTCGGTCCACCTAATATAATTATATAGTCAATGTTAAAACGGTTGATTCTAATTTTTGTTGGATCTACGAACGACGAAGCTATGGCTTAGAAAATCATTGGACCGAAGAAGTAAGTCAGGGACCATAAAGGAACGTTCCCAATTTCTTCCTTATTTATACATGCATTTATAATAGATAGACCATTATGGTGACCATTTGATAAAAAGCTGATTTTTCGGAATTTTTTTTTTTTTTTTAAAGAAAACTACTGCATGAAATGTTTTCATTTTTGAAGGAGATATTCTTGGATATTTAATGAACACATGACTAAATTTTTGGATCAAAATATTGAAAAATAGGCGAGTTATTCAAAATCTTCCAAGCCCCTCCCCACTGCTGCAGTTATGGCAACCTTCACAGTGCATGAAATCAAAAAAACCAAAAAGTTTATTCAACTAGAATGAATTTCCCTTACCATGAACCTCGGTCGAAACGAAAAATTGAAATTTAACAAAATTGCGGGGTTTTAACAAAAACGTTTCAAATTTCGCGCCAAAATTTGATGATTTTTGGGCCCTGCCAAAATTACATTTTTTATTTGATCGAAAAACTGGAGGTTTCATGGTATGCAGAAATATATATAAAAGAAGCTGCAACAAGAATCAAATCGATCGGATGATTTGTCCTCGAGTTCTAACTGCAGCAAATTTGCAAAATGTATTAGGAGGACCGAAAAGTAATGTCGTTACTACGCACGTCAAATTATCATATTAATATTTCAATCAAAAAACCGATTGTTGATTTTTATCGTTACGATATTAAAAATTTGCATATCAGATAGAAAAAGATTGTTGATAACGTGATTAATTAATTTAATATAAATAATTGAATTATTGATTAATAATAAAAAGTAGTTTGACAAATTTATTCGTTCGAATTTTGAGGTTAAAAAGCGACATTACTTTCCGGTCTACCTAATAGTTTTGAGAAAAACGCGTTTAAAGTTTAAGTTAGTGATTTGATCGTTATAAATGAAGGAATATTAGATGACTGTAATTTAGAAACTGTTTGAGATATGTACTTGAAATTTGAGTGTGTTATTTTTAAAGGTACAGACTATCGAACTATGTAAAACAAATATAATTCGATTAATTTGAAATTTTACAGTATCAGTGGTGCCCTTGAAAAAAATAAATATATTTCTTATATATTTTCAATGAATAGAAAATTGAGAATAGATAATGTGGAATCAAATTTATATAATAAATTGTATATATTATACAGTTAATATTAAAAATATTTAGAATTATTTAATAACTTATTAAGATATTATTAATAATAAATATATTATATATAATATAATATATTAATATATAATATTACATGTAATTATATTACATGATCATATATAAATATTATAAATATATATTATTATAAATTTAATATTTTTAATAACTAAAAATATTATTATGTATAATATAATATATTTACATTATTATTATTAATTTGCATTAGGAGCTCGGAAGTTTATTGTCGCAAATACCAACACCCGCCATTGATAATATATTTACATATAATAATAAATGTAATTATATATATATATATATATATATATATATTAGGGTGGGTCAAAAAAATCAATTATTTTTTTTGTTTACAAGTGCCACGGAAAAATGGGCCTTAAAAAAATTCTCATCAAATATGAGCTCTTCATTTTAATAGGAAGATCCTCCGCATCGCAGTTTTTTATTTTTTTATCTCAGTCCAATAGAATAAAATTCATACCTCATTATTTATTGATTGTACAGAAAAATGTTTCAGACAAATTTTGTAGGAAATTTAATGCTCTACAAAAAAGGTATCTTATACTTTTTCTGTAAACCTCACCATTTGAATGATATTGAAGATTTAAGTTTGATTAGACAAATATAAGACAAATTTCATTTTTGTTGATGAATAATTTTATAACTCGACAATAAATGATTATTAAAAAGTGCACAATAGAAATTATTGTAGAAAATTAAGTGCTCTATAAAAATGATGTCTTATGTTTTAGCGATTAAATTAAGCGTTCTAAAGATATTCATCATCAAACTTTCATGTGTACTGATTTCTGTCTCTGAATATCTTTTGAACGATTAGTATATATATGTAGGAGAGTTTTAAGAGTAGCAGAGGTAGACAAAAACTAGTATTCAGTCCTTTCTGTGGATCTTATTTTATTGAAAAGGAAAACTCTATTCAGACTAAAAGAAAAGATTAGGTAGGCCATAAAACCATAAACGAACCTAAAGGGTTATTAGGATATTGGTGTAATAAAAAACCATGTGTGCAGTGTTGGGACCTTTTGAAGAATTTCAGATACCTGTGTAAACATATGCGATGCCATAAAAAGGGTAACATTCCGATGTGCTAGATTAAGTTTCTGTATGCATAGTTCCCACTACCGAAAACCATAGGCTGTACCTGTCGGTGGACTATGGGGTGGATCCTTATGCTATTGGTCAGTAAGATTTGTAAGCTTCTTCCCTCTCAAAAGGGGTGTAGGTGATTTCTGATATAAAAGACATGGAAAGAAATAAGAAAGGGGCAGTCTCAGTCGTAGAAGTAAAGTAGTAAGTCGTAGAAGTAGAACGGTAACAGTCGCAGTTGTATCAGTTGTAACAGTCGTAAGAATTCAGTCGCTCATCTAAGTTGTAACCGTAAGATTGTGAAACTAGTACTGTACTTTTTCTAATACCTGTTTTAAATAAATCTTATTAGTAGGATTAAACTGGGTGTATGTTCACCTCGCACCTCTCTCCCTAAATAAAATTATCCCTACATATATATATATATATGTAAGATTCGTGAAAAAAAACTGGACCGCTGGACTGACTGGACCGGGACTCGAACCACGGATCTTTCGCTTTCCGGGCGACTGCTCTTTAACCAATTGAGCTATCCAGGGCCCACCGACCAGTTCCCTTCCACGAATGCTTATCAAGTTTGGCATGGAGACGTCCGTCCCACATATATATATATATATATATTATATTTATGTGTATGTATTAATTGTAATATCGAATAATATAATATCGAAATATGCAAAACAAAAACAAAAAAAAATTCGATTTCTGAAAATTTCACACTAGAATGGTGCCCTTTAAGGAAGGAAAATATAATATTATATAATAACAAGAAAAAAAAATGGGTTAGAAGGAAGAGAATGAGCAAATACTAGTAACAATAATACAACTATGACGAGTCAAGTTTGAATAATATTAGTTGACAGTGAAAGTTAGTGAATTTCAATGACCGATGTTGTGAACACTCCCATTGAACTACTTTTCACTTCCTAATTACATTCTCTTTAACATGCATAACTAATCCGATGAATTATTATTATTATTATTATACATATAGGTTTTTCAGATCAAAATAACAATGTTTCATTTTAAATGAACATGCTTTCATTTCAATATAATATTTTTTCGTTTCAAATGAACATGCTTTCATTTTAAAATAACAATGTTTCATTTCAAATAAACATTTTTTTGTTTCATTTCAATTTAACATTTTTTTTTCATTTCAAAATAACATTTTTTCATTTCAAATGAACATGCTTTCATTTTAAAATAACATTTTTTTTCGTTTCAAATGAACATGCTTTCATTTCAAATGAACATTTTTTTTCATTTCAAAATAACATTTTTTTTTTCATTTCAAAATAATATTTTTTTTATTTCAAATGAACATTTTTTCTCATTTCAAAATAACATTTTTTCATTTCAAATGAACATTCTTTCATTTCAAAATAATATTTTTTCGTTTCAAATGAACAATGTTTCATTTCAAATAAACATTTTTTTTTTCATTTCAAATGAACATGCAATCATTTTAAAATAACATTTTTTCATTTCAAAAGAACATTTTATTTCGTTTCAAATGTATGCTTTCATTTCAAATGAACATTTTTCTTTCGTTTCAAATGAACACGCTTTCATTTCAAATGAACATTTTTTTTTTCATTTCAAAATAATATTTTTGCATTTCGAATGAACATTTCTTTTCATTTCAAAAGAACATTTTTTCATTTCAAATGAACATTTTGTTCATTTCAAAATAACATTTTGTTCATTTCAATTTAACATTTTTTTTTCATTTCAAAATAACATTTTCTCATTTCAAATGAACTTTGTTTTTCGTTTCAAATGAACAATTAAAAAAAAAGAAACAATTAGAAATAAAATAACGAATGATAATTTAAAAAAACTAATTCACATAATGTGCTATGTTAATTTATAAAATTTATGTGCAATCATATTACAAAACAATATTTTTATGTAATTAAATTAAGAAAATAATAATCTTTAAAAATAAATAAATTTTCTAAAAAAAAAAAAACTGCGTTTGATTTACGTCCACTACACAACTGTCAGTATTTTTGAAATTTAATCAAACTAAATTAAAAAAAGACATTTTCATTAAAAAAAAAAAAAAAAAAAAAAAAAAAACACCATATATGTAATACTCCTATATGGGCAGTTGATACGGGAAAGAATGTCCCAACATTACGGTGCCGACAATATTTATTTTCTCTCTCTTCAGAAACACTTTGTCGAATCTGCGCATGCTTGAAATTTCTCTAAAATATCAGTAGTGGAGACATAAACTGGAGAATAATTTTGTGGTTAAAATTGTGTTTACAGTATTATTCATTATTATAATTCAGAAAAATAATCCTAAATTTTTAAAAATTTGTGATTTTAATTTATCAATATTTTATTTTCAACAACTAATTATTATTAATAATTATTATTATTTCCCATATGCGCACAAAGGGTGCGCAGAACTGAGTTGGAAGCTCGGTGGATAGAGAAGGTGACATTATCTGTCTCACTTTATCGGAACAGCTTCCACTTATGGAAACTGTCCATATAGGAGTATTACATATATGAAAAACACACATATTTCAATACGTTATCAACCAATGGGCTTTTACCAATGAAAACTATTTATCATTGATCTGAATTCTTCATTGGTTAGATTTAAAGGGACTGATTCATCCCTTAACAAAATGGACAATATTAATAATAAATTAAAGATTATTATTTTTTGAATTTAATTCGATAAATAGTTTTAAATAGGATTGCATATTAAATTTTCAAAATATTAACATAACACACTATGCGAATTAGTTTTTTTTTCAATTATCATTCATTATTTTATTTCTAACTGTTTTTTTTTTTAAATTCTTATTTTGAAACGACAAAAACAAAAAACAAAAACAAAAAAAAAAAGGTTAATTTGAAATGACAAAAAGTGTTCATTTGAAATGAAAATTATCGTGACCTAAAAAAAAAAAATGTTAGTTTGAAATGAAAAATTGTTATCTTGACCTGAATAAGCACTATTATAAGTTTTTTTTTTTTTTAAAAGAAAAGAGAGAAAGAGAGTCAGAGAGACAGAGAGAAAGAGAAACAGAGAGAAAGGGAGAGTATTCATAAGCATTTTTATACATCCGTTAGTTTCAGCAATTTAAGTGAGTTGGTGGTAGTGCAATTGATAAGATAAGACGCTTATCATTTTATTTCCACCACAAAAAAAAATGAAAAAAAAAAAAAAATACAAAAATATATAAATGAAAGGAAAAGAGGTTAATATTTTTTTTTTTTTGTGTGGTTTGTTATCCCGGGCGCTCAGTCCTTGAACCATTGTGCCCGGGCCCCTTGCGGGGAGGCACCTATCATTGTGGTGGTCCCGTGGGCAGCCACGTCCTCCGTGCGAAGTGCAGCACAGTCCGGTCCCCCCAAAACCCAGTACATCGAATGTTGGCGGTGGGGTCCCAATGGCATCATTTCTGACGCCCGCGAGAGCCCAAAGCCACGACGACGAGCACAAGGGCATGCCCCCCTCGTTCGATGTCGGAGAGCGGGAACTCAAACCCGCGAATTCCGGGCGGGAGTTGAGCGCTCTACCGACTGAGCCATGCCGTGCTCTATTAATTAGCATTTTTTTTTTTCGTGCGGTTTGTTATCCCGGGCGCTCAGTCCTTGAACCATTGTGCCCGGGCCCCTTGCGGGGAGGCACCTATCATTGTGGTAGTTCCCGTGGGCAGCCACGTCCTCCGTGCGAAGTGCAGCACAGTCCGGTCCCCCCAAAGCCCAGCACATCGAATGTTGGCGGTGGGGTCCCAATGGCATCATTTCTGACGCCCGCGAGAGCCCAAAGCCACGACGACGAGCACAAGGGCATGTCCCCCCTCGTTCGATGTCGGAGAGCGGGAACTCAAACCCGCGAATTCCGGGCGGGAGTTGAGCGCTCTACCGACTGAGCCATGCCGTGCTCGGTTAATATTTTACTTTCACTTTTTGTTTACCCATAATTAATTAAGAATTACATATTCTCCATGAATATTTTCCCATTCTCTCTCTCTCTCTCTCTCTGTCTCTCTTTCTCTTTCTCTCTGTCTCTCTGTGTCTTTGTGTCTCTCAACGACTAGAATAGGCTGCATAAGAATTTGATGAAAAAAAAAAAAAAAAAAAAAACAACAAAAAAAAACAGGACAAAGTATATGTATTTATACACGAGAGTTTAATGCACACAATTGCATAATTATTACAGTGGTTGAGAAGGTTAATTAACAGTTTGTAACGTCGGGATAAATAACGACGTAATCTCGTAATTGTTAAGTAACACACGGACATGTTAATAATACAGAGTTTTTTAGTTTTTTTTTTTTTTGTTAACCGATGAAAAAGAAAAAAAAAGAAGAAAAAAAAAAGAACTGATGATTTTGTCTTTCAACAACGACACCTAATCACGTTGAATATCAAAAGAATGATAGTTCCATGCGGATTTTATATTTTTATCGAAGTTGTTTTTTTCTTTTTTTTTTTTTTGCTTTCTTTGAAAGGACGATGATAATAAAATAGCTGCTTATCTGTTTTTTTTTTTTTTTTTTTTTTTTTTTTAGTAATATGTTAAGTTTTAATTTGCTTTGATTTGTTATATATAATAATAACTTTTAACACACTAGATATAGTCAGATATATCAGACCAGTCATTTTGACTAGTTGGGGCCATTTTAATTCAAAATTTCTACTTTATGTAACAATTGATTTCTGTAAATAATTAAGCGTTTTGTTATTTTTTTAAAGAGTAAATAAACACTGCAAGCTTCAAAAAGCATTTTTTTTTATATACATCAGTCATTTTGACTAGTGTGGTAGAAATAGGTATACTGAAAATGGTGTTATATCAAGTGTTAGTGAAAAAAATCAATTATTTTTTTTTTTTACAAGAGCCACGGAAAAATGGGCCTTAAAACAATTCTCAACAAATATGAGCTCTTCATTTTAATAGGAAGATCCTCCGCCGCAGTTTTTTATTTTTTTTTTTCAGTCCAATAGAATAAAATTCATACCTCATTATTAATTGATTGTACAGAAAAATGTTCGAGACAAATTTTGTAGGAAATTGAATGCTCTACAAAAAAGGTATCTTATATTTTTTCCATAAACCTCACCATTTGAATGATATTGAAGATTTAAGTTTGATTATTTTCAGACAAATTTCATTTTTTTTTTTTTTTGTGAATTTTATAACTCGACAATAAATGACTATTATAAAATGCGCAATACAAATTTTTGTAGGAAATTAAGTGCTCTATAAAAATGGTGTCTTATGTTTTGGCGATTAAATTAAGCGTTCTAAAGATATTCAGAGACAGAAATCAGTACACGTGAAAGTTTGATGATGATATATATATATGTATATCAATATATAATAATAAAAAACAATAATAACAATAAATAAATAAATAATAATATAATAATAACAATAAATATAACACAAATAACACAATAATAACAATAATATTATAACACAATATAATTATAACAATAAATTATAACACTAAATAAAACCTTAAATATGTTACTTATAATTTATTTATATATTTTAGGATTTATAAATATAAATAAATGTTATTTATGAGTATTAAAAAAAAAAAGTCATAGTTTGATATATTGTAAACTAAATTAAATTTACATCATTTTATTTATTTATTGTTTCTATAGTGGAGCCCTCTAGTGCAGAAGATTATGAAAAAGATTCAATTGTGTATATCCTTGGTTATATTCTATGGTTATTACTAAATCTAATTTATTTATATTTTAAGATTTATAAATATAAATATATTAATTATTAATATAAATTAAATTTGTTAGTTATAATATTAAATGATGTATATATATATATATTAATTGTATATCTTTTCCTTAAGCTTTTGCACTAGAGGGCACCACTATGGAGGCAATAAATAAATAAATAGGTAAAATGATGCAAATTTAATTTAGTTTACAATATATCAAACTATGACTTTTCTTTGAATACTTATATATATATCATTTATTTATATTTATAAATCCTAAAATATAAATAAATTATAATTAGCATATTTAATGTTATAATTTATTGTAATAATTAACACTAGATATATCAGACCAGTCATTTTGACTGGTCGGGGCCATTTTAATTCAAAATTTCTACTTCATGTGACAATTGATTTCTGTAAATAATTTAAAAATGTTTATAAATCCAATTATCTATTAAAATTATTATTGTTAAATATTTTATGTTATTTTCTTAAGAGTAAATAAAAACTGGTAACCTCAAAAAGCATTTTTTTTTATACAACAATCATTTTGACTAAGGTGGTAGAAAATGGTGGTATATTTAGTGTTAAATCAACTGATTTCTTTTTAAATTGTTTGTTTTTTTTTGTTTTTATATCTCTGTTTATATTAATTGAAAACAACGATTTTAATTAGATGATATTCTAAGGAATCAATCATTCATGTTAATCGAGAGAAAGGTGTATTTAAAACGTAGTCTCAATCATATTAAAAATGGACAACGTTAAGACACGACAAGTCATGTCTTGAATCATTAATAGATTCGTTTCAAATTCTTTGTGCACACATACACACACACACACACGCACACACACACACACATGAAATGATGAAGCATAACGAGTCGTGAAAGAAGAAAGTGAAAATATTCTACATTCTTATTGTAATTATTAATTTCTCTGAAGAGTGACGAAATGTTATGACATTCCAACTTCAATTTTAGTAAGTTATTAATTTAAGAATTAACATTAAATTAAAAAAAAAAAATATGAATATAATGAAATAATTGTTTTATATTTTATAATTTATATTAAAAATTGTTAATCTCGTTGAAGAACAAATTGTCCCCAAAGTTAAATATCAGAAATATTTGTTTACTTTCTAAGATGAACAAATGCTTAACAAATTATTTTGTATTATTTATAGAACAGAATGTTTTATATTATTATGCTCTCTATGTGTTCTAAATTACTATTATATTATTAAATAAATTTAAATATTATAATTTATAATATAAAATTTCAATATTATGTGACATTTAATATATAATATTAATAATAATTAATAATTAATATATATATAATATATAATTACATAATATTATAATATTTAATATATAAATATATATAATATTTATTATATATAATATTTATATATTAATTATTATTAATTAATATTATATTATATTATTATATATTAAAAAATGTATATATAAATTAATATTTTATAGAAAATATATATATATATATATATTATTTACTATAGAAAATATATGTAGAAAAATGATAAAATTTATTAATTTAATTATTAAAATTATTATAATATTTAGAATATAAAATTATTAATATTTGTAAATGAATGATTACAATTATTTTAATATTTAAAATATAAAATAATATTAATATTTTAAATTTAATTATTAAAATTATGAAATTTAATTAATTATACATGGTATAACCTTCTTCATAATACTTATATCATTTGACAAATATTTAAATTTAAAATAATCTTCAATTTGAATATAATATAATGAATAATAATATACAAACCTTTGACTTCTCACGTTTCCTTTTGATAATAAGGCCATCGTTCTCTATGTAATCAGGAACGTCTTTCCTGTTGCTAAAATTGAAGACCATTGTGTTGTTCTGCTGATTCCATGGCTTGGCATCCCAAAGACCTCCCCCACCACCACCACCACCACCACTACCAACAGTCCCAGTCCCAGTCCCAGTTCCAGTACTAATACCACTACCAACAGTGGGAGTTGTTGATTTTTTTGTTGGTTGTATCTCATCAGCACTCTTCAAACTAACTACAACTTTTGTTGGTTGTTCTATACTCTTAACACGATTTATTAGATTTTTCTCTAACTCTCGATTGCTTAGATTCTGTTGAGGAAGCTGAGTTTTAGTTGACACAAGTGGTCTTATAATACCAATTTGTTTTTGAGGTGGGGATGATTCACTTTTCTGATACCTTATCGTTTTAGATTCATTACCCTGAGAATAGGACGTTGTTGTTGAACTGATTAAGCTAGCAGACTTTGGAGGTTTGTTGTCAGCCTTCTTTTCCTCAATTTCATCATTTCCATCATTCTTTTTCTTTTCATCTTTATCTACAGTGAATTTTTCACGAAAAAGTCTCGAACCTATTTCCTGATCCCGTACAGTTCCAGCAAAGGTTTCATTTGTTTTGATATCACAGGTATTAGCCTTTAATACGCTCGTTGATTTTTCTTCTATTTTTCTATTCCCATTTTGTTTAACACCTGGTAAATAATTTTTCTCCCTGTTGTTAGTTTCATCCTTGAACCTAAAATGCATGGTTGTACCAGCTTTGCTAATATTGTCTAAAGCTGAGGAAGATATTGTTTTTGGCCCATCTTCCACATCTTTGCCTTTTTCTATTTTTTTCTCCTCTACCTCCACCTCATCCTCATTTTCTTCTTCTTCTTCTTCTTCTTCTATTTCAACTTTTGGTGTTGGTCCTTCTTCTTCTTCTTCTTTTTCTTCTTCTTCTTGACCTTTTACTTCTTCTACTATTTCTGGTTCTAATCCTAATTCTTCAATAGAAAGATCTTTTGAAATTGACGAAGTTTTTGGAGTTGGCAACCTTTGTCTTGTTGATAAGATGATTTCTTTTTCAGTCTGTCGAGTACGTGTTTGAATAACTTTATTAGTTTCTAAATTATCTTTAATCGGACTGGACTTACGAATCGGACTGGAACTCTGAAGCAGAGGAATATTGGCATCTTTGATAGGTGATGATGGACTCTGAACAGCTGGAGAAGAGATCCTTGGTGACAATAAAGGTGTCAAAGGAGGAGATTTAATTCCTATCTCAAGAGCATTAACTTTTGACCTATTTTGAGGTTCTGGACTTGGTGCTGGAGAAAACCTAAGCTTGTTGAAAGTTGGTTCAGGTGAGGGTGACGGTGAATGTGACTTTTCAATCTTCTGAAACTTGCTAACTACAGAAGAAACTGATTGTACTATGGGATCGGTGATAACACCATCGAAATGAAACTCCTCATCTTTCTCTATTAGTTCAGCCGTTGGTTTTTGAGGTAAAATAATTTTCTTCGGTGACGATGAATTAGTTGTATTTGTCCTAGTATTACCATTAGCAAAAGGTTTAGGCTGTAACGGTGGTTTAGGTAGTACCTTTTTTTGATTTTGCGCTTTAAAAGTATCGTTGATCGTTTTAAACGTTGCTACCTTAGCTGCAACGTCTCCTTTAGGCTTCAACTTTTTCGCTGATCCTTCGAATATGCGCATTGTCGTCTTGACTAGATCGGGTGGAGGCCGTTCAGTTTCTGCCAAAACTGGCTTGATTCTTTTCGGTTTGTTTGTTGCCTTGGGTCGATCTATATCGCTCAGTCGACTTTCTATTTTAACGGAGCTCCTATCGACGAGAACAATGTGATCGTTAATGGGATCTTGCTGCCTTGACACGATCCTCGTGTTAATGCTTGTCTTCTTGAGATTGGTATCATCGATCGAGGTAGAATTAGCATTATACCTAACGAGAGTTTCTACACTTCTGGCTCGTTTCATCGTTTCATTGCCACGATTGGCATTTCGATATCTATCACCACCGGTCTTGCTCATTTGACCGGCAACGTTTCTCTTAGCGTACTTTCTATCGGAAACGACAATAGTCGCAGCTGAATTTTTCTCGTTAGTCGATTCTTCCTCACGATCGAGTAAATCTTCCAAACTAGCAGCACGTCGAAAACGTTGCACCGTTGCTCGACTTTTGTTTGTTTCCCTAAGTGCAAGGTTAAGATATTTGCTTTTAAGTTTATTCACGATGCCAGGACCGTATTGCAATTCCTCGGAGCTATCGCTTTCGGCGTCAGCCTCGTTCGTTTTTATTCCAACAGTGGTGGTGGCAGCTCTGACCGTGCTCGTAATATTACCACGAAATTCTTCAAATAAATTATTACCGACGTCTCGTGTCCTCCTCGTACCAAGGATATTATCATCGCTCTCATAATCGTCTTCGACATGCTCCATTTTTCGTTCCATATCCGTGGATTTAATCGAACCACCACTAGCACCACCACCACCACCACCACTACTAGCACCACCACTAGCACCACCACCGTTTACATCCTCTGAATCGGAGCAAAGTGAAAGATCCGCCTCGAGACGCATGTTGCGCGCCACTGAGTCATTTTCGCAGTTATTACTGCTATGGAAAAGGATAGCGCCACTAGCGAGCTCTCTGACAACTAGTGGACCTATCGTAGTGGGGATAGTGGGGATAGGGAGGGGCCCCATTCCACCGCTTCCAGTACCACCACTACTACTAACACCACTAGTATCGGTAAAAATAATAGTACCAGTTTCGTTCATACCACCACCACCACCACCGAACTTTTCTTCCTCACGTGTTGTTGTAGTAGTAGTTGTAGTAGTAGTAGTGGTAGTTGTTTGTGTGGTAGTAGTAGTAGTAGTTGTTACCGTCTTCATTCTCATCGTCATTGTTGTCATCGTTGTCGTTGAAGTTGTCGTCGTCGTCGTCGTTGTCGTTGTCAATGATGTATTATTATTATCCTGACGTTGTTCTTGACGACAAACTGCTATCGCCGCGACATCAACGCCTTCCGTTGATAAGAGTTTTACGTTTGTTCCGTTGCTACTTGATAAAACAACTTTATTTTGTTGTCTTCGTCGTAATATCAGATCTCTTTTCCATTGAGGAACGTTATTACTATCAGCGGCAGTCGACTCGCCGCCGGCCGACGACGCGTTGCCGGCGGTAGCCATCTTGGACGACACGCGTTCTCGAACGCGCTCGAAACAGACCTCTCCCACTTTGAAACTTGAGAAAAAATAAACTCACTTTGATGCACAGCAATGACAATTGGAACACACGAATTTAGAACGATAAAACTTTGGCCTTTTCTTTCAAAGAATTATTTTCAATTTGGTATTTTGAACACTTGCCGTTGTTACTGCAGCAAGGAGAAGCAGCAACGAACCAATGGCGCGACTGGATTCGTCTCTCAACGCCGTGACAACGCCTGCAAATCGGAACCTCGCGATCACTGGGATAATCGATCGCTTTCGTGGAAAGGCTCCACTTTCGCCGGAAGAAAGGAGAGGGAAGAGACAAGTAAGCACCACTCTCTTTTCTTACTTTTTTTTTTCTTTTCATGAGATCAAAATTGAAATGAACGACTGATCATTTCTTTCTTTTCTTTTCTTTTTTTTTTTTTTTTTGTTTATCTTTTTTTTACCTTACCCTTTATTTTTGTTACTTTTTCACGATAGCTCTTTAATTATTGCCATACTCGTAAATTCGGCTACGTCGAAGAAGTTAGGTCGTTCGTCGTCGTCGAATTACGACGACGAACGTACATACAACGATCAAACCCGACGACGATCGGTGAAAATTGTTCAAGTTGGCACGCGCGTACACGCGACGTACACGCGAACGAACGTCTTACCCGATACATCGAGAAAGCCGTTTTATCTGTCGCGTTGCTACGGAGACAACGACGACGATGATGGCTGCTAGGAGAAGCCAGCGCAACACACACCGAAAGATCCACCACTCACTGTTTGCGCACACGCGTTTTTACTTTGATATAATACACACACACACACAAATAGATGCAGCATACAATAAAAAGTAAACGAGCCTGTTTCTTTCTCTCTCTCTCTCTCTCTCTCTGCATCCGTTGAGACGAACGATCGCCTCTCACTCGTAACACGCGAGGAGAACCCTTTTACTTCTTCTCTTCTTTCTCTTGTTCCACCACCCTTTAACGTTCTCTCCTCTCTCTCTCTCTCTCTCTCTCTCTCTGTCTCTCTTACTACGCCCTCACTTCCTCCCCATTAGACCACCGACCACTGAGAACCTTAGGATCGATTCATACCGCTTGCAATGATATTTATCGTCAAATTTACCCCTCACACACGCACACTTAACCTTGTGTTTATGTGTGTTTTTTTAACGGGCACCACTAGTGTGAAATTTTGAAAAAATTCCAATTTTCTTTTTGCAAATTTCGATGGTCTATACTTTTCTAAATAACATACTAAAATGTCAAGTGCATATCTCAAATAGTTTTTGAATTACAGCCATTTCATATTTTTTAATTTATAAAGATCAAATTAGCAACTTAAAAATTTTAAACGCGTCTTTTTTCAAAACTAAATTTTCCAAAATTTGCTGCAGTTAGAATTCGAAGACAAATCATCTTATCGATTTGATTCTTGTTGCAGCTTCTTTTATATATATTTTTGCTGCATACCATAAATCTCTAGTTTTTCTATTCTATTTTTTAAAAATGTAATTTAGGTATGCCAAAAATTATCAAATTTTCGCGCCAAATTTTAAACGTTTTTTTTTTAAATTCCGTTATTTTGTTTAATTCCAATTTTTCTTTCGACCGAGGTTCATGGTACGGGAAATTCCTTCTAGTTTGAATAAAAAATGTATTTTGGTAGGCTAAAAATCATCAAATTTTCGCGCCAAATTTCAACCTTTTTTTTTTTAATTCCGCTATTTTGTTTAATTCCAATTTTTCGTTTCGACCGAGGTTCATGGTACGGGAAATTCCTTCTAGTTTGAATAAAAAATGTATTTTGGTAGGCTAAAAATCATCAAATTTTCGCGCCAAATTTTAAACGTTTTTTTTTTTAAATTCCGTTATTTTGTTTAATTCCAATTTTTCGTTTCGACCGAGTGGTGGCGACTGGAAGCAGCAGTGAGAGGGACTTGGAAAATGGCGAATAACTCGTTTAATTTTCAATGTTTTGATCCAAAAATTTAGTCATACATTTATTACATATCCAAGAATATTTTCTCAAAAAATGAAACCATTCAACGCAATAATTTTCCCTAAAAAAAATTCTGAAAAACTACCTTTTTTTCAAACAGTCACACTAGTGGTGCCCCTTACAAGTACCCCCTCTCCCCATCTTGTAATTATGAAATTATGTGCCTTTCGTGAACGATACAAATAAACTTTTGACACTAAATATAAACATATTTTTTTGCCAATTAAATGTTCATATATTGTCTAGTTTTTTTTTTGTTCGTAAATATTTGCGATATGTCTATTTTGCAGTTATGTAATTCATACAACGTCGCGTGTACTGTTATCTTTGTACATAGCTTAAAAAGTGCATTTATAGTTTTAACAATGACACTAATAATTGTTATCGTGCACTTTATCTGTTAATGACTGACTCAAATATTGTTTTGTTTGACAATGAGATACGGTTTGTGTATGTAAAATAATAGACGTGTTAAAGTAACATAATGAGGAAGGAATATCATCATCATTTATTAGAATAAAACAAAATCTAATTGTACGATTGTCATTGCATTTAATTGTAACAAGAATGTGTAATGAGATTACATTTCTTTCACAATAAACACGTAATGTATATTTACGATAACCTAAAACTAAGAATGACCAATTGGACGCACAATTTTTTCGTTTCAAAACTAGACATTCGTTTAAATTGTTATTCATTAGTATGAATGAAGTACTTGGTGGTATTTACGAGTAATAGAATTTGTTACATCAATTATTTCTTGCTGATTTTTCTTTAAATATCAAATACGAATATTTTGCATTAATTCGTAACACTCGTTTAACACTAGATATACCAGTCCAGTCATTTTGACTGGTCGGGGCCATTTTAATTCCAAATTTCTACTTCATGTAACATTTGATTTCTGTAAGTAATTAAGCGTTTTGTTATTTAAAAATGTCTATAAATCTATTTATCTATTAAAATTATTATTGTTATACATTTTTTTGTTATTTTTTAATAGTAAATAAAGACTGGAAGTTTCAAAAAGCATTTTTTTAAATACATTTTGACTAGTGTGGTAGAAATAGGTATACCGAAAATGGTGGTATATCCAGTGTTAACATTAAAAAAAGAAAAAACGTGAAATAAAATGGAATGAAATGAAATAATAAAAACAACGTAAAGATCAACGTTTTTTTCTTCGATGATGAATAATAAAAATATTGAATTTGATGTTCATACGATAAGTGTGTTAAATAAAATAACAACAAATGGGGAAACAATATGGTCACCGGCAGTTGGGGCATCGTTTATCGACGCGTATGGAACCAATTCCACGATTGAAACCGGTTTGGAACTAGTTTTCTTCTGGTTTTCGGTTCTCCCCGCCAGTGAAGCCAGATCGTAGAACATTTCTACCCCTTCTCTCGAGCCCAGCACGTCTCGCACACAACGAAATGTTACGTGACGGTGTGTCGCGAAACCGAAAGAAACCGAGGGAAGCCGAGGTTAGCTGCGCGACACAGGAGGAATAATACCCCCACCACTCCTACCACCCCTACTAATCCGTGTACGATCTCTGTACGAACAAGTCTTTCTCAGTGCTGTCAGATCGTGGGTAAATCTTACCCTCTCCCTGTGCCACTGGGATTGCACACAATGAAAGTTTTCCATGTCCGTGTGTTTGGGATGTCGAAAGAAGTCGAGTGTAACCGAAGTTGGCGGGCACGCCGGAGTGGCATACTATGAAAGCGACTCGTGTCGTCCGAACACATGGACACGAGTCGCTTTCATAGTGTGCCACTTCGTGGCCAACCGCCAACTTCGGTTACACTCGGCTTTCCTCGACATCCCAAACACACGGACATGGAAAACTTTCATTGTGTACAATCCCAGTGGCACAGGGAGAGGGTAAGATTTACCCACGATCTGACAGCACTGGACTCTTTCTCCCTGCGGACCGCCGTGGGATTGTCGGATTTCAAATTTTCCCGGGGCGTACGATAATTTTACGCCCCTGTGTCGATCAGACGAACTAAAGTCTCTGGAAACACTGGCTCCCCTCTCGTAAGATTCTTGTTCATACAGCTTGAACGAAAACGAGTCGTATTTATGTATGGAATCTCTCTCGAACCAAAGTGCAAATTTTGTCAAAGGTTGTTTTAGTAATAAATCGTATATTTGTTATTAAAAATGGCAAACGACGACAATGAACAGGATGGTGAGTTAAAACATTGTTCAATTGTTCTAACAAATTAAAAACAAAAAAAAATCATGTTATGTTATGATTGTATTATTTATTTCATTATTAAGGTCTTGACATTGATGAAAATCAAATGGAAATCAAAATAGAGCAGCCAACAGTGGAATATTACGTCGAAGAAGAACATGATAATAGTTTATCAAGTATCGAAGGAAATGGAAATGGAAATGGAAATGGAAATGGAAATGTTACGGTACCCTCTACCAATGTTGATGTTGGTACTTGGAATCTTTGGACTAGACAGGCTACTACCTGCCTCATTGATCAATATAAAAAATATCGATCAATGGTAGGACAATCGACGCAGATTAAAAGTTTACGAGAGATGTTTGAAATGATATCTGTTGAAATGCAAAATTATGGCTTTTATTTTAGTCCGCAGAAGTGTGAGAACAAATGGCGCGTTTTAGAACGTAAATACAAAAATTTAATTTATCATGAACAATTGAAAAAGCCTGGAAGAACGAGAAATTATGGTTATTGGGAACATAAGAGAGCACTTGATGAGATATTTAATGATAAAGACAGACATGTTTATTTGGATGAAAATGTTTTGCCATCGGTTAAATATTCAACGGTTGTTTCAAATACAACATCGAAACAAACTACAAGCTCTTCAAATTGTAATAACGATGAACAATGTGATCCATTAGCTACATTGGAATCATCTAACACTGTATCAGAAGAACAAAATGAACATTTAGAATGCAAGGATACATTGACAAAACTATTTCAAAGATTTATCGACGCAATGGACAAGAATTTTGCATTGGCTGAACGTAATAAAGAGAGACGACATAAAGAAGAAATGACTATGCGACAGAACGAATTGGAAATAAAAAGACAATTGTTGAAATTGAAAGAACAAAAGATAGAATTACAAAAGTGTCAAATGGTCGCTGCTGTACAACATTTTCATCATAAAAAGCAATAAATTTTTTATATCGAATATTTTTTTCCTTAATTTTTCATTAATTTTTGTTAACAATTGTCAATTACGTTAAATCATTTTATATATTTTTTTTTTCTCCAAATATATACATGTGTGTATGTATGTGTGTGTGTGTGTGTGTGTGTTGCTACATACGCTAATTTTTATAGTCATTTAAAAAAATGAGCAAAAAACTTTAAACGTATGGCAATTATATTTGAAATAAACCAATTTACAGTAAAAAGAAAATTATTGTAAACTTAATAAAGTATGAATATAAATGCATTAGTATAAGTTAATGATAAATACAGAAGATTTTCTAAAAGAATACATAAATAATTTTGATTATCATAAAAAGAAAAATGAAACAGTTTAGAAAGTAAATTGGTGCAGACTCGTGCCGTTAGATGGCATTTAAACGGTTTAGAATTAACAGTCGATAATGTATAAGAGTAAAGAGAAACCTGTAAAATCAATTTATTTTTTTTTATTTATTTTTTTTTTTAAATAATACATGCTATATAATATATAATAAAAATCAAAACTTTATAATTACAATTGTATTTAATGTTACATTTTTTATTTAAGTATTCATCATTTAAATAATATTTCTAATTTATTATTATTTACTAATTTGAATATTTTTGTAATTAGAATAATATTTACATATATATAAAGACACATTAAATTAAAATATAGTTAATAATTAAAGATTTTTTCAATAAATAGGAAAATCCAAACGAAATTGTGTTATATATTTAAATATATTATATAATAAAAGTAATGATATACAATTGCTTACAACTTTCATATTTTACAACATTGCATTCATTATAGCATTTAATATATGTTAAGATGATATATTATATATTATATAATATGTGTTATATATTTAAATAATATTATATAGTAAAAGTAATGATATACAATTACTTACAATGTTTATATTTTACAACATTGCATTCATTATATCATGTAATATATGTTAAGATGATATATTATATATTAAATAATATGTGTTATATAGTTAAATAATATTGTATAGTCAAAGTAATGATATACAATTACTTACAATGTTCATATTTTACAACATTGCATTCATTATATCATGTAATATATGTTAAGATGATATATTATATATTAAATAATATGTGTTATATATTTAAATAATATTGTATAGTAAAAGTAATGATATACAATTACATACAATGTTCATATTTTACAACATTGCATTCATTATATCATGTAATATATGTTAAGATGATATATTATATATTAAATAATATGTGTTATATATTTAAATAATATTGTATAGTCAAAGTAATGATATACAATTGCTTACAATTTTCATATTTTACAACATTGCATTCATTATAGCATGTAATATATGTTAAGATGATATATTATATATTAAATAATATGTGTTATATATTTAAAAATTATTGTATAGTAAAAGTAATGATATACAATTACTTACAATGTTTATATTTTACAACATTGCATTCATTATATCATGTAATATATGTTAAGATGATATATTATATATTAAATAATATGTGTTATATAGTTAAATAATATTGTATAGTCAAAGTAATGATATACAATTACTTACAATTTTCATATTTTACAACATTGCATTCATTATAGCATGTAATATATGTTAAGATGATATATTATATATTAAATAATATGTGTTATATATTTAAAAATTATTGTATAGTAAAAGTAATGATATACAATTACTTACAATGTTTATATTTTACAACATTGCATTCATTATAG
Organism: Polistes dominula; assembly: GCF_049000335.1. Taxonomy (NCBI): domain Eukaryota; kingdom Metazoa; phylum Arthropoda; class Insecta; order Hymenoptera; family Vespidae; genus Polistes; species Polistes dominula. The sequence goes on from NW_028300939.1 coordinate 3,359,006, forward strand.
CATGTAATATATGTTAAGATGATATATTATATATTAAATAATATGTGTTATATATTTAAAAATTATTGTATAGTAAAAGTAATGATATACAATTACTTACAATGTTTATATTTTACAACATTGCATTCATTATAGCATGTAATATATGTTAAGATGATATATTATATATTATATAATGTTATATTAAATAATATGTGTTATATATTTAAATAATATTGTATAGTAATAGTAATGATATACAATTGCTTACAACTTTCATATTTTACAACATTGCATTCATTATAGCATGTAATATATGTTAAGATGATATATTATATATTAAATAATATGTGTTATATATTTAAAAATTATTGTATAGTAAAAGTAATGATATACAATTACTTACAATGTTTATATTTTACAACATTGCATTCATTATAGCATTTAATATATGTTAAAATGATATATTAAATATTATATATTATATATTATATAATGTGTGCATAGATTAAATATGTGCATACATTAAATAATATGTGTTATATATTTAAATATATTATATAATAAAAGTAATGATATACAAATACTTAAAATTCTCATATTTTACAACATTGCATTCATTATAGCATATATTATATGTTAAAATGATATATTATAAATTATATAATATGTGTATATATTAAATGATATGTGTATATATTAAATAATATGTGTTATATATTTAAATAACATTAAATACTAAAAGTAATGATACAATTACTTACAATGTTCATATTTTACAACATCGCATTAACTATAGTATGTAAAATTGTGATTTATTCTTACTTTTATTTGGCAAAGTATTGACAGAAGGTAAATATAATTACCTAGGTTGCCTTGGCAACCTATAGTTGATCCATTGAATCGAGTGTATCTTTGGTTCGTGCTTCGCGACGAAGTTCGATAATATCCTTTTTATTCAAGTATCAAGAGTTACTGTAAATTAATTGAATTTTTTTTAAAGGAACCGTACAAAAAGGCAACATAAAATATGGCAATTAGAAGAATGGAAGAGTGTCGAGTTTGCAATCAAGGATTGGCAGCTTACAACATTCCCAATGAACACCTGGACAAGAAACAAACGTACACTTTCGTTAAAAGTCCCAGAGCAATATTGCACATGCAGAAAAAGTACAGAAATCCACCGATGTAAGTAGAATTTCTTTATGTATTCTTTTAATTTATAAGCAGCGTTTTTATTATTAATTTTAAACACCGATCCGTCGATCTATAACAGACATGCATCGAACAATCATTCATTTGAGTAATAATAGATGAGAATTACAAAGAAACATTTCAAGCATCATGAACGATCGATTGACAACTAATCAATCAATCAATCAATCCATCAATCAATCACTCAATCTAAAGAAAAAAAACTGAAACAAATCAAAACTTTAACTAATTGTAAATTATAAATGTACTCTAACAAATCAACTATTATGTGCTGTAGCACATTCAGGATATAATTCACACATTCAGGATACATTCAGGACATAATTTAAGTATTTCTTTGACTACAGTCAAAAACTCGAAAATCTGTTAACCCATTACTCGTCACAATACAAAAATGCAAATACAAATTAAATTAACTGTATAATTGTATTCATATTAACCAACTAGAACTATTAATGCAACCCAATTGTTTTTACGTTTTTATTTAAATATAAATCATGAATGATTGATTTAAAATAAAATAGTGAGAATTTCTAATATTTTCATGACGCATTTAGAAATGCGTCCTAAAAAAGGTTATTGGCGGGTTGAATTAAAACTTTATTTGTAAATTATAAATGTACTCCAACAAATCAACTGTTATGTGCCAAATTCAGGACATAATTTAAGTATTTCTTTGACTACAGTCAAAAACTCGGAAATCCGTTAACCCATTACTCGTCACAACACGCAAATGCAAATACAAATTAAATTAACTGTATAATTGTATTCATACTAACCAAATAGAAATATTGTTGCAACCCAATTGTTTTTATGTTTTTATTTAAATATAAATCATGAATGATTGATTTAAAATAAAATAGTGAGAATTTCTAATATTTTCATGACGCATTTAGAAATGCGTCCTAAAAAAGGTTATTGGCGGGTTGAATTAAAACTTTAATTGTAAATTATAAATGTACACCAACAAATCAACTGTTATGTGCCAAATTCAGGACATAATTTAAGTATTTCTTTGACTACAGTCAAAAACTCGAAAATCTGTTAACCCATTACTCGTCACAATACAAAAATGCAAATACAAATGCAATTAACTGTATAATTGTAATCATATTAACCAACTAGAACTATTAATGCAACCCAATTGTTTTTACGTTTTTATTTAAATATAAATCATGAATGATTGATTTAAAATAAAATAGTGAGAATTTCTAATATTTTCATGACGCATTTGGAAATGCATCCTAAAAAAGATTATTGGCGGGTTGAATTAAAACTTTAATTGTAAATTATAAATGTACTTCAACAAATCAACTGTTATGTGCCAAATTCAGGACATAATTTAAGTATTTCTTTGACTACAGTCAAAAACTCGGAAATCCGTTAACCCATTACTCGTCACAATACAAAAATGCAAATACAAATTAAATTAACTGTATAATTGTATTCAAATTCACCAAATAGAACTATTAATGCAACCCAATTGTTTTTATGTTTTTATTAAAATATAAATCATGAATGATTGATTTAAAATAAAATAGTGAGAATTTCTAATATTTTCATGACGCATTTAGAAATGCGTCCTAAAAAAAGGTTATTGGCGGGTAATGGGTTGATATTATCATTCTCATCGGATCATCAAAGTCAAGCAATCTGGGCACTTGTAATAAAATGTTTACTGTCGACTCTTTGGTAATATTTTATAGGTGTGAGAAGGTAATTTGTAGATAAGTAACTTAAACTCATAAAAGAGGGAAAGTAAAAAAAAAACTCAATGAAATGTAAATGTGTTTTTCAATAGAAACAAATACAACAACCACACAAACACACTTTATTTATACGTTTCTCGTTAAAATTTGAAAATAAAATGATATATTATTCCTTTTTTTTTCTTTCTTTTGAACAGAATATCTAAACTATAGGTTTCTCCGTCCTTGGTGAAAATAAAACACAAAATTTTCCTTCCTTCATTAGTTTGCTTGTTTTTCAAATTTTAAATGGAACAAAACTTTATTTGTTCTATATTTTGAAGACACTTTTATATACAGCGATTGTTTTTCTTATTATCTAACCTTCGTGGTCTGTACCTTTGAAAATAACATACTCAAAGTTCAAGTGCATATATCAAATAGTTTTCGAGTTATAGTTATCTAATATTTCTTGATTTATCACGATCAAATCACTAACTTAAACTTTAAACGCGTTTTTCTCAAAACTATTAGGTAGACCGGAAAGTAATGTCGCTTTTTAACCTCAAAATTCGAACGAATAAATTTTTCAAACAACTTTTTATTATTAATCAATAATTAAATTATTTATATTAAATTAATTAATCACGTTATCAACAACCTTTTTCTATCTGGTATGCAAATTTTTAATATCGTAACGATAAAAATTGTCAATCGGTTTTTTGATTGAAATATTAATATGAAATTTTGACGTGCGTAGTAACGACATTACTTTTCGTTCCTCCTAATACATTTTGCAAATTTGCTGCAGTTAGAACTCGAAGACAAATCATTCGATCGATTTGATTCTTGTTGAAGCTTCTTTTATATATATTTCTGCATACCATGAAACTTCCAGTTTTTCGATTAAATAAAAAATGTAATTTTGGCAGGCCGAAAAATCATCAAATTTTGGCGCGAAATTTGAAACGTTTTTGTTAAAACCCCGCAATTTTGTTAAATTTCAATTTTTCGTTTCGACCGTGGTTCATGGTAAGGGAAATTCCTTCTAGTTGAATAAACTTTTTGGTTTTATTGATTTCATTCAGTGTGAAGGTCGCTGTAGTCGCCCTAGTGGGAGGGACTTGGAAGATTGCGAATAACTCGCCTATTTTTCAATATTTTGATCTAAAAATTTAGTCATGTGTTCATTAAATATCCACGAATATCTCCTTTAAAAATGAAAACATTTCACACGGTAGTTTTCTTTAATCTTTTCGTTACGGACTTGTATTCCGCTTTGCTACTTCAACTATACGGGCTGCTAATACGTGCAGCATTGAAACTGCAATTAATTTTTGAGTAATTTTGTTGCTGATATTAACAGTTTTTAATTGAAAGAAACAACATACAAAAATTACACTTCCATAATGGGATATTTGTTGTGCTGTAACTGTATATGTTCGTTATATGTAAAAATACGCGGTATTTTATGGAGGGCCACTATAGTGGCCCGTAGAAGCAAAATTATTATAAAATATTTCGAAAAATCAGCTTTCTTTGAAACGGTCACACTAGTAGTGTCCTTTAAGAAAAGTTGACTTCGTTATTAAAAAATAAATTTAAAGAAAGAGTTTATGATTTTGTTACCATGTAAACTTCGATTTCGTGAGATTGTATCCAGCGTAAAATATCGATTCTGTTAAGTTTCATGAAAAAGAAAAGAAAAAAAACCTCTTTTCCTTATTCTGTAAAGATCTCGTGAAAAAAATTCTTCGTATGTTATTGGCTTTTAATACCATTAAAATTGCAAGAAAAAAAAAAGGGAAATCGATAATTATCGATAACTGGAAAAGTACTGCACATGGATAATAAAACGATCGTATTTTCCAACCGTATATTCTTAAACGTGAATCGAATAGTTACATATACATTCGAACATATACATGTATCATGCTTTATGTAGAGTTTATGGGCTTATTAGAATAGCAACGACGCCCACAAAAGGGAATGACCTGTCTGCAAGATTTTATCATTCGTCGTTTCTCTTCTTTTTTTTTTCATAAATTGATACTATGAGCTACGATTAACCTTTTGGGTTACGCATTTATTTGAAAATTACTAAAAAATATTTTAATATAATGAAAATTATTATTAAAATATGAATATATATATAAAATATAATAAATTAATTTAATATATAATATATGGGGCGTTTCACGTGAAGCGGACAACAACAACAAAATGAGTCTTCCTCACCACTCGCTTTATTTTCGGGCGAATGCTCTCTATCCATCTGAGCTACCTAAGAACAACTTTTGGACCAAATTATTCAACTATTTTATCTGAGAAAGCATTAATACTGTATTGTTATTGTTACTAACAAACTTCCTAGAAATCTCTGAAATACAACACAACTCTCGCAGGTGTCCCTTTTTTGGAAGTGTATTTGAATTTTTTCAAAGATGATGGTATCAAAGAGGAAGTAGGAAGAACTTCTTACCAGTACAGTAAATGACCTACTCGGATCAAACTATTGCATAATTTGGGCTTCGGTTGTCTAGACTGGGACTCGAACCCAGGACCTTCCGCTTGCCGAATGAGCGCTCTAGCATCTGAGCTATGAAGACACATTAACCTTTAATTCATAATATTGTATATAATACGTTGTATCCGATTATTCAATAAATTCGTACGGTTTGAACTGTATTTTCGTACTTTTAATTAGAAAGAATAGAACATACTCATGAACCAATCTAATAGAATATGCATTACTTATACTATTACGTATAATTAAATAGTAATTCATATTTTTTTTGGAAAGTAACCTGCTTCACCGATTGATATTAATATTAATGTGAATCTAATAGATAATTTGTTTCCTTAACTTTAAGTGTCGTTTGAAGCGCTATTGTATAGTTAAATTATCTATCCATAAAAAGAATATGAAATTATTATATCGTATAAATCATAGTAGGTTCAATGTGTTCTTCAATTTTGCTGTTGTAATTTGTCTAATATTTTTATATAGTGATTTTAATGCAATATTTTCGAACTTTCTTGGTCTACCACGATGTGGTAATAAATCCAGAATTTTCAAATTTTCATTCTCATTCATTGATGTCTTATAGAAAATTTGATGCGGTTCATTCCACACAAAACAAAATTTTTCAACAAAATTAACAAGTATTCTATTGCTAGATTTTCTCCAATTTTTTGATATTTTATTATTCATTCAGTAGTTGAAAGAATAAAAATCCTCCACATTTCCTATTTAAATCATACAATACTTAGTAAACAGTATTAAAGTCAGATGAGTATGACTAAGAATAAGTAATTGTAATACAGTCTATTGAATAAATCTATTTAAAAAAAAGTCTTACAAATGTAATTGTGCTTGGGTTGCTTGTTGTCTTTCTGAAACTTCAAACTATTACAAATACTCATATTAACGATCCTTCCAATTCGATTTTTTTTAAATATGTTATAAAGATTTTTATTTACAGTGCTATTACTGAATATCAAATTTCCAATTCTATTTAATAAAACGCTACCAGAATTCGTTTTTGGTACTTTCAAATTTTGCAATACCTTATATTTATTTAACATAATTTTTTTTATTAGAGAAATTTAATAAATATGTAAAATATATAATATATGTCTAAAAAGATTGATAAATGACTTATTGTTGAAAACAACATTTCAAGGGATTGCTTTATAAATAATCGAATTATGAAGAAATGCGGTTAGTTTGAATATTTTTCAGAGTTTCATTAGATATATTAAATATTTATTCTTTAAAATGCATGCTACATAAAATTCTTTTAACCAATTAGTATGCGTTGTTTTCATTGAAAACTGTGTACCCAAAATATTTTGTCGAATCAACACGATGATGTGTATATATCGTCAAACGAAAAATATTCATTTAACTGTAATAATATTGAATTAAGTTTTAATCGAATGACTATTTTATTTTTTCACAAAAATTATTCTTTTTATTTATTAGCATATATTTATTTATTTAATTCAAGCATACAATTTATGAAATCATTTGGTTAGAAAAACGTAATCTCGCCAAAAAAAAGAGTCTTCCAACACCACTCGCTTTATTTTCGGGCGAATGCTCTGTCCATCTGAGCTACCTAAGAACAACTTTTGGACCAAATTATTCAAATATTTTATCGAGGAATTGGCATTATTATATTGATATTGTTACTAACAAACTTCCTGGAAATCTCTGAAATACACACAACTCGCATTGGTCTATTTTTGCAAGTGTATCTGAATTTTTTCAAAGATGATGGTATCGAAGAGGAAGAAGGAAAGAACTTCTTACCAATATAATAATAGATTCCTTGATAAAACTATTGCATAATTCGGGCTTCGGTTGTCTAGACTGGGATTCGAACCCAGGACATTCCGCTTGCCGAGCGAGCGCTCTACCATCTGAGCTATGAAGACACATTAACATTTAATTCATAATATTGTATATAATACGTTGTAACCGATTATCCAATAAATTCGTACGGTTTGAACTGTATTTTCGTACTTTTAATTAGAAAGAATAGAACATACTTATGAACCAATCTAATAGAATATGCATTATTTATATCATTACGTATAATTAAATGGTAATCCATATTTTTTTTGGAAAGTAACCTGCTTCACCGATTGATATTGATATTAATGTGAATCTAATAGATAATTTATTTTCTTAATTTTCTTAATTGCTGTTTGAAGCACTATTGCATAGTTCATTGATCTATCTATAAAAAGAATATGAAATTATTATATCGTATAAATCATAGTAAGTTTATTTTGTTGTTAAATTTTGTTGTTGTAATTTTTGTGATGTTTTTATACAGTGATGTCAATAGAATATTTTCGAACTTTCTTGGTCTACACCGTCGTGGTAATAAATTCAGGACTTTCAAAATTTCATTCCATTCATTGATGTCTTATAGAAAATTCTATACGGTTTATTTCTAAAAAAACGCATCAAACATATTTTTCACCAGTTTATTGACTCTTCTTCAGAATTCTTGACCTTTTTCAACATTGCGTCTTCTAATAATTTTGTTACTACAGAATCTTTTTATCTCATCTTATTTACAATAAAGTATTGTCTTATTTACTCGGAATATATGCAAAATTAAATGCTTTATTGATACATAACCAAATGTTATACAGCAACCAGGTGCAATCGGAAAATAATAAATGATGAATGGAGATAATCAACTTTCAAAATAAACTTTCTATCATTCTATTGATCGGCAAATTTTCTTGTTACAATATCTTCCTGATTTTAAATATATATTTGTAACAAATTGCTTCAGAATAAAAAGATTTTGTAAAAATGTAACTATTACTGTAGCTAACTCGATTTTTTTTTGGAAAATCGAGATGGGCCACTTTCTAAGTAAGCGGCCCAAATATTGATCGAAATCTCTTATATAAAAATATTTGGAAATGTTTGCTCATTTTTTTTTCTGTAAAGTAAATTAATTATTTATTATAATATATATCTATAATAGAAAATAATTGCAAAATCGTAGCAGAAAGGAATAATTTAGAAGATCGATCGTACTTTTCTATTAGACACGAAATTGACGTGAAGTAAATAGTCCATTAATACCATTACTTTATATTGAAATATTTATAATACAGCTATTTATTACGAGTGAAATTAATATCGAACGAAATTAAATTACGCAAACTGATAAATTGGTAAAGGAGAAAGTTATTTTTTTTTTTTCAAACGACTAAAAAAAGTATACTAAAAATCACAAAACTTTTAACGTTGTAATCGCTCTTTCTCATCTGCACGAACAATTTCGTGTTTTTTTTTCTTTCACCAAGGACAAAGAAACCTATAATTTAGATATTCTGTTCGAAAGAAAGAAAAAAAAAGAAATCTTACATTGATAATATATCATTTTATTTTCAAATTTCAAAGAGAAACGTATAAGTAAAGTGTGTTTGTGTGGTTGTTGTATTTTTTTCTATTGAAAAACACATCTACATTTAATTGAGTTTTTTTTTACTTTCCCTCTTTTATGAGTTCAAGTTACTTATCTACAAATTACCTTCTTACACCTATAAAATATTACCAAAGAGTCGACAGTAAACATTTTATTACAAGTGCCCAGATTGCTTGACTTTGATGATCCGATGGGAATGATAATATCAACCCATTACCCGCCAATAACCTTTTTTTAGGACACATTTCTAAATGCGTCATGAAAATATTAGAAATTCTCACTATTTTATTTTAAATCAATCATTCATGATTTATATTTAAATAAAAACATAAAAACAATTGGGTTGCATTAATAGTTCTATTTGGTTAGTATGAATACAATTATACAGTTAATTTAATTTTTATTTGCATTTGTGTGTTGTGACGAGTAATGGGTTAACAGATTTCCGAGTTTTTGACTGTAATCAAAGAAATACTTAAATTATGTCCTGAATTTGGCACATAACAGTTGATTTGTTGGAATACATTTATAATTTACAATTAAAGATTTAATTTAACCCGCCAATAACCTTTTTTAGGACGCATTTCTAAATGCGTCATGAAAATATTAGAAATTCTCACTATTTTATTTTAAATCAATCATTCATGATTTATATTTAAATAAAAACATAAAAACAATTGGGTTGCATTAATAGTTCTATTTGGTTAATATGAATACAATTATACAGTTAATTTAATTTGTATTTGCATTTTTGTATTGTGACGAGTAATGGGTTAACGGATTTCCGAGTTTTTGACTGTAGTCAAAGAAATACTTAAATTATGTCCTGAATTTGGCACAAAACAGTTGATTTGTTGGAGTACATTTATAATTTACAATTAAAGTTTTAATTCAACCCGCCAATAACCTTTTTTAGGACGCATTATTAAATGCGTCATGAAAATATTAGAAATTCTCACTATTTTATTTTAAATCAATCATTCATGATTTATATTTAAATAAAAACATAAAAACAATTGGGTTGCATTAATAATTCTATTTGGTTAATATGAATACAATTATACAGTTAATTTAATTTGTATTTGCATTTTTGTATTGTGACGAGTAATGGGTTAACAGATTTCTGAGTTTTTGACTGTAATCAAAGAAATACTTAAATTATGTCCTGAATTTGGCACAAAACAGTTGATTTGTTGGAGTACATTTATAATTTACAATTAAAGTTTTAATTTAACCCGTCAATAACCTTTTTTAGGACACATTTCCAAATGCGTCATGAAAATATTAGAAATTCTCACTATTTTATTTTAAATCAATAATTAATGATATCAAACAATTTTTATATTTAAATAAAAACATAAAAACAAATGTGTTGCAGTTATTACTGAACTATTTTTCTAGTTGATTAATATGAATACAATTATACAGTTAATTCAATTTTTTTTTGCATTTTCGTATTATAGCGGATAATGAGTTAATCCAACATGGCTTGAACGTTTACTATTTAACGATTTTATTTAACCAATTAATTGTGTTTGACGAGTGTACTCGTCCTGCGTATAAAGTAATGATCATTGACTATTTGAATTGTAGTTTTTGTGAAAAACGACACATATTCTTCAATTTCAAAATTTTTAGATTATTTGGAGGCAAGGCCAGGATAAAATAAATAAATAAAAAATATGAAAAATTTGAAATGAACTCATGTGTCCCCGCATGTACCGATTGAAACAGTGTATTACTTCGCATAACGAGTTTGTTTACATCTCTTAATCCGAGAATTTTGACGGTGACACACTCAAAATAGATTTCAATAAACATTAGTGTAGGTATCGGATGGTGGAACCTTTCATAGGCCGTTATATTCGAAAATTGATAAATTTATTAAATTAAATTCGTCAAAACACATTAAAATATTGCATCAAAAGGATAGGTTTATTTTATAAAATATCCAATTTTTTATTATTAATATTTCTTTATTTATGTACAAAATATTAATTTTTAAAAATTCGATTTGTTTTTAAAAAGAATATAGAAAAAAGAAACTTGTAATATTAAAAAATTAAAATTTATAAAATTATAATGCAGCGTCATCTATCGTATATTTACAGAACCAAAGGACTAAGATAAATAATATAATTAATATTTTCCTAAATTGACAATAAAAATATTATAAATCGCTAAATAACCTTTTCTATCTTTTAAGTTAGAGAAAATTAAATAAAATAAATCAATTTTTATTTAGATCGGTTAAGTAGTTTCGATGTTTATCGCGGACAAACAATTATAATTAAAAAACATATTATGATGTAATATAGTTTATATCTTTTGTTAATAAAACAAAATAAAAATACACAAAAATTTCGGAGAATTTCAATTAGAGATAAATTAGTGTAATATTGCAAACTTATTCTTTTATTATTTTACATTAGAGTAACATAATTAACTAGATTCAATCCAAAAATAGATATTTTTTTTACCCTATAACCTAAAAATAAGAAAAAGAAACTACTTCTGCACACATAATTTTTTCTGTAATTTTTTGATTATTCGTCAAAATGAGTTAATACTTTTTTCTAACTAAAATTCGATTTGCTTTTAAACAGAAAGTAGAAAAAGAATTTGGTAACCTTAAAAAATGAAAATTTATAAAATTATAATGCAGCGCTATCTATCGTATACTAACAGAAACAAAAGACTAGCAAAACTTTAAATAAATATTACAAAATAAACAAAATAATGCATATAAAGTAAAAAATTCAAATTTCTATTTTGAAGTGGCACTAGTTCGTTGAATTTGTATTAACCCTTTGAGTGTTATGGACGCATATATGCGTTTAGTAAAAATTACTAACCTAATCTTTCGAAGCACATACGTGTTTGTTAATATTAATGTAAAATAATTTAATATTTATATTAAAATTAATTAAATTATATTCAAAAACAAAAACATTAATTATTAAATATAATTTATTATTAGAATTCAATTAATAATAAATTATTTTCTTCCTAAAAAACATTTTAGATAAAAGTATTCAGCACTCAAAGGATTAATACGGGTTATATTACTGTAAAATCAAAAATATAGGATGCCATTAAAAAAAAAAAAAAAACGAAGCTTTAAAAAACATTAAACAACAAATTATTTTAAACTTATTTTTATTGCAATGTATAGTCAATCAAAAATAGATCAACTTTTGTTTGAAGTATTTTTTCGTCAGATTATCCGAAATACGTGAAAAGAGTTGTATGGGACACCCCAACGACATTTATTCTGTTCTTGACGAATATATACGTGTGCAGATCACACACGATAGAAGTGATACCTTCAAAGAAAACCAAACTTCTAGACGTGAATATATTAAAATAATTGAATTGTAATACAGTGCCATCTATTGAAAGAACCTTACAGAACTTAGATAACCTCTAAATAAAAATCTTTAAATTACTAATAAAAAATAATAACGAAAAAAAATGGCGATAATAATTGTGCTATGTGTCAAGTTGATAAAAATCACGTGAAATAAAATAAATTTCATGAAGATAAGTTGAATAGTTTCGGAATTATTAGTGGACAAACATATTGTGACAACTGAATTTTTATATATAGAATTTAATTAATTAATTAATTAATTAATTAATATATAGAATTAAATTATATATTAAATTTTATTAATTAATTAATTATTTTTGTTTCATCGGTTTCACGTTAATTCCGTTTCACGTTAATTCCGTTTCACGATTTTCAAATCACCCTGATTCTAAAGAACTTTTCATTTGAAACAAAATTTTCTAAACTTTTTTTTTTTTATTACAATGTACAGTCAATCAAAGTAGTTTTTTTTTTTGTTAGGTCATCGCAAATACTTGAAACATCGTAAAAAGAGTTGTATGGGACACCTCAGCAACACTTACACTGTGTTTGACGAATATACTCGTGTCGGTCGATTTGTACGACACACAGCGGTGCGTACTTTTAAAAACCGGGCGTTACAGTTAACTGATTAAAGTAATTAAAATAAAAGGGCATGAGGGCATGATTCATCTTAAACTGACACGAAAGTAGAGATTACATTTAGGTCAGTAAAACTGCAAGAAAATTCGTAAGAAAATTTAGTCGTTCAATTTTCACAAGTATTTACATACATATATACATATATACATTCATTCTTCTCAAGCATGCGCAATGTTAAGAGTTGGTCAGCGTTATTGAGTAGCCACCGGAACATACATACTAACACACACATATATATATATATATATATATATATATATGTAGAGTATACGTATTACGTATACACAGACAACCCCCTACCATTCGTGGATTTTATCGTTCGATTGTGGGACATTGTCCAGTCTCTGAACTTTCACGAACGATTTTGTGTTGGTCAGTCTAGTGCGAACCTTTGCTGAGATACTTTTATTCTTTTTCGATAAAAACATTCGTGTTTCATTGATCTTTGCAAAATTTGTTGACAAGAAGAAATTTTTTATTTTCCATATAAAAAAAAAAAAAAAAAAAGAAAAGAAAAGAAAATTGACAAATATATTACATTTGAATTTTCACTTATGAAATTAAGTTAATACAATAAATAATAATAATAATAATAATAATAAATAAATAAATTTGTATATTAATTTGTTATTCTGTTTTTATCGGAATTTTTGTACTTTTCTTGTAAGTAATGTGAGAGAGAGAGAGAGAAATAAGAAGAAAGAGTAAATACAAGAATGAAACATCAAATTCACTTTCAAGATTACTTTGTAAATGAGATTGAATTCCTGCAATACCTGTAAGGTACGAGACCCATCGATTTTCTGCTAAAGTTCACTGAAAGGATATTACATTGTTCAAACGTCAAGATAATGAAGAGTATAATAAATTAACGTATAATCTCGCTATGCCAACTGGAATTTCATCAACATTGTCGTCAACCGCAAATGTCAAATCATTTGATTGTGAAAGAAAACATTCAGGAGCTTTTACGATTGTACAGAGAGACAATTTAGGATCGATTTTACCTGTAGTACATATAAACAATGATAATGAAGAGACAAATTCAGGTAGAAAGTTGACAACTAGAGTGGACAACGTAAAGGACGATCTTTATACTCGTAGACGTATTTGCAAATCAAACGAACATTTGTTTTTGGCGAGTCTTCAAGGTAATCAGATCAATCCGTTGGATAAAAAACAACGTACGAAGAGTCAAAATAGTCTTGAGGATGATGACAAACGTCAAAAAAAGGAGAATAATTTGTTCGGAAATGTGGAAAGAACTAGTATTCATCTTTCTACGGAAAATTTCAACGATGTACTTAACGCAAAGTTGAGAAAAATTCAAGAAGACGATGAATCTTTACAAAAGTTACGTGGTGACAACACCAAGAGAATTTCTCACGAATCGATTTCTCACGAACGTAGAAAGCCCTTTATAACTACGGTTAAGTGCGGAGAGTTCTTAATGCCACCACCGGAAGTAGCGGCACTTCTTGGCATTGGCCCGATCACGAACATTCCGTCGGACAATGCTGGTGGAACAATAGGACAAACAATCATTTCTCAGAACGATGAAATTGATAATTGGCAAGGTCCTTCCCGTTCTAAACTGAAACCTTTGGTATCGTTCGGCAAGAAACCAGAAGTACGTCATAGCAAACACAAGGCAAGATGTCAAGCGGCTGCGGCGGCAGCCATCAAGGCCACCGTTAATTTTGCACTTGACAAGACCAACGCAACTACCCTTGCTTTCTATTCTTGTTCTGAACAACGTGCTAAGAGAAACATGAAGTCTTCGATCAGAGTCGACGGCCTGTAAGTTCGTCAACGAGTAGCTTCTTTTTCTTTTCATTTCTTTTCATGTTTCTTTATTTTTCTTTTCTTTTTTACACGTTTTCTTTTCTTCTTCAAATAACTACTTTTATTATTTTTAATTTTTTTTTATTTATAAATATCTCCTTTCCTTTATGAATTTATGAAAGCTTTACCTTTTACCCTAAGGGCGAATCAAGGTAATAAGAGCGTCCATAAGAGCGCGATTTGTGTTTTTTTTCTTTCTCGCAGATTACTGATGACACCGCGAGGTTTACCGAAAAAGTTGGAACCGATCAAGGGCACGATGCTGAATAAGCTGCCTGGCCTTCGCGGCTGGTAACCGATCCTTCTCTTTCTCTCTTTCTCTCTTTATCTCTTTTTGCAAACATTATTTTCCATTATTTTTCTTTTTCTTTTATTATTGATCGTCGATATCCGAATATATTACAGATACATTTTATGAATTCAAATGCAACGTAATTATTAGCAGTACAAATAAGTTTTCGTCGAATTTATGGTGACAGAATGGTACGTTACATTTATTCTAAGTACAGGGGTGGCCCTCTTACAACACGGCACCATATAACACGGTTTCGCTATAACACGTGTTATAAATTGCGGAAACGCTCCTATAACACTGCATCCTATGACAAGGTTTCCTTTCCAAAAAATTCTTTTACAACACTGTACTTCTACAGTTGCGACGAGATTTGTCGTTTTAAATAGACAGTGTTGCGGAAAGTAATTTCTTTTCATCTCCATGGGTTTTGTACTCACATTTTTGTACTCACGTATTTGTACTGGGTCTGGGTATCATACAATACGGTTTCAAACAACACGGCATTTTCTATGAACTTGTCTACCGTGTTATAGGAGGGTTACCTGTACTGTCTGTCATAAGCAAATACTTTTTCAAATCTCTCAGGCAGCATTCTGAAGAACTCATCATTTTTTGTGGTTATCCATGAATCAATCAAATTTATAGTATTTTCATATGACACAAGGTTCTGCTCAGACA
Organism: Polistes dominula; assembly: GCF_049000335.1. NCBI lineage: Eukaryota > Metazoa > Arthropoda > Insecta > Hymenoptera > Vespidae > Polistes > Polistes dominula. The sequence continues at coordinate 3,374,684 of NW_028300939.1, forward strand.
GACCATGTGTCATCGATCGAAACAAATGGGCAGCTTATTTTGAAAGTGGCGTTTAAATGCAATGAAAAATATACGTACAAGATACTAACGAGTTATATTGCTTAAGGGGTTACATGGGTTTCACGAATTCTAAAAATCGATCTTTTTTTTGTTGCTTATTAAAATCTACAACATTTCTAGAATATTATCCGAAAATTTCAACTTGATCCGAGTAATAGTTTCAGAGAAACAGCCTTTTAAAGTTGCGCGCTCAAGGCTACCTCTATGGTCACTCAAAACTTTAAACGTGTTTTTCTCAAAACTATGTTTTCAAAGTCGGTTGTCAAGATTTCTCGAAGGTTACTCCACCGATCTCGATGAAATTTTAAACAGGTCTTCGAGATACAATTTACAAGAACTTGGACGAAGGATTTCTTTTTTTTTTTTGTTCAATTACAACTATTTTTTTTTTTTAAATGCCGCGGAATTTTTACTGAATTCTGCATTTTGTAAAAACCGCTCGCTGTCAAACATCCAATTTTCATTTCTTTTTTTTTCCTTCGTCCAATTTCTAGTTTGAAGCCTTAACTAAAACAAGTATTTTATTTTTTTTTCTCACTTCACATGATCCTGCTTGGGGTTCTGTTGTCAACGCGAATGCACCTTTTTTCCGAGGGCTCGCCGGGAATGACGTCACAATGGCGGAGTTTTTAATATTTTTTTTTTTTTTAATTTCACAAAATGTTTATTAAATATGTATCTTTAAGATAATAAAAAATTTGAATCAAATATTTCATATATTATATGAAAAAAAAAATCTTGAAAATACGCCGTTTTTACCCGGATGAAACCCATGTAACCCTTTAAGGCCGGCGATACTTGTAAACGCCTAAATTTTGACCATTTTTTAGAGGCTTATTTAAAATGGAAGGAATACATGAATCGTTTTGAAACTCTCTCAGCATGCTTATTCATTACATATTAAATTATAAGAATATGATTTTTATTTTATTTTTTTTTTCAAAATGGCCGCTGTAGTAACTAATCTCCTGAGGCCCTCGCGACGAAACGCATCAATCATGGTGATTTTTAGCTTTAGTTACAGCAATCTAAAACTAAAAAAAAAGGGTCAGAGCGTGTTCATAAAACATGTATCCTCTAGTTGAACTAAGGAAAAACTAAAAAGTCAAAAAATCGTAAATTGTCACGACTCAGACAAAAAAGTCTGATTTTTGACTCTTTTTTTTAACGGTTTTTGGGTCAAAAATGGCAATTTTTGCAAATTTTTGTGACATTCTTAAAGTTCAACTAGAAGCTAATACTGTAAAGAAAATGTGTATTAAATTTCACAAGAATCGGTTGAGAACTTTTTGGGTTATTTGTCACCACAGTTTGAAAAAAGTCGTTTCGAGAAAAACGCGTTCAAAGTTTAGCGTTCGCGTTTAGCGCCGAGTTGAGGCGGACCACTTAAATGAATTTTTAATCGATAAATAATGGGAATTTCATTCTAAAAATTTACAGGCATATTTTTAAAATATTAAACTAACTATTTATGAAAAAAAAAATTCGATTTTTTTTTATTTTACATGTATCGCCGGCCTTAAGTGTATCTAAAGGCTTTCAATTTATATTTCCTATTAAAATAGTGGCAATTATAAATTGAATAATATGCGTTTTCTAACAACGAATGGAGTTAGGCCATTGTCAAAATCAACAATTTGATTTGTTTTTTTGTATTTCATTTTTCATTTAGTAGTGGAGAGAAAAATAATCTTTCACATTTCCTATTTAAATCATAGAATAGATAATAAACAGTATTAAAGTACGATGAGTATGACTAGGAATAAATAATTGTAATACAGTCTATTGAATAGAACTATTTAAAAAAAAGTCTTACAAATGTAATTGTGTTTGGGTTGCTTGTTGTCTTTCTGAAACTTCAAACTATTACAAATACTCATATTAACGATCCTTCCAATTCGATTTTTTTAAAATATGTTATAAAGATTTTTATTTACAGTGCTATATTACTGAATATCAAATTTCCAATTTTATTTAATAAAACGCAACTAAAACTCGCTTTTGGTACTTTCAAATTTTGCAATACCGCATATTAATTTAGCAGTATTTCTTTTTTTAAAGAAATTTAGTAAATATTTAAAATGAATAATATATGTCTAAAAAGATTAATACATGATCTGTTGTTAAAAACAGCATTTTCAGGGATTGCTTTATAAATAATGGAAATATGCAGAAATGTGGTTAGTCTCAATATTTTTCAGTGTTTCATTAAATATAATTAATGTTTATTCTCTTAAATACATGATACATAAAATTCATCTAACCATTCAGTATGCGTAGTTCTCATTAAAAACTGTGTACCCAAAATATTTTGCCGAATCAACAAGATGATAAGTATAATCGTCAAACGAAAAAAATATTCGTTTAACTGTAATAATATTGAATTTAGTTTTAATCGAATGACTATTTAATTTTTTCACAAAAATAATTCTTTTTTATTATTAGCCTATATTTATTTATTTAATTCAAGCATACAATTTATGAAATCATTTGGTTAGAAAAACGTAATTTCGCAACAAAAAAAGAGTCTTCCATCATCAACTCGCTTTATTTTCGGGCGAATGCTCTGTCCATCTGAGCTACCTAAGAACAACTTTTGGACCAAATTATTCAAATATTTTATCGAGGAATTGGCATTATTATATTGATATTGTTACTAACAAACTTCCTGGAAATCTCTGAAATACACACAACTCGCATTGGTCTTTTTTTGCAAGTGTATCTGAATTTTTTCAAAGATGATGGTATATAGAAGAGGAAGAAGGAAAGAACTTCTTACCAATATAATAATAGATTCCTTGATAAAACTATTGCATAATTCGGGCTTCGGTTGTCTAGACTGGGACTCGAACCCAGGACCTTCCGCTTGCCGAACGAGCGCTCTACCATCTGAGCTATGAAGACACATTAACCTTTAATACATAATATTGTATATAATACGTTGTAACCGATTATCCAATAAATTCGTACGGTTTGAACTGTATTTTCGTACTTTTAATTAGAAAGAATAGAACATACTTATGAACCAATCTAATAGAATATGCATTACTTATATTATTACGTATAATTAAATGGTAATCCATATTTTTTTTGGAAAGTAACCTGCTTCACCGATTGATATTGATATTAATGTGAATCTAATAGATAATTTATTTTCTTAATTTTCTTAATTGCTGTTTGAAGCACTATTGCATAGTTCATTGATCTATCTATAAAAAGAATATGAAATTATTATATCGTATAAATCATAGTAAGTTTATTTTGTTGTTGTAATTTTTGTGATGTTTTTATACAGTGATGTCAATAGAATATTTTCGAACTTTCTTGGTCTACACCGTCGTGGTAATAAATTCAGGACTTTCAAAATTTCATTCCATTCATTGATGTCTTATAGAAAATTCTATACGGTTTATTTCTAAAAAAACGCATCAAACATATTTTTCACCAGTTTATTGACTCTTCTTCAGAATTCTTGATCGTTTTCAACATTGCGTCTTCTAATAATTTTGTTACTACAGAATCTTGTTATCTCATCTTATTTACAATATAGTATTGTCTTATTTACTCGGAATATATGCAAAATCAAATGCTTTATTGATACATAACCAAATGTTATACAGCAACCAGGTGCAATCGGAAAATAATAAATGATGAATGGAGGTAATCAACTTTCAAAATAAACTTTCTATCATTCTATTGATCGGCAAATTTTATTGTTACAATATCTTCCTGATTTTAAATATATATTTGTAACAAATTGCTTCAGAATAAAAAGATTATGTAATAATGTAACTATTAGGGTTGCTAACTCGATGTTTTTGGAAAATCGAGATGGGCCACTTTCAAAATAAACGGTTCAAATGATAGGCGGACAACGCAATGTCTGGTGAAAACGGCAGGTAGGGTAACACTTCCCAATCAGGTGTTTTAAAATAGTTTTGGACAGGAACCACAACATGCGGACGAGCATTATCATGGAGGAGAATAATTTTGTCGCGTTTGGAGTAGTAATTAGTGCGTTTTTCCTTCAGAACTCGGCTCAATCTCATTTAATGTGTTCGGTAGATGGCTCCAGTAATGGTTTTGCTCAGATTGAGCAACTCGTAATACACGACACCCCTGTTTTCATACGTTTTCGACCTTCCACTGCGATCTTTATCTTCTACGCCAAAGTCACCGTGTTTAAACTTCTGAAACCACTCACGACAAGTTTTCTCACTTAAAGCAGTCTTATCATATGCTTCTACAAGCAATCGATACGCCTCAGCTTCAGATTTTTTTTCAATTGAAGAAGTAAATTAAAAGTTCTCGCAAATGGTGCTTATTTAGAACAAATTTAGACATTTTCAGAGAAAGAAATGATATGACGCTGATACGAAGTCAATAATACTTCAAGTTAATGATATTACTGTATTTTATGCCGTTTTTCATTTGTCAATTTCAACGTAAGCCTTGAATAACACCATCTTTTTTAAAACGGTGGATACTTATTTGTACACCTAAAAAAACTAATAATTACAAGAACTGCCATCATTAATCACATTAAAACGCATTGTTTAGTCTTCTTGAAAGAATTTTTTGTGTAAAAATTGTTCTTTTCTTTTTAGTACACCTTTAAATATGTATTTCTTTTTTACCGATTCTTATCTATCACGTAAACGATTTGAGTGATTCTTAGAAACACGTTCGTGTTACTAGGCGGCACGTCATAGTCGAAACACAATTGGCTATTCGTTGATTGGCTGTGGAAAAGAAAAATAAATGTTAAAAAGGGAAAAAGAAAGACAGAAATTTGATTTTTAGAATATTTCAAGAATATAGAGGAGACAATTTGATTGACAGAGAAAAAAAAACACCTATGTACGAGAGAAGCTTTTCTTTCGATTTACGTTTTTTATTCTAATGAATGAATTGAAATTTTAAAAATGATTAATTTCTCATCTTTTTTTTTTTTTGCATGCTATATTATTATCAGATAAATGTTGCAATGAATTCGGTGCTGCGCTTTGATATTAAATTCATTTCGTTACAATGAAAAATATCTAATGTATGATTACTTTAAACATAAATACAAAATTTGTTAAAAGAGCACCGAATTCATTTCTACACTTAAAATATATATTATTAGGTTGTCCTTAAAGTTCGTGCTGATTTTGATGGAAGATTGAAACGTAGCTCATTTAAGTTTTTTATTTTGTTATATATTTATTAAATAATAAATATAACTATATATATTAATAATTATATAAATTTGGTCTACAAGTAAGTTTCCAGCGTTTTTTTCATAAAATTTGAGGGTTTATTCTGAAAAAATGGTTACATATTTTTCATTCGAAATATTATCCATCGGAAGATACAATTTTTACCCATCTTTCTGGCAACTTGTGAATTCCGGACCAAAAAAAGTTCTCGTCTTATGAGCCCAAGAACGTATTGAGCCAATTTTTGATTCCCTCTACTGAAGTGAGACGCATTCCGGTAAGAGCGTTCTGCATCGATCGAAACAAGTGCTTGTCGGATGGCGCCAAATCTGGACTATAAGGCGAGTGAGGCAGAATTTTCCATCCACTATTATCCAAGTAGTTTTTGACCGAAGTAGCAACATGTGGCCGAGCGTTGTCGTGGTGAAAAATTACAGACTCGTGCCTGGTCTGATATTCTGGCCGTTTTTCCGTCAATACCCGCTTCAAACGAATTAGTTGGGTTCGATACAATGGTCCTTTGATGGTTTGACCACTCGGAAGCAGTTCGTAGTATATGACACACTTCTGATACCACCATATGCAGAGTATGACCTTATTCATGTGAATATTTCGATTTGGCTGACTCGCCAGGCTTTGCATATGGTTTTTTGCGTTTAGGATTATCATAATAGATCTACTTTTCGTCACCAGTGACAACACGATGTAGAAACGACTTTTTTATGCTGCTGCAGCAACATTTCTGACATGCAAAATCGCCGTTCAACATCTCTCGGCTTCAAATCGTACGGCACCCAATTCCCAACTTTTTGAATGAATCCCAAAGCTTTCAGACGCAGGGAAATGGCTTGTTGTGTGACGCCCAATGATGCAGCAAGCTCTTCTTGAATTTTGACACGGATCCTCATCCAGCAAAGCCTCCAATTCCTCGTCTTCAAAATTTTTCGGCTTTCCGGAGCGTTCCTTGTCTTCAACGTCAAAATCATTATTTTTGAACCGTTTGAACCACTCACGACACGTCGATTCACGAATACATTCCGGCCCGTAAGTTTCCAGAACAAACGATAGGCCTCAGCTGCACTTTTCTTCATATTAAAGAATGGAAGCAGCGTTTCCTGCAAATGACACTTATTTGGCACATAACTTGCCATGTTTCTGCTTCATAAAATATACGACGCCGATAGAAATGCGCAAATATGATAATGCAACGTTGTTAACAGATACACAATCTTCGAAAATGACACATGAGATGTGACATTTCTGCCCTGAATCTACTCGTTATACCATCTATTAAAAAACGCTGGAAACTTACTTGTATAGACCGAATATAAAATAATATAATAATATATAATAATAAATAATAAATATAATAATATAATAACTTCAAAATTTTCTCTTTTCAGAACTTTTCAGGTTTTTTTTTAGCAAATGAACTTTAATGCCATCTATCGAAAATCAGCACGAACTTTCCGGAAAACCTAATATATACTACATTTATGTAGTATGTCCAATAAAGTTGGGTACAAACTTATACTATGTATTATTGAAGTTAAATAGATGAAACAACGTTCATATAAATTTATGTTATATGCAAATATAATATAAATATTGAAAAGATACTTATGCTTTTAAAATAATTCATTAATTCATGATTCATTATAGCAATAATGAGAATCGTTTGGAAAATTTTTCGTTCTGCAAAAATGCAGATCTTTCCTTACCTTCGTCGAATATTGCCCATAAATCTATGACTTTATTCCCAAACTTTTTGGACACCCAGAATAATATGTATTATCACATATAATTGACTATTTAATTATCTGCAAAATAATACAATTTTCTAGCGATTATTATAATCGATTGTGTGCATACCTTTAATGAATTATAAAATATAACATTTTATTGAAGTTTTAAGGGGCACTACTGGTGTGAAATTTTGAAAATATCGATTTTTTTTTGTTTTGCATATTTTGATAATCCATAAATAGTCTGTAAATATCTAAAATAGTTTTTGAATTATAGCCATCTAATATTTATTGATTTCTAACAATCAAATCACTAACTTAAACTTTAAACGCGTTTTTCTCGAAACTATTAGTTAGACCGGAAAGAGTAATGTCGCTTTTTAACCTCAAAATTCGAACGAATAAATTTTTCAAACAAAAGTTTTTATTATTAATCAATAATTAAATTATTTATATTAAATTAATTAATCACGTTATCAACAACCTTTTTCTATCTGATATGCAAATTTTTTAATATCGTAACGATAAAAATCGTCAATTGATATTTTGATTAAAATATTAATATGAAAATTTGACGTGCGTAGTAACGACATTACTTTTCTGCCCTCCTAATACATTTTTCAAATTTGCTGCAGTTAGAACTCGAAGACAAATCATCCGATCGATTTGATTCTTGTTGAAGCTTCTTTTATTTATATTTCTGCATACCATGAAACTTTCAGTTTTCCGATCGAATAAAAAATGTAATTTTGGCAGGCCGAAAAATCATCAAATTTTGGCGCGAAATTTGAAACGTTTTTTTTCAAACCCCGCAATTTTGTTAAATTTCAATTTTTCGTTTCGACCAAGGTTCATGGTGCGGGAAATTCCTTCTAGTTTGAATAAAAAATGTAATTTCGGTAAACTAAAAATCATTCAATTTTCGCGCCAAATTTTAAACGTTTATTTTTAAATGAGCCTTTTTTCTGGGAAGATTAAAAAAAGATCCGCTAGGAGGGGCTGCACCAGTGGGGGGTACATTTGTGAATTTTACACCATCCTGCTTGTACCGACTATCAGACGTACAATTAGCGAATGCACAATGTTTTGTAGGCATTCCGCCATTTTATTAAATTTCGATTTCTCGTTTCGACCGAGTGGGGGCGACTGGGGGGGGGGCAGCAGTGGGAGGGACTTGGAAAATTGCGAATAATTCGATTAATTTTCAATATTTTGGTTCAAAAATGTAGTCATGTGTTTATTAAATATCCACAAATATCTCCTTCAGAAATGAAGACATTCCATACGGTAGTTTTCTTTAAAAAATATTCCGAAAAACTACCTATTTTTCAAGCGGTCACACTAGTGAGTGCCCTTTAAGTACAATATCGTATCAATAAATAATAGATAAAATATCGCAACGAAAATGATTTAATTTGTAAATAATTGAATAGAACTTAAAAGAAAAGAAAAATTTCAATGATAATTATTCTATTTATCTATCTATCTACCTATCTATTTATCTATCTATGATTCGTGCGCTATATTTTGCAGTGATCAAACGGTCCCTTTTGGAAATATCATGTACGATCGGCGAGTGATACGTGGAAGTACTTTCGCAGCCCCACCTGCCCTCGTAAGTATTATTAATGGATTATATAATTAAACCAAAAGTTAAAATTCTTTTCGTTTTGTAGATCGATGGAGAGCAATCGATAGCGGCAAGGCAAGCGGAAGCGAGAAGAAGACATTTGGCAAGAAAAAGGGCGCAAGCACAAATTTGTAGAGTCATTAGATCAGGATCGCCACCAGCAGTCCCTGGCCGCAAGCACGAACCCGTCCAAACTGAGTTTTATCTCGAGGAAGTAAGTTTGAAGATGAATTTTATTTCATTTATTTATTAGTTGTACAAATAAGTATCCGCCGTTTTAAAAAAGATGATGCTACTACTCAAGGTTTAGGTTGAAATTGACGAATGAAAGACGGAATACATAAGATAATATAATACACGAAAAATATAAAAAGTAAAGTTTATTTATGTCATATGTAAATCTGGAAAAAACGTACGACGTAAACATATGCAAATAATTCAATTGTGATACAGCGCTATCTATTCAAAATTTACAGTACTTAGAGACCTAGATAATCTCTAAATAATAAATCAATTCTGATATATTTACGACATTATAAAAACACATAAATTAATATTATAATTAGAATGGAATAAAACAAATAATAATACACAAAAAAATATAAAAATGTGGATTAGTGGTGGATATATAAATCTGAAAAAAAAACGTTAAATAATTGAATTGCAATACAGCGCGATCTATTGAATATTTACAACACATGGAAACCTAGATAACCTCTAAATAATAAATCAATTCTAAACTATTGGGTTGATTGGAAAGTAATTTCGTTTTTTTTTTTGTAAAAATGAACAGTATTTTCTCATAAAATATTAGCTTGAAGTATTATTGACTTTGCATTAGCGTCATATCATTTCTTTCTCTGAAAATGTCTAAATTTGTTTCAAATAAGCATCATTTGCGGCAACTTTTAATTTACTTCTTCAATTGAAAAAAAAATCTGAAGCTGAAGCACATCGATTGCTTGTAGAAGCATATTATAAGTCTGCTTTAAGTGAGTGAACTTGTCGTGAGTGGTTTCAAAAGTTTTAAACACGGTGACTTTGGCATAGAAGATAAAGATCGCAGTGGAAGGCCGAAAACGTACGAAAACAGGGATGTCGTGTATTACGAGTTGCTCAATCTGAGCAAAACCATTACTGGAGTCCTTTACCGAACACAATTAATGAGATTGAGCCGAGCTCTGAAGGAAAAACGCACTAATTACTACTCCAAACGCGACAAAATTATTCTCCTCCATGATAATGCTCGTCCGCATGTTGTGGTTCCGGTCCAAAACTATTTTAAAACACCTGATTGGGAAGTGTTACCCTACCTGCCGTATTCACCAGACATTGCGCTGTCCGACTATCATTTATTGTGATCGATGGCACATGGTCTGTCTGAGCAGAGCTTTATATCCTATGAAGATACTATAAATTGGGTTGATTCGTGGATAGCCTCAAAAGATGATGAGTTCTTCAGAATGCTGCATGAGAGATGAGAAAATGTAATTGTTTGTGATGGACAATACTTCGAATAAGTGTAATGTACCGTTCTGTCACAATAAATTCCTCATTTTGATAAAAAAGGCGGAAACTTATTTGTACTCCTAATATTTCATTTGTTTCATTATTTGATTCATAATCAAATGTATACTGTTTTGAATATTGATCAAGAAATAATTGACTTTATTGACTATTTTCTTTTGAAATTATAGTTGTTTGAGAAACCTGATGAACTCGAGGTTGGCACACAAACCGATTACTTCCTGGACAGGCCACCTACGCCAAAGTATTGTCTTGTAAAAACCGGTGAGGATGTCTCGACACAAATCGAACCAGGAGACGTAAGTTGAATCGAAGTTAAAGTGAAGTTGCCTTTGAAAATTAATTATCTAACTTTTCACAGAAAAGTTCATAATCTTACATATGTGTTATACATAAACAATTAATTTCGTCTTTTGTATATATCAATGGTTCCTAAACTTTTTTGTTCTACCGCCCCCTTTCCAGAAAAATATTACTTAACGCTCCCCGGAAATTAATTTTTTTTTTAATTTTAATACCAATTAATAGGAAATATATATGTATTAACCCCTTAAGTTGCACGGGGTTTCAAAAAACTGGCCAATTTCCCGTTCTATCACATTGAGCCAAAATTATTTTTTTTTGACCAGTTTTTCTCAAAAAACCTGTGCATTAACATGTTGAGCGTCACGCGAATTCTTAGGGAAATTCCTGTCAGGCCACAGGTGTTACTTTGTATTGAAAAAATAGTTGAACGTGTCAGTCACCCGTGACGGACGCGGCTTAAACAGAAAGTTAAGTGTCAGCCACCGATGGCTGACGTGGCGCTCAGCGTGTTAAGGGGTTAATGTTTCTACCGCATCCCTGAATCGCTGCAGCACCCAATTTGAAAATCGCTGGTATATATTATCTACGATCGAGGATTTTTAATAGAATAATTGTTTTACAGCTATTCGATTTCGATCTTGAAGTACAGCCAATTGTCGAAGTAATCGTTGGTAAGACTATTGAGCAAGCTTTGATCGAGGTCTTAGAGGAAGAAGAAGTGGCAGCTTTACGAGAACAACAAAGAAGATTCCGAGAATTACGAGCTGCTGAGAAAGCCGAAGCAAACAGATTGAAAGAACAAGAGAGAAGACTTCGAGAGGAAAAAGTAAGAAAATATTCGTTGTATTGTTATTTCATTAACGATTACTACTATTTATATTTATAACTTATTAGTCAAAATAAGTCAAATATTATAGTTATTATCTATATAATAGAGAAGATATAAATATAAATCTTGAATGACTTTTAAATAATCTCTAATTTAACACGTTGAGCGTCACGTTCATTTTTAAGGAAGTCTCCGTAAAGCCACGTTAATTTTCAAGGAAGTCCCCGTCAAGCCACGCGCGCCGCTTAGATGTATCATGTTATATGTTGTCAGTCATCGATGACTGACGTGGCCTAGAGGGAAAGTTTAGTGTCAGCCATAAATGACTGACGTGGCCTAGAGGGAAAGTCTTATGTCAGCCATAAATGACTGACGTGGCCTAGAGGGAAAGTCTTGTGTCAGTCGTCGATGACTGACGTGGCCTAGAGGGAAACTCTAGTGTCAGCCATAAATGACTGACGAGGCCTAAAGGGAAAGTCTATTGTCAGCCACCGATGACTGACGTGGCCTAGAGGGAAAGTCTTGTGTCAGCCATAAATGACTGACGTGGCCTAGGCCGAAAGTCTTTTGTCAGCCACCGATGACTGACGTGGCGTTCAACGTGTTAATTACATTGCACCTAACCGTTATACAGTGTAAACACAACAAAAATATGTATATATTTTTTGTCTTTAGGATTTTCGCTTGAGACAACATGAAGAAGCAGTGAAAATTCAACAAGAAACAGAAGATCGTGTCGCTGCTGCTGTTTTACTAACAGGATATATAGCTGAACTTTTGCCAGCTGTTTTAGAAGGTTTAAAAATGTCTGGATTTCTTCTAGATGAGATAAAAGCAGGTACATGAATTTTCATTTCATTTTTATTGAAATTCTCCAAATTATTTGTCATTAAATTATTAACAATTAAATAATATTTCTAGATGTCGAGGAAGGTTTTATGCCATGGTTGATGAAGGAAGTTAAAAAGGAGATGGGTAATATGATCGAAAGCAGAGAGTTGCTAATGGGTAAATGAAATTTTTCTTTATTATATTTCGAGTTACAACATTATGAGAATACCAATAATATTAATCGTCAAGTTTTCATGTTATTTTTCTGTAATTAGTTTGAAATGTAATGATCTTCTTTAATTTTGGGAGAATTCTAATTTAGTTAATTAATTATTGTCCTTTTTTTCATTCCTTTCAGTAATTATCAAAGAAATATTGGAAAACAGAGTAGAGACGTATAGAAGATTAGGTGAGGAGTATGATGGCCTTTCTGAAAGACGAATATCTGCCGACGATAATCATTTGGAAGACGAAAATATAAGTCAAGATGAAAATTTTGTTAATTACGAAGAACCATTCTTTTTAAAGAAATAATAATAATAATGAACAAAATTAGGCCTGTCTACTACGTGCTCTGCTTTCATATTTTTTTCTTTTAATTATTCTTAATAATTATATTTCATATTTTATATTTGTGTGTGTGTATGCCTTCGAAAATTCCTGTATATTTTATAAAGCAATCATTTAATTAAGTTTTAATAAAGGACAATCAAAACGAATAGATGATAAATCTATCAATGATCACCTTTAACAAAAAGAAAAATATATTAATTATAAATACAATCGAATGAGATACAATAGCTTAACATAAATCGTCCAATTCGTAGATGCACTTTTCAAATTGAATTTTCTATTTATTTTTATCAAATCTATATTTAAAGTTGCAATAAAATTAAATTTAAAGGCTTGATTTTAAATTTACAAAAAATAAAAAAAAATAAAAAGTAAAAGTACAAATATTAGGTGGACCGGAAAGTAACGTCGCTTTCTAACCTTACATTCACACGAATAAATTTCTAACAAATTTATATTTTTAATCAATAATATAATCAACTTTGTTATGAACAACCTTTCTTCATCTAGTATGCAAATTTTTAATATCAAATTGATAAAAATCAATCGGTTTTTGATAAAAATATACAAAATTTGACATATGTAGAAACGACATTATTTTCCGGTCCACCTAATATTAAGTTACCAGAGAAAATAATATCTATTAATTATTATAGCTAATACTTTTAAACTGCATTATATAGAAAAGAAAAAATTACAAATTTAATAAAATATGATCAAAGTAAAAAATCTTAAAGACAAAAAAAAGGGAGATTACTTTAATATTTGAAAGACAATAATTGGGTTTCAAAATGTAATAAAAATGGAATTTAAATATTTTTACTCGAGTTAATTAAACACGTATGCATCTTTTTGACGATATAGACACGAATTTAGTGTCCCAAGAAGACAAAATGGTCCATCATCTCCAATTACAACTAGATATTAATGACGAGCAAAGAAGTAAAACAATAAAATATAAAATATGACTAGAGAGCCATTCTCTGAAGGTTCGAACTTGCTGTTGAACCTTTGAAAATAATTCAATAGCCTGTAGTTGCCCTTTTGAGCCACAATTAAGTGGAGGCCTCTTCGGCATTAAGCCTCTTCTTTCTTCATTCCATGAAAACTGCATTTGGACATTTCCTACGTACGAGCAAGATAAGATCTTTCATACAAGTTTTGCAAATGAACTCTTATTTTGTTATGATTCTAATTCTCAATGATTACAAAATTAATTTACATTTCGCGTTCAATTTTCTAGCTCGTGGACCATCAATGAACTTAGAGTTCATTAATCACACACGAGAACACAGATTAAATAATCGAATATCCAAGCAGATAATCATTTTCCTCGATGACCTAATAACACTTCGCACTTTTAACGTCGAGTAGTAAAATCAAATTGAAATAAAAAGTGCAATAAATGTAATGCATTTTCTTGCAATACTTTTATTTCATTAATTCGTTATTAATTTATTAGTTAATTATATAAAATATTTCCATTTTATAAGACGAAATCGCGATAGTGCGTAGTGCTAATCCTGAAATACTTAGGACTAAGTATCAATTGCATCAAAGAATTTGCGAATTTGATTCAACTCTATCTCGTTCGAGATAGAATCGAAGTAGAAATAAATCTTTCAAATGGTTGCAAATACCTTTGAATCATGATACATAATAAAGATTACAGTATAGTCCCAAAATAAATAAACAAATCAAGCATAATAGAATGAGATAGATCAAATTTTGTAACAATTCTGTATAAACCAGGAGGCGGAATTTCCATTCCGGAGTGGAAGCAAGAAGTCTAATGCCTTTTCTGGATCCTACTTACCTAAAATTAAAGTTTTCACATTTATTCAGAGAAGTATGCTACCTGCCTGCCTATTACCCATATTTTTACCCGTTTTAAGAAAAAACATACATATCCACCCACTCATTGCACGGTTCTCACACATACCACCAGGGTGCAAAAGCCTAAATTAGAGAGCATGCCCCGCGGCACCTCCGACACCCTAGTTCAACCACGTTTTATAAACTTATATGCTAATGGGTATACGTACTTTTTGCTGTAATCAACTGCCAAGGCTAATAATTATTGCATAAAAAACTGAAGCAAAAATACAAGTATACACTAGTATATATATATATGCATACTAGTAATATACAAGTATATCAAAGTTTCTACAAATAAATGTAGTAACTCTACTGTGCAAACGATTATCCAAAAAAAATGATGTGAGCAGATCACACGTGTTAGAAGTGAAACCTTCAAAAAAACTAAATTTCGAGAGAAAGAGAGGAAAGCACAGTATCAAGATTAAGATATTTGTAGGATTTATTTATTATAATATTGTTACCCTATATATATATCAAAGGGCACCGGTACAATCTTGCTATGGGGGTAGCTAATAAAAACGATCAATATCCAAATTGTATCAATTAAGATACAATGCTGAATGCGATAGCCATAGATAGAAACAAATATATATATATATATATATATATATATATATATATATATACAAGTAGGATTGAGTTAAGGGTTCATTCTGGTTTCTACGCCGTAAAAAAAGGCTATTTTCACGATTTTTTTTTAGGCTTAGTAGGATACATATACATATGAAAGTTGTTGGGTATGATAAATACACTCTAGAAGTACAAGAAAAAAATTTTTTTTTATTGTTTTTAACGTTTTTTGACATCCAAAATGGCTGACAAACGTGAACCCGTCAAAAAAAGGTATGCTGTTGGCGGGCATCGAAATTTGAGAACGGGTGGTCTAAAACAAAAAAATTAAAAGGTTTTAAATTTAGTATGATAATGGCTATCGGGTATGCTAAAACTATCAATTTTTATGAAAGCAAAACAAAATGACAGCCATTTTTCGAAAAAAAAAATCGTTGATTTTTTTCGCAGTTTTTAATGTGGTTAAAATTTCAGAAGGATCGGTTGAGTAGTTTCGGAGATATCATGCCCGCCAACCGAAAAAACGTTGTTTCGAGAAAAACGCGTTTAAAGTTTCTTTTAACAAATTTTTAAAAAGTCTGACTCTACCTTATTCTGCGATGCCTGCACCATACAGTATGCCTTCTGCTTCTTCAAAATACTCATTTTCTTCAACTCTAACCTTTTTTCGTTGTGTCCTGGCCTCTTTTAAAGATTCTCCGCTCAAACGATTGGCTGAACGCACACGCGTGTTGTCGTGGTGACTAGCGTAATTGACTGCGATAGGGCCAAGTTTTATCTCCAAGACGTGCATTATTTTTAGTATTGGATCAAAACCTTCGTTAAATATACAAGCTGCCAATTGACAAGCTATTTCCACAATTTTTTTACCATTAAATAGATGTTTAGGCACCATAGCCCAAACGCATTTGTTGAAGCACTCATTATTATTTTGAGTGTTGCCACCTAAACATCTTTCAAGCAATTCTGGTTTTGTCAGGTCTTCGTACACTGGCTTTAATACTTCTTGGACATCTTTAGCGAGAGGAGGAGGATGTTTATAAGTATCAAGGGTTTTAGCTGCCTCAACTTTACGATACTTACACCAGTTGCTAGAACAGTATGTATGTTGCGGGTCATCATCAGTAGAAATTTTGTGATAGTACCCCGCCCAAATTTCCTTTCTCATGTTCTCAATTGAATTTTTATTTCTTTGAACAGCTAACCCATAGTTAGTTGACAATTCCTTCATCAACTTTATAGTCAATCGTTGAGTTTTAATCACTGGAACACTTTTTTTAATAACTTTTTTCTTTTTTACAACTTTCTTCGGTCCTTTTTTTGCAGCAGGTTTCTTGACTTCCGCTTGTTTCAAAGCTTTTCTCTTTTGAATCAGTGCTTTTCGTGCTTCATTAGCACGGTTGAAAACTCGTTTGGTAACATGTAAAACACACTCTAATTTTTTGATAACAAAATCTTCGCCGTAGGGAAAAACATTTAGCAACATTTGAAAAGTTTTCGTGTCGCCATCGCCGATATAAAAACCATATTTTACGGAGAACTTCTTGAGTGATCGAAGAAACATCTCCACGATACCATCAACCTCCATCTTCCCGGCACTACCTTCATGGTTTATCGTACAATGCGTTTTATGCTGTTCGTACCAGGCAAGATAGTTTACTTCCTTCACTTTTCTTTTCCACATCTCACATCCCTTACAGTAAGTTGACCTTATAGAAACAACGACAATTTTTCCACTGTATTTTAAAATTAGAGAAACTATTCCAATCAACGAAGAGAATCCTCTTTTGGCCCAAGAGCCGTCGCCAGAAACAGACAGAATATTCTCTGGTTCTCCTCGTATCTTGTTTTCGAGTTGCTCTTCGGTGACGGCTTTATGCGACACTACGTTAAAAACAGTATTGACCGCGATTAGTATAAAGTCAACGATTCCATAATATGCAGAGATACTTAAACCTTTTCCGAGGTCCATAAGTTTGCAAAACATATTTATACCATGCACACCAATACCAAAAAACCTTTCCAAAAAAAAGAATATAGCGAAAAAAACTGAATACTAGTTTTGTTTTCCTACACCATTCTGAATAATATGCAGAGACATTTCCACTTAAACAACCGTTTATGGTTTGTCTCCTCTCTCTGTAATATCTCTGTGTTTGGGTCGCAAAATAATATACTTAAACTGCTCGGATCGTTCTAAAATTTTTGTATGATAATTCTACATATGTCTACTTTCGAAAAATGCAAAAAAAAAAAAAAATTAATTTTTTCAAAATTATAAACCAGAATGAACCCTTAAGTGTAAAGGTACGAGGTTAACACGTTGAGTGCCACGTCAGTCACCAATGACTGACACCGAATTCCTAGTTCAGGCCGTGTCAGGCACCAGTGCTTGACGCTCAACTTTTCCTTGAACTTTTTTGCCGCGAGAGGACTGACGAAGATTTCCGTAAAAATTCACATGGCGCTCAACGTGTTAACGTTTTATATTAATTAATCAACAAAATTATATGAGTCCACGCTTCGTAGTATGCAGACGCACACAAACACACACATATACAACCAGGAGCGATAACTACGAAGCAGAGCATAAAGAGGAAACCGAGAATAGGAAAAACTGTATAGCAATATTTTGTCTCATTCTCTCGCAGGTTCAATTCTATATGTTTGTCTCATTTTGAAACGTTGCCGCGTTTTCGTTTGGTTTTTTTCGCGTCACCCCTATTCTAAAGAAATTTTCACTTCAAAAAAAAAAAAATCTGGCATTCAAGGGGTATTTTTTAAAATTTTTCATTTTGTTAAAAATAAACTTACAAGAATAAATACAACAGGAACATTTAACCGTTTTCACAACGATTAAATACTCTACTCTATACAGAATCATCAGTAGTCTTTGTAAGTCATGAATTAACAGATTATTTCGTACATGAAAGCAGGAAAAATATTATTATTATTAGTTGACATTAGAAGCTCGAAACTTTATTGTCGCAAATATCAAATCCCGCTATTGTTCGCGTCCCTGAGCGCGATCCTTCATTTCGCGATCTTCATATCCTATTTCTTTCAGGTTTCTTCTAATATTATCCTCCCATCTACGTCCCGGTCTACCCAAGTGGTCTTTTCCCGTTCGATATACCGATCAGTATTTTATGCACCCGTTCGATTCACCCCCATGCGCGTCACGTGACACCTGCCCATCTTAATCGGCGTGATTTTACGACGTTAATGATGTCCGGTTTTGTACAGTCGGTGTACTTACACTTATGGGGTTTTCCCATTCGCCGGTTTCCTCATCGCGTTTTGCACCGAACATTTTACGAACAACTTTATTTTGGAAAAGCCTCAATTTCTTTTAAGCCCGTAACGTAAGTAACAACACGTTTGGCTACCATAAAGGATTACTGATAAGATGATTGTTCTGTATATCCTGATTTTTAAGCACCTAGACAGCAACCACGAGCTGAGTAAATTATTGACATTGCCTAAATTGATTCTTTTCTTAAGTTTTTCTTTATTTTCGTTGATCTGATTTATGATCGATAGTAAATACCTAAAGTCGTTGATCCGTTGAGAAATTTTATTCCCAGACGACCAAAGTTCAAGTACTAGGCATATTCTGAACTCTATCGGTGACGATATTAATATTGTAATTGTATTTGTATTGTATTATAATTATTGTATCTGTTTAAATCGACGAGAAGTCAATTTATTTTATTATTATTTATTTACATTATCATTTATTCTTTATAGCAATTATTTTATGATATTGTTATTTATATTTTTATAGGATTTATATCTTATTAATATTGTAATTGTATTTGTATTGTATTATAATTATTGTATCTGTTTAAATCGACGAGAAGTCAATTTATTTTATTATTATTTATTTACATTATCATTTATTCTTTATAGCGATTATTTTATGATATTGTTATTTATATTTTTATAGGATTTATATCTTATTAATATTGTAATTGTATTTGTATTGTATTATAATTATTGTATCTGTTTAAATCGACGAGAAGTCAATTTATTTTATTATTATTTATTTACATTATCATTTATTCTTTATAGCGATTATTTTATGATATTGTTATTTATATTTTTATAGGATTTATATCTTATTGATAGCAAATGCGTGTAACATTGTCTAACAACAATATATAGAAGTCGATCACAAAAAAAAATAACGTACGTAAATACATTTTATAGAGTAGCCAGGTACATATTTTTAAAATAAAAGTGTTATTGCCATCGGACATACGTAATAGCATTTGAATTGCTTTATTGAACTTATTTATCCAAGGTTAAAAAGAAGCAGTAATAATAAGTAGCTGGAATATCATCATCAAACTTTCATGTTTACTGATTTCTGTTTCTGAATATCTTTTGAACGCTCAATTTAATCGCCAAAACATAAAACACCATTTTTATAGAGCAATTAATTTCCTACAAAAATTTGTATTGTGCACTTTTTAACAGTCATTTAATGTCGAGTTATAAAATTCATAAAAAAAAAAAAATGAAATTTGTCTAAAAATCATCAAATTTAAATCATCAATATCATTCAAATGGTGAGGTTTACGGAAAAAATATAAGATACCTTTTTTGTAGAGCATTAAATTTCCTACAAAATTTGTCTAGAACATTTTTCTCTACAATCAATAAATAATTAGGTATGAATTTTGATCTATTGGACTGAAAAAAAAATTAAAAAACTGCGATGCGGAGGATCTTCCTATTAAAATGAAGAGCTCAGATTTGGTGAGAATTGTTTTAAGGTGTCTAGCAACCCATTTTTCCGTGGCTTTTGAAAAAAATAATAAGTCATTTTTTTGACCCACCCTAATGTCCATATTTGGACATTAGACAAAATTGAAAAATTTTTTTTTAGTCAAATGAAAAAAATTAATAACTAACTCAGCCTACTCTGGGACTGGTGGGGATAATCGCCGAATTAGTCAATGTTTTTTTTTAGAAATTTAAAAAAAAAATGAAAAATGGCGAACTTCGAGAAAATTATGGTTTTTCTCAAAAGATGCGAAAATTTCATGGATTTTATAATTTAAAATTTTTTTTTGTATTTTTGTCTGAAAAGTACACTTAAAAAATAAATAAAAAAACAAAACGTCCCAATAAGTTGAAGTTTGAAGAAGTTATAGTCATTAAAAAAAAAAGAGCTATTTTTTTTCAAAAATTAATAATTTTTTTGGGCTTTGGTAAAAAAATTTGAAAAAATTTTGAATATTGTTTTTCATAGGGTAAAATAGGATAAAAAACTTTCAACCAAATCGAAAGGGGTTGGGATCAAAAGTGGCCGATTTGACATGGAATGCCTCATATATAAGTACGCTTATGATGCCAATAAGTTAAAATATATGGAAAAATTTTGAGAAGGTACAATATGAACGAGTTTATAGAAAATCTAAAGAAAATTCAGAAGATTTGACGTCCTCATATTGTACAAGATTGAAGCTAGGTTTAAATAAATGTAATTAGTATTTTTGCAGAGATTTTATCCACTACCTAATTGGGGCTGGGTGAAGTGTCTGCCATAGCTCTAGGTCTAAACAATAATAAAATTTATTAATTAAATTAGAATTTCTATTGTTAAGCAATATAATAAAAATATAATCCCAAGATTATACCGGTGCCCTTTCATATATATAGTAACAATATTATAATAAATAAATCCTACAATTATCTTACTTTAGAAACTGTGCATTCGTCACATTCTCTCGAAACTTAGTTTTTTGAAAGTTTCACTTCTAGCACGTGTGATCGGCAAACATGTTTTTTTTTTTGTTGTAACTAAAAAATGAGAAAAATTATTTATTGCACTTATGACTTTTTTCTAATTGCACACCCGCACAGAAAGTTTCACTTTTCAATTGTGGTCGTGTTATTGCCCCCCGGACTTTTCCATCGCCCACTTTATGAGCCACTGCTATAGATCGTAAATTCATAGTACACATAGATATACATATACATATACACATACATATGAATATTCACATATATAAATCCGCAGGTCAGTTACCTGATATTTAGCAGTCGTTATAAGACCACAGTAGAATTAATGTACTTAGTTCAACAGATATTTTTATCGAGATAACGTTTTTAATACTTAGTTTGTTATAATTGTTTTTAATCACTCATCAACATACTTAGTTAAAAGTTTTTTTTTTAATAGTGTAAAATCGAGAAACTAATCATATTTTATTATATTCTTTGTGGTAAAAGTTGTTGAGATAAAAGGGTAAGTTTTTTATTTTTTGAAATTCTATACCTTTTCCAAATGTGTAGATCACAAATAGCCAAATTATAATTAAATATAATAGATTATATATAATAGAGTTATTATATATAGTATAGTATATATAGTAGGTAATATAGTATAGTATAGTATAGTAGAGTCAATTATATATAATAGAGTGTAATTAGTGTATTTATATATTTAGATGACGTGTCAGTCGAATTAAATTCATAATTTTAATTAATTTTAAGAATAAAATTAATATGGCTTACTAACAACTTATGAGGAGCTTTCATTGAATAAGAAATTATATAAGTCATAAATTATAAAAGTGGCCTCAATTATTGCAAATATTAATTGTTACCATATATTACGCGTTATTTTTAAAAATGTTTAATTCTACATAATGCAAATTTTTATAAAGTAAATATAATTACTTCATTTATATTTCTTATAATGAAATATTATTTTTATATAAAATAGATTTAAATTTTCCAGCAATCCAAAAGAAAAAAACATCTTAGAACCATAATTAGAATTAAAAGCATTTATTTCAATCACGTATAAATAATTACTTATCTTTAAGATTTATCTGTCATCGATAATTACTAAAAAGTGAAATTTTTCTTATTCCATTCCTATGTAATATTATCTTTTTATTATAAAAGGATTCAAAAAATGGCATCATTAAGTGGCCAAACGTATCAAGAGGAACTATTTTCGATGATAGAAGAGCCGAATTATTATAATCAACGGGGTGAAATTGCTACATTTTTTTCTGGAAAGAAAATTTTTATAACAGGAGGTTTAGGATTTATAGGAAGACTTATAATGGAAAAACTTTTAAGGTAAACATTTTTCTTATATGCTTTCGTTCTCGATTCAATTAGCCCCTTGACCTATTACCACGAGTCAGACTCGTGGTAAAAAGTTTGTGCTATAAGCGAATACCACGAGTCTGACTCGTGGTAAAAAGTTTGTGCTATAAGCGAATACCACGAGTCTGACTCGTGGTAAAGAATATGTGTTTTAAACGAGCGGGTACGCAGCGGAACAATTGAATGGCACAGCGCGCGACTGATTTTCAAGTATCTTATGGCACGCGAAATTGTCATATATCGCATAGGTCAAGGGGTTAATACATTCGTTATAAGCTTCCGATCATAAATTTTAAAAAAATTTGGATAATATGTACAATCGGATAGTTCTTGTTAGTAGT
The DNA here is from genome assembly GCF_049000335.1 of Polistes dominula. Taxonomy (NCBI): domain Eukaryota; kingdom Metazoa; phylum Arthropoda; class Insecta; order Hymenoptera; family Vespidae; genus Polistes; species Polistes dominula. The sequence continues at coordinate 3,397,312 of NW_028300939.1, forward strand.
TTTATTCTCCTTGAGATTCATATTGTGTGAAATAAATAACAAAAAATATTGTTCAAGTTTGAAGTCTATTAATTAATTTTAACTTTCGAAGCAATGTAAGCTTTCTAAATAAGGAAAATAGCATAGAGTTTTTGTCATGCAAAAAGATAACTATTTTTTTTTTACAGATTTAATTGCTACAAAATATATTTAATTCAGCAGACAATATCTATCTAATAGTACCTGTATTTAAAGATAACGATAATTATTCTTTATTTTTCTCTTTTTCTACTTCTCTCTTTACTTCAATATTTTAAATTTGACACAATAATGATTTATTTTATAAGAAATAACTTTCCGCTAAAAACTTGTACTATAAATGCAATTGCTGCGGTTTGCAGATGTTGTCCAGAAATAACAACGATTTATTTGCTGGTAAGGGCAAAGAAACAGAAGGATCCGCAGACTCGATTTAAAGAATATTTCAATGATGTTGTGAGTAAAGTTACATATTTTGTACTTATTATTATGGGAATAAAAGATGTCACCAATATTACAATTTATATTTAAATCTTTAGATTTTTGATAGATTGAAGAGAGAGCAAAAAGATGTTGAAAAGAAAATTATTTTGATTGAAGGAGACACGAGTCTATTAAATTTAGGATTGTCAGAGAAGGACCGCGATCGCATTAAAGATACCGATGTAATTTTTCATAGTGCAGCATCCGTACGTTTTCTGGACAATATTCGTCTTATAGTTAATACAAATATTAGAGGAACAAGGGATCTTCTCTTGCTTGCACAAGAGATGACAAGCTTAAAGGTATTTTTTTCCTAGTAAAATCATTCGTATAAAAATGCGTATGTTTAGGCACATTTCCCGACTAGATCAATTTATTTTTATATAAAACTTAGTTTAATTTTAAAAATAGATTGTTCTAATTTTATAATAATTTTGTTCTTTAGGCCTTTGTTTATGTTTCAACGGCTTACTCGCACTGTGTTTACAATAAAATCGAAGAAAAATTGTATAAGCCACCTATGAAGACAGATGATATAATTAGATTGACAGAGATTTTGACCGAAGACCAATTAGATTTAATTACCCCAAAGTAATAAAACATAAAAACCTACTGCATTCTTTTAGAGATAAATCGATAAGCATATACGTTTTTTTTGCAGTCTATTGGGTAAGTGGCCCAGTACTTACGCATTTTCAAAGGCAATCTGTGAAGATACTTTACGGCAATATTCTAATGGAATTCCAACTTGTATCGTTCGGCCGTCTATTATTGTCGCAACGGAAAAAGAACCAATTGCTGGTTGGATAAACAATTTGTATGGACTTACAGGTGTTATTTTTGGTGGCGCGACTGGTGTTTTACGAACACTGTATTGTGATAAAGACTTAATTTGCGAGATAATTCCTGCTGATTATGTTGTCAATAACATTATTGCTGCAGCATGGAACGTTGCAGAAAAACGGTTATTTTTTTTCTTCTTTTTCGAACAATCTCTAATATCAACTTTTAGTAAATCTCTTAAAATATTATTTACAATAAATAAGATAGAACTTTTTCTTGTAGATCCATATCACAGAGTGGTAATCTTTCCATTAGAAGTAATAAATATTTACCTGTAGATGAAGAAATTTCAGTTTATAATGCTGTTTCCTGTGTTCAAAGACCAGTTACTTGGGGTACTATGCAGAATTATCTACTAACTAACGGATTTGATGTTCCATGGAAAAAAACAATTTGGTACTGCTGCTTATTATTAAACAAAAACTATTATTACGATAGTTTTCTTAAAATTGTTTTGCACTGGATACCTGCAATTATTGTGGACTTCTTATTATATCTCAGCGGAAGAAAGCCAATGTAATTATTAATGATATTTAGATTAACAAACTATTTATTATTCGTCGATGAAATAGAACATAAATAATATAATGGCATATTTTTTTCAGATTGCTTAATGTCTACAGAAAAATAGAGGAGTGTAAACATGTAATAAGTTTTTTCACAATGAATGAATGGGAATTTACAAACGATAATGTCTTGAAGTTATGGGACAAATTATCTGTGGTTGATAAAAGTAACTTCTTCTTTAATGTTGCTGATATTGATTGGGAGTGTTTTTCTATTACTTACATGAGAGGAATTCGAGTATTTCTAGGCAAAGATCCAATGGATACGGTTGAGGAATCAAGACCTTTTTATAGAAGGTAAATGTTTTATTATCTTTTTTTTATAACAAATATTATGTTTATTCTATTTAAAATTAATTATCCTTTTTTTTATTGTTTATCGTTTTCAGGTTGAAAATAGCTCATTATACTTTGAAGTGGTTTTTTAATATTTTGATTCTTTGGATTTTATACTCTTTATTATATTCTTTTTTTACTTACATGTTTTATATTTGACAATCTGTGAAAAACAACAACAAAATACTCTGTTCATAATTATTAGCAGATAGAATAGGATAATTGTTTGTTTAGAATATAAGTAATTTTCCTTATAGGTTTGAAATATTTTTGCTATTAGATTTATTGACTTCATTATTCAACGAGAAGATGTTTACACGTTAAAACTATTAGCAATTATATAGAAGTTGAGATCTGTTTTTATAGTTCAAATAATATCTGATGATTATAAGTGGAATAATAAAATTTTTAACGTTTACTTAGAAAGATTAAGAACGTAGAAAAAAAGGAAATAAAAAAATAAATATTTATTCATCGGTCCACTCTTATGAAGAATACAATAACTACAAATAGTTCCTTATAATAAGAAATTCCTTAACTCCTAACATTTATATAACCAATTACCTCTTAGGCACTACGCGCCACTATAATGAATTTCGCAGATGCCATCTTTTAAAATATATCATACTCCTATTTGTATTATTAATTATTAAAATAAATTTTTAAAGTTAGAGTATATGTGATATATTTTAAAGAAAAAATATTATTTAATCATTAAATACTTTATTTTAATATAATTTCGTAGAGAACGGAATTGTCTGTTGAACCCTTCCGTACAGAGAAACAGCTCCGCGCAAAATTCAGCAGTGCTTAATAAATTAAAATATTGCGAATAATTTGTAATTACGAATGCTGCATCATATACTTATATATTTAACAGAAATTCTTTACATGTACAATTAATTAATAATAGTTTAAATGGATCGTTTATTTTAAATGTGGTCTAAGCCCATTTAAAAAAAAAGAGATATCACATAATTTATGCTTAATTTATTGTAAACTTTTTATGTGGATAACTAGTTAATATTTAACTTCTTAAAAAGTGCCTATGTTTTGTACAATTTAAAATTGATCGGTAAAAGAAATTGAGTAATCATTGATATGATAATCTTTAATTATCTCGAAACAAGAGAAAGTAGACTTAACCACTTTCAAAACGATCGGTCCAAATGGTTTATTTAAAGTAAAAAAGCTATGACTGCCCATGTATTTGATAGACATTCAATTATCGATAGTGAATAACTAAATATTAGGTTGGGGAAAAAGTAATCCATTATTTTTTCGTTAGATGACTTTAGTTATCGATTTCTCGCAAAATATCAATCAAATAATGTCAAATTTATCCTTGCTAGAAAGATGACATTTAGAGCTAAAAAAAATTCCCTTACCATTTTTTGTTTGGTCTATTCAATTGTGATTTACAGGGTGTTCAAAATGAAAGTCAACAAAGAGAAAATTCCGTACATTTCACACTTTTTCTTTTCTAAAGACGAAAATTCAAGCTAGGCGGGTGAAATTGTAAATGGTGCTTACACTCTCAATACTGTAACAGATAATTACGTGCAATTTTGGTTTCGTCGATTCCGTTCAGGTATTTTTGATGTTAAAGATGCACCTCGCACAGGCTGGCCTATCGTCGAAAATGTCGATAAAATCCCAGAAATAATCGAAGTTGATCAGCTTCTTAGTAGTTGTAGCATCGCCCAGGAGCTAAAGATCGACCATAAAACAGTTTTAAACCATTTGCGCAAAGCTGGATTCAAAAAGAAGCTCGATGTTTGGGTGTCACACCAATTAACACCAAAAAACATGATGCATCGAATTTCCATCTGCGAAGCCTTGGCCAAACGGAATGAAATCGACCCATTTCTTAAACGGATGGTGACTGGGGATGAGAAATGGGTCACATACGACAATATTGTGCGAAAACGATCGTGGTCAAAGCGCGATGAAGCAGCATAAATGGTAGCCAAGCCAGGACTAACGGCCAGGAAGGTTCTACTGTGCATTTGGTGGGACTGGAAAGGAATCATTTATTATGAGTTGCTTAAATATGGTCAAACACTAAATTCGGATCTTTACTGTCAACAACTGGATCATTTAAAGCAAGCGATTGACCAGAAACGGCCAGAATTGGCCAAAAGGAGAGGTGTTGTGTTTGATCAGAACAACGCCAGGTCACACATGACTATAGTGACTTCCCAGAACCTCCAGGAGATTGGTTTGGAAATTTTGATGCATCCATCATATAGACCAGACTTTACACTAAGCGATTATCATATTTTTGTTGCACTGCAAAACTTTCTTATTGATAAGAAATTGGCATTAAAAGAAGATTGTAAAAATCGATCACAAGAGTTTTTCGCAAATAGGGACCAAGACTTTTATGAGACAGGCATTGTGAAGCTACCTTTAAAACGTTAATAAATTAACGAACAAAACGGTGCATATTTGATCAAAATCAGACAACCAGAAGTATGTTAAATAAAGGTTTGAAGTTAACGTAAAAATAATGGATAACTTTTTCCCCAACCTAATATATGTGACAAAAAAATGATGTTCGACAATTAGAAATATTTTAATAAACTTTTTATATGAATTTGTTAACTAGTATATCGGTGATTCTTAAAAAATTATAAAATTCATAAATTTGATAGTATTCTACCGTCGAGAATGACTATTGAAGCATAAGTAGTCATGGATTATAAATAACTTACAGAAATACACCCAAAAAATGTCAGTACAGTGGCATGTCCGATTCTCGCTTCTCAAACTAAATGTGTAAATTTCTATAAAAATTTGTTTTATAATTTAAAGTTTAGCTTATTTATAACTAAAATCTAATGTATATTCCATCAAATTATGCTGCAATTATACCAATATATTGATTAGCAGAAAGGAATAATTGTCATTGATTTCTGTGTCCTGGGATTTTATTTAATTTTTAAATATAGAATATTTTCTGACTAAACGCCATATTTCATTGAGTTTTGTTCGCTCTCTTTGGCGGCATTTTAATGAAGGACTATTTGTGTATAGTTTACAGCTGTATGATTATTTTTGGTTCCGATATTTTGACAGAAATAATTTGTTTTGTTCTGAAACAGGTAAGTCATAAAATTACATGCCAGTAACATGATATTGAAATTTACACATAATGATACAATATTTTAGATTAACTATTCAAAATATATATTTAATTTTATGTGTACAATTGAAATTGTTTGGAAAATCATTTTAATTATGTGCCAAAAATAATGTTAGGATAATTATAAATTTAAATGTCAGTACCGTTAATGTCAGTACCATGGTAAAAATAACAAATAATTTTCAAATTCATATTTTCTTAATGCTTTCATTTATTATTATCTTCAGTTGTTCTAGTTTTCATTAAAACTCATTTTAGACTTAGTTATATATTCAAAGATAACTATAAAAATTATTATTCTAATTCTATTATTAATAAATTTTAAAGATTGTTAAAATCAAGAGGAAAATACCAAAAAAGTCTTTGTAACATTATAAGAGTATTATAATTTATCATTCGTTTTATTATTTTAGGATTTTTAAATGATTTACCTAAGTACTTTGAATGTTTCATTTATTTGTCAGTACCGTAACATTGAAAAATTTTCAATTTTTGTCCTAGTTTTTTGTCTATTGAAGTAATAGTAGAATTACATTACAGGAATAATTCTGACCATAATTAGGAAACAATAGTACCCAAAACATAAGTTATAAAGCATTTTTAATTTCTAAAAGTTTTGAGTTGTAAAAATCACAGTTATCTAAGAATCATCCGTATACGTTATTTGAAATATACTATATAATAGAACTATACTATACGTAGAGGAGGACTGAAAATATCAAAGTCCTTCAAATAGATCGCTGACAAATTCAGAGCCTCAGATGCAGGGGAGAAAAAAAATTAAATCTTTTTGTATCTACACCGAACAATTTGTAGCAATGCTTATATATAATAGAAATGTATTGCGGCTACTACGTAAAAGAGAGTAAAAAAATTCTGCATACTTTTTCTATTAGATGGTGAAACACGTTTATCCCGTCAATAATATTTAGTATTAAAAAGTTTTTTTTAAAGATAGTAGAAGAGGTCATAAAAGTATTTTTCCTTTTTGTAATGCTAGAAAACGATCTTAACAAACTAACCGTTTCGATTTCTATTGAAAATGTAAAAGAATGTCAAAACTTTCATTCCTGAGTAACGTTTCAATTTCTCTCATCAGTACATACAAAAATTTAGTGTCACATTGTATGTTTACGATGAACTTCAAAACTACTCAACCGATTTTACTGAAATTTTTTCATTTCGTATAATTTTTTCCACCTTAAAATATAGTATAGTTTTTATCGCGATTTTTAAAATATTTTTTATTACTAATTTATGAATTTATTATTTGGAGGATATCTAGATCTCCATGTTCTGTAAATATTCAATAGATTATGCTGTAATACAATTTGTTGAGTTCTACGCAGTATTCTTTATTCTGCGTTTATTATACCATATCTACAAAAAACAATCGATACTTTTATGTATATAAATAATATCCGATATCCGGTATGGGACACAGAGTATTTTGTTCTATCCATATATGTAATACTTCTATATGGACAGTTTCTATAAGTGGAAGCTGTTCCGACTAAGAAAGACAGAAGAATAACACTTTCTCTGTCCTCTGAGGTTCCAGCTCGGTTCTGCGCATTCTTTTGTGCGCAAAGGGGAAAGCAGCGGGTTATTCAAAACAGGAATGTTATTATAAAATTTTTTTTTTAATTCAATGCAAATTTATTTTAAAATACAAGATAATACTGAACAATTATTTTTTTTTACTGTTTAGGAGAATTTAAAAGAATAATTTTATTAAAAAGAAGAAGTATTTTTGAAATTAAAAAAAAAATAAACCTCACTCAAACTATTTTTGTTTCTTGGAAATGCTTGTAAAAAATTTTAAATTATATCTTAAGTACTTGGACGTGAAAATATTAGTGAAATATAATCAAATAAAAAAAATGTAACTAATCGTTTAACTGATACAAGTTTATTTTACACAAAAAATATGTACAATTAATAAAATTTTAAATATGTAAATATGTACAATTGCTACAAATATTTGATGATAAATACCTTATCATAAAACATCAATAAACTAAATTATTAGTTAAATTCGTGATCCATAACATTTGTGTAAAATATTTACAATTTTATAATTATACAATTTATATTAGTTAGAATATACTATACCATTAGAGCATCACAACTCTCATCAGTTAACATACGGTTTTCCTTAAGATGATTTATTAAATCTTGCAAAGATGAAATTTTTTTCTCGAGGTTCCTCGTTTGCCTCTGTAGCTGCTTTATTTTATCCGATTTTTTTTATCAGTCTCTTTTAATAAAGAAAGGGTTCTTTTACTCCTTTTAGGCGTCGCAAAATCTGATATTGAAATTTCACTAACATGACGAGGCTCGTAAAATTTACGCTTTCGAAATTGATTTGGGGAATCAATTTCATGTGAAACTTTAAATAAGAATAAAACAGTATTAATTAGAAAAATATTTGAAAAATATTAACAATCAAATATAATATTTATTCTCACCAGTATTTTCGTCTTCGCTGATAGGATTTGATTTTGCATTTTCTATAAATTCATTTAAATCAGATTGGTTACAAGAGGCTCCTGGAATTAAAATATTTAACAATATTAAAAAATTAAATTTTTCCATTAAACTTACCAAAATTAATGCTACTATTATTTGAGGTTTGACATTCAGTATTGTCTACTTCAAAACATTTTTTTGGACCTACAAATAGTAGAAATAATATATAAATATTTTTTTTGTTACTATCCTTCTATGTTTATACATAAATCTTATTATTTTACTTTTTTGCAAAGTAATGAGTACATTATATTGGTTGACAATATTATTCTCAGAAAAACATGATGACGATTGATTGCTGACTCCATTCTCATCAAATACTTCCGATAGCGGCGTGTTTGGTGGTAATTTACTAGTTTTATCAATACTGAGTGGATTTGTTAAATAAAGTGTAGGAACTGCATTACGTTTTATAGAAGATTTAACAACTCCAAAAATTTTTGATTGACAAATATCATCAGCTTTGAAATGTCTGGAACATATGTAAGTTCTTTTTACATCATTATTTTCAGTTAATCCACAAGCATTTAGCCACTTCAAACGTATCTCCAAATTTTTCGGAAATCTAAAATTGATCAAATTTAAATATTATTAATAACATAATAAAGGATTACATCTAAAAAATTAAAAATCATTTGCACTTACTGATGCGAAGAAATATTGTCAGCTCTCGACGCTTTTCTATCACATAAATAACACAACTTCATCATTTTTCAATAACTGATTGTTGGAAAAAGAATATTATTTAAATAAAAACAAAAGTTTTTTAAAATTTATAATTGTTTTTCTGAATTACAATAATAAATATATTTGTAAACAGAATCATAACCACAAAATTATTTCCCTCATTCTTCCCCCTCTATTAATATCATGGGGAATTCTCAAGCATGCGCAACGTGAACCAGGTATCTGGGACGAGAGAGAAAATAGTATATGTCGGCACCTTAATAGTGGGACATTCCTTCCCATTTAAACTGTCCATATAGAAGTATTACATATATGGTTCTATCGATGGGCGGTCCTTTTTAATCTTTGTTTTCTTTATCCCTACCAAGGAACAGCTGCATCTTAAGTGCTTGGCGATGAAACATTTTTCTTTTGGTTTATTCGTTATTCGTTTATTCTTTTCTCTACTCCTGATTGAGTAAAGACGTGCTTCCACCTTATCATATAAAGTAAAAAGGAAATTGTGTTATAAAAAAGAGTATTTTTAATATCCCCTATAACTCAATAGTCGCAAATACCAATTCCCGCTATTGTTCCCGTCCATGAGCGCGATCCTTCCATTGGCAGTCTTCATAAACTATTTCTTTCAGGTTTCTTCTAATATTATCCTCAAATCTACGTCCCGGTCTACCTAGTAGTCTTTTCCCATTTGGTATACCAACCAATATTTTATTCGCCGTTTGACCCTCGCCTTTCTGAAAATTTTTTTGCACTGGATACCTGTAATTATAGTGGACTCTTTATTATATTTCAGAGAAAGAAAGCCGATGTATTCTATGACGATATTTAGATTTATTATTTGCCGATAAGAACAAACGTTATTAAATTTTTTCAGATTGCTTAACATCTACCTAAAAATAGAAAAAATTATACATTTGTTTCAAACTGATTCGCGTTAGCATAACATACAGTACGAGCGACCATTTTATTGTCGTTTTTCACAGATTGTGAAAAAAAATCTGAAAAAAGCCAATTAATTTATTAACGTGTCTTTTTATCGGCGAATAATAAATCTAAATATCGTCATACAATACATCGGCTTTTTTCCGCTGAGATATAATAAGGAGCTCACTATAATTACAGGTATCCAGTGCAAAAAAATTTTCAGAAAAATATCGAAATAATAGTTTTTGTTCAACATTCAGGAGCAGTATTAAATTGTTTTTTTCCATGGAACATTAAATCCGTTAGTTTTCAGGTAATTCTCCATAGTATTCCAAGTAACTGGTTTTAGAACGCAGGAAACAGCATTATAAACTGTAATATCTTCATCTACAGGTAAATATTTATTACTTCTGCAGGAAAGATTAACATTCTGTGTTATAGATCTACAAAAAAAGTTCTAAATTATTTATTGTAAATGATATTTTAAAAGATTAATTAAAAGTTGATATCAGAGATTATTCAAAAAAGAAAAAAAATTACCGTTTCTCTGTAATGTCCCATGCTGCAGCAATAATGTTGTTGACAACATAATCAGTAGGAATTATATAGCAAATTAAATCTCCATCACAATACAGTGTTCGTAAAACACCGGTCAAGCTACCAAAAATAGCACCTGTTAGTCAATAAAAATTGTTTACCAAACCAGCAATTGGTTCTTTTTCTGTTGCGACAACAATAGATGGCCGAACAATGCAAGTTGGAATTCCATTAGAATATTGCCGTAAAGTATCTTTACAGATTGTCTTCGAAAATGCGTAAGTGCTGGGCTACTAACCCAGTAGCCTGCAAAACAAACGTATATGCTTATCGATTTATCTCTAAAAGAATGCAGTAGGTTTTTATGTTTTATTACTTTGGGGTAATTAACCCTTTCGCTACGGCAGTGTCTTCCGTAGGAGCGTCACCGCTGTACGGGCCTGCGTGCCGCCGAAGTAGCGCCACTGCGCCGGAAAGTATGCATGTTGTACTTAGGTAAACTGGTGTTCGGACGAATATCTTTCTGTGCAGACTTGTCATTCTCCGGGTCATACGATTCTTTAAGTGTTACACAACAACATATTATATAGTGGTATCAAACTGACGTCGTCTATAGGCGACACTCGAACACACAAGTCGTCGCGCAGCTGTCGCCTATAGGCGACGCTCGTAGCGAAAGGGTTAAATCTAATTGATCTTTGATCAAAATCTCTGTCAATCTAATTATATCATCTGTCTTGATAGGTGGCTTATACAATTTTTCTTCGATTTTATTGTAAACACAGTGCGAGTAAGCCGTTGAAACATAAACAAAGGCCTAAAGAACAAAATTATTATAAAATTAGAACAATTTATTTTTAAAATTAAACTAAGTTTTATATATAAATAAATTGATCTAGTCGGGAATTGTGCTTAAACATACGCATTTTTATACGAATGATTTAACTAGGAAAATAATACCTTTAAGCTTGTCATCTCTTGTGCAAGCAAGAGAAGATCCCTTGTTCCTCTAATATTTGTATTAACTATAATACGAATATTGTCCAGAAAACGTACTGATGCTGCACTATGAAAAATTACATCGGTATCTTTAATGCGTTCACGGTCATTCTCTGACAATCCTACATTCAATAGACTCGTGTCTCCGTCAATCACAATAATCTTCTTTTCAACATCTTTTTGCTCTCTCTTCAATCTATCAAAAAGCTAATGATTTAAATATAAACATCGTGACATCGTTTATTCCGATAATAATAAGTACAAACTGTGTAACTTTACTCACAACATCATTGAAATATTCTTTAAATCGAGTCTGCGGATCCTTCTGTTTCTATGCCCTTACCAGCAAATAAATCGTTGTTATTTCTGGACAACATCTGCAAACCGCAGCAATTGCATTTATAGTACAAGTTTTTAGCGGAAAATTATTTCTTATAAAATAAATCATTATTGTGTCAAATTTAAAATATTGAAGTAAAGAGAGAAGTAGAAAAAGAGAAAAATAAAGAATAATTATCGTTATCTTTAAATACAGGTACTATTAGATGGATAGTTTATGCTAAATTTAATATTTTTTCTAGCAATTAAATCGGTCAAAAAAATAAATTATCTTTTTGCGTGACAGAAACTATATGCTTTTTTTCTTATTTAGGAAGCCTACATTGCTATGGTTCGAAAGTTGACATGTATTGATAGACTTTAAACTCGAAGAATATTTTTTTTTATTTATTTCTTATAATATGAATCTCAAGGAGAATGAAAGTTCTAACAAGAACTCTCCGATTGTACATACTATTCAAATTTAGTAAAAATTAATGATTTAAACCTTATAACGAAAGTACAAATCTGATTGGAAACAAAAACATTTATAAAACAATTTTACCTCAAAAGTCTTTCCATTCTAAGCCTTCCTAGAACTCCTAAGCCTCCTGTTATAATAATTTTTTTTTTTTCAAGAAAAAAATGTAGCAATTTTACCTGGTTGATTATAATAATTAGGTTCCTCTATCATTGAAAAAAGTTCCTCTTTATACGTTTGGCCGCTTTAAGGCAGGATTCTACTTTGTAATTTTTTTTTTAATTTTTCTTTTTCGATTATTCGTAAATAAATATATTTAAGAATACTCTTTAAAAATTTCAAAACGATCAGAGCATCCTAACTGTACTTTTTCGTCCCTCGAATCTACCCGTGCGCGGGTAAAAAAAGTATTTAAAAAAACTTTAAATGCGTTTTTCTCGGAATCACATTTTTGAACCGCGTGTTGTAAAAATCTCCGAAACTAGCTATTCGATTCGTCTGAAATTTTTACCACATAATCTATACACATATAGTTAACCGATGGTAGCAGATTTATAAAAAAATTTTCATTTTAACTATTTTTTTTTGACAAAAAATGAGAAAAAAAAGAGATTTTTTTGATAATTTTTTTTCAACTGACGCCATTTTGTTATTTTTGTTTGTAAATAAAAAAATCTGCTACCACCGGTTGCTGTAGTCTTTGTGAACATAGAACTATTCGAGTTTTTCATTTCAGATAATCCGATGTCAAGATTTTTACAACACCGCAAAGGCTAGACTATTTTTAGGCGTTCAGTTCAAGGGCCTCTCCAATGTTTGTAGAGCGTATAAAACAAATTTAAAAAATTTTTTAATGTACTTTAAGAGTGTATTTATGAAGCACAACAAACCCTACATCAATATCTTTCTTAGTTTTCTAATAAAACATTGACAAAAATACCTATTTTTTCGAGCGACTAAAGTAGAATCCTGCCTTAATGATGCCATATTTTGTGTGTTTTCTTTTATAATAAAAAAATACATTACATACAAATAAAGTAAGAAATATCAAATTTTTAAGATCAGTAAATATTTATAAGTGTTTGAAATATATGGTATTGATACTAATTATAGGTACAAAATGTTTGATTTTGGATTGCTGGAAAAATTCAAGTCTATATTATATAAAAATAATACATTATTCTAAAAAATATTATAATGAAGTATTTATATTTACTTTTAAAGAATTTTCATTATCTAGAATTTAAAATTTTTTAAACTGATGCGTAATATATGATAGCAATTAATATTTGCAATAATTGAGGCCACTTTAATAATCAATGACTTATATAATATCTCATTCAATGAAAGCTCCTAATAATTTGTTACTAAGCCATATCAATTTTATTCACAAAATTAATTAAACTTATGATTTTAATTTGACTGACACTTCATCTTGAATATGTAAATACACTAATTACACTCTATCATATAATTTGGCCATTTGTGATTTTTACAGTTGGATACGGTATAGAATGTTAAAAAATTAAAAACTTACCCTATAATACAAAATAATATTTTCACAAGGAACATAATAAAATATAATAAGTATTTCGAAATTCCACTATTAAACAAAAACTTTAGAAAACTTTATATCCTATGATATACTAAACATGTTGATGAGTGATTAATAACGATTATAACAATCTAAGTATTAAAAACGTTATCTTGACAAAAATATCTGTTGAACTAAGCACCTTTATTCTACTGTGGTCTTATAACGACTGCTGAATATCAGATAACTGACCTGTGGATTTATATATGAGAATGTGTATATGTATATGTATATTTATATGTATATGTACATGTATGTGTACCATGAACTTAGGATCTACAGCAGCGGTTCTCAAAGTGGGCGATGGCACGACCACAATTGAAAAGTGAAACTTTGTGCGCGGGTGTGCAATTAGAACAAAGTCATAAGTGCAATAAATAATTTTTCTCATTTTTTAGTTACAACAAAAAAAAACATGTTTGCCGATCACACGTGTTAGAAGTGAAACTTTCAAAAACTAAGTTTCGAGAGAATGTGACGAATGTACAGTTTCAAAAGTAAGATAATTGTAGGATTAATTTATTATAATATTGTTACTATATATATGAAAGGACACCGGTATAATCTTGGGATTATATTTTTATTATATTGCTTAACAATAGAAATTCTAATTTAATTAATAAATTTTATTATTGTTTAGACCTAGCGCTATGGCAGACACTTTACCTTGCCCCAACTAGTTTGAGGATAAAACTCTGCATAAAAACTAATTCCATTTATTTAAACCTAACCCAAATCTTTTACAATGTGAGGAAGCCAAATCTTTTGTGTTCTTTAGATTTTCTATAAACTCGTTAATATTGTAACTTTTCAAAATTCTTCCATATATTTTAATCCATTTGCATCATAAACGTATATATATGCTCAATTTTCTAGTCACTATCACCGAAGCGTATAAATACTTAACTGCGTTTATCATTAAAAATCAAAATATTTAATAAATAAAATAACACACTCTCTAACAGTATAAGATTACAGAGAGAAGCACTAATACTGATAATTGTTACATTGCTTGGATGCAATGATTATTTTTTATTTTGCTTCTTTTTCTTATCTTTTATTTTTTTCTGCTTTCATACAATTTTACACCTTAATGCATGATAAAAACTTTTTAGCAATATGGTCTTTTTTTTCATATTTCTAAATGACGCAAATAGGTTGAAAATGCTACATCATCGTCAGAACATAATTATTTATTCCTCGAATATATTTCTGCAACAAATAATATCAACCAAAGCTTTATTAGCATATTCGAGCTACTTATTATTACTGTATCTTATTAACCTTGGTCTATAAGTTCAATAAGTCAATTCAAATGCTATTACGTATGTCCGATTGTAAAACACTTATATTTTAAAAATATCTACCTGGCTACTCTATAAGACGTATTTTTGTATGTTATTTTTTTTATTATCGGCTTCTGTATATTCTTATTAAACAATGTTACACGCATTTGCTATCAATAAAATATAAATCTTATAAAAACATAAATAATAATATCGTAAAATAATCGATATAAAGATTGAATGATAATATAAATTAAATCATAATAAAATAAATTCACTTCTCGTCGATTTCAGCAGATACAATAATTTAAATACAATACAAATACATTGCAATATAAAATAATACAATTACAATATTAATATGGTCACCGATAGAGTTTAGAATATGCCTAGTACTTGAACTTTGGTCGTTCGGAATAAAATTTTTGAACGAGTCAGTGTCTTTAGGTATTTAGGATTGATCATAAACCAGACGAACGAAATTAAAGAAAAACTCAATACAAGAATCAATTTAGGCAATGCATGCTTTTATTCGGTTAATAAATTACTCAGCTCGCGGTTGTACAATCATCCTTTCAGTAGTCCTTTATGTTAGTGAAACTTGGTCGCTTACGTTACGTGACGAAAAGAAAGTTAAGGTTTTTAAAAACAATGTTCTTCGTATAATCTTCGGTGCAAAACGCGACGAGAAAACCGGCGAATGGAGAAAACCCCATAACTAAGAAGTACATCGAACAAACAAATCGGACACTATTAATGTCATAAAATCACGCCGATTAAGATGGGCTGGTTTCGTGGCGCGCGTGGGGCAGGATCGAACGACGCATAAAATATTGGTCGGTATACTAAATGGAAAAAGACCACTAGGTAGACCGGGACGTAGATTGGAGGATAATATTAGAGAAGGGATCTGAAAGAAATAAGATATAAAGACCGCGAATGGAAGAATTGCGCTCCGGGACGGGAACAATAGCGAGATTTGGTATTTGCGACAATAAACTTTCGAGCTTCTAATGTCAACTAATAATAATAATATTTTATCTGCTTTCATGTACGAAATAATCTACTAAATCATGGCTTACAACGACTACTGATTATTCTTTATAGAGTAGAGTATTTAATCGTTGTGAAAACAGTGAAATTTTCCTGTTGTATTTATTCTTGAGGATTTATTTTTAATAAAATGAAATATTAAAAAATATCCCTTGAATGCCAGATTTTTTTCTTTTTTTGCATCATTTATTTACTGTAATGTCTTTTAAGGCATCCACGTCTAAATTAGCTGCGTTGGACAACGAGAAAAAGAAAAATCTTACACGTTACAGACAAAATTTATATTTAAATTAATTATTATAAATAATTTAGATATTAATTATTAATATTTTAATTAATTATATATACTTATAAAATACATGCCGGAAATATATGTAAACGCCTAAATTTTGACCGTTTTTCAGAGGCTTATTTAAAATAGAAGGAAAATAAATGAATCGTTCTGAAACTCAGCATGTGTATTCATTACATATTAAAATATAAGAATCTGATTTTTATTTTATTTTTTTTTTCAAAATGGCCGCTGTAGTAACTTATCTCCTGAGGCCCTAGCGACGAAACGCATCAATCATGGTGATTTTTAGCTTCAGTTACAGCAATCTAAAATTTAAAAAAAGGATCGGAGCGTGTTCATAAAACATGTATCTTCTAGTTGAACTAAGGAAAAACTAAAAAGTCAAAAAATCGTAAATTGTCACGACTCAGACAAAAAAGTCTGATTTTTGACACTTTTCTTCACGGTCTTTTGGTCAAAAATGACAATTATTGAAAATTTTTGTAGTATTTTTGAAGTTCAACTAGAAGCTAATACTATAAAGAAAATGTGTGTTAAATTTCACAAGAATCGGTTTAAACCTTTTTGAATTTTCTTTCACTACAGTTTGAAAAAAGTCGTTTCGAGAAAAACGCGTTCAAAATTTAGCTTTCGCGTCTAACGCCAAATTAAGGCGGAGTACTTAAATGAATTTTCAATCGATAACTAATGCGAATTTCATTCTAAAAATTTACAGGCATATTTTTAGGATGGTAAACTAACTATTTATGAAAAATAGGAAAATTCGATTTTTTTTTATTTTACATCTATCACCCGCCTTAACACTTTCAGTGTCACGCTCATTTTCAAGAATGTTCCATTTAGGCCACGCTCATTTTTAAGGAATTCCCGTCAGGCCATGCGCGCCGCTTAGAAATATCCATGTTTTACGCTGTCAGCCAGCACTGACTGACGCGGCCTAACGAAAAGTCTAGTGTCTGCCACTGGTGACGGACGTGGCGCACAAAGTGTTAGAGAAGTTGTTAAGAACTTTATCGCGTGCAATGATGCATGCAAATTACTATATGTTCACAACACTTATATTAATCATCTAGTTTTTTTGATCTACTGTATATAACACTACATATTTTTTCACAAAAGTTGTTTATTTAACCCTTTGCACTCGAAAAGAATTCGGCCAAATAAGGGAAACATTTTACATGTAAGTATTTTAAAGTCATTTATAAACAAACAAACTTATACAAATAATCAAATTTAACCAATTTATTTCTTTTTCATCAAAAACTACAAAATTTGAGAATTATTATACTCTGTAATTAGTTTTTGTATAATATTTCGTAAAACAACACCAAAGATGCATCTTAGGTTTATCCGGACGCATATCACAATAATATGTTACTTCCCGCCTACCTACAGACATATTACGATCAGAACAAGCCTTACAGTCCCTTTAAGTATTATCTTTAAGTATATCTTAAAAGAAATATCTTATCACTATTCTGCACAATTTATGAGATTAAAAGGTAACAAAAATAGCACAAAACATCATAAATAAAAGAAAAATAAGTTATACCTTCCACCGTTGTTCAATTGTTAATCCTATGGACGTTTCAAAAATGTAAAGCATAAAAAATCCATCCGTCAGCTATCAGTCATCGTACCGATTGACGTACTTTAATGATGATTACTGGAACGATTTTGATGTTCGCAATGTTCTTTTGTCACCACAACCGATTCACCTTTGTCACAAGACGATGATTCTCTAGCGGCGTCACGTCGCGGCATTTTGTACTAGACAATTCATCGAAACTTGCTGTTCGATACACGTATTAAATGTGTGTGTGTGTATGTGTGTATATGTGTGTGTATGTAAGTCCTCTGACTTCTGAAAAAGCAAACTTCGAGATAAAAGGAAGATTATGGAGACTAAAGTTAAAAATATAAAGGAACGGGGGAAAGTCAACATAAGCCGTGAGTTGAAATAACGTATTTTCCTTTATAAATGACGTTTCGTTCGACTTGATTTATTAAAAGACACTCGCGATCGTAATAGACAAAATAATGAAAGAAAAATGTTAACTATTGACGGAAGAAAGGTTGCGCTCCACGGTAGCTACACTAACTGGAGCTTCCTCACTTGAATTTCGGGACGCCTCGGCACGATCCGGCTAATCTGACGACAATCTTTCTAGTCCAGTCAAATTAGGTAAGAATCCTGGAATTTTAGATACTGAGCTATAAACTCGTATAAACTTGTATTTTGACATTTTAAAAGTTATCTCAAAACCTACATATGGTAGGGTGTACGCTACTATTATAATCTAAGGTCAGAGATCACAAAAATCGATTTTTTGCACATTTTTTGCAAATATCTCGTTTCCTATGGGTTTTTCGCTATCTGTATTACTTATCAATATTGTAGAGGATTAAATTTCCTACAACTTTTGTTTTAAAAATTTTTTTATACGTCAAATCTTTTTCGGGATAGATGGCAGAGAGCGCGCAGTTAGAGCATCATTTAAGGTATGTAATAACTATTACATTATATTTAATAATTTTTTCCATTATTAAATATCTATCTATTCAATAACACTTATAACCAATTCGTAAAAATAAAAAATTATCAAGGGACAAACTTTAATTACATTTTAATTATATTCTCATTTCCACTAATTACATTTAAAATAGATAAATACGACTTCTGCGCTTTTTAAACAAGGGAACAAAACATTTTTAAAAGCATTTGAGAAACTGCCGAATTTTGATCAACTTGCAGTAGCATTTGAAGAAGAAAACTGTCTGATTCAAAGATTATTTGAAAATGGAATTCAAATCTTGTTGGCAGTCTATAATGCTCCAAAATCTGTGGACGGTATAGATCATCTTCATTATGCACAATACGTCAAGTCTACAAAACTGAATAAATCTGTGCAGTTATCAAATATTCCACCAACAAGTGCAGCAGCTCACCAACATTTCAATCGTGTTTATTATCAAGTTCAAACTTGGTTAGGGCATGATTTGGAACCCCAGGAATAGGGTTGGACAATTCGTAACGAATTCTTGGAACCTATCACGACAATTTTAGCACCTGCTTCAGAAGAATTGCTCAACACAATATTTTGCAATTGCATGAGCGGTTGTGGTTCGCGATGTGGATGCGGGAAATCGGGGTTACAGTACTCTTTAGCTTGTGGCCAGTGTAATGGGCAAGCTTGTCTCAATGCTTTACCATATCAGAGCGATGTCAATGAAGACAGAACTTTTGACCCTGAAATCATGCAAGACCGGAAGACAAATGTCGTTGAAGAAGATAAAGAAGGGGACTTTGAAATACTACAGCGGTCGGAAGACGGCGATCAAGAACAAGAAGATAATCAAAATTATAAGTTGTAGTTCATGTAATTTTTATTCAATTTTTTTAATTATCACAATCATAAATGTATGGTATGATATTTTTTTATAAAAACATAAATTAAGGATTTCTTTCTTTCATTTTCTTTTATTTGTTAAGAAGTTATTAATATAAATTACATTAGAATTGAAATATAATTTAAGTATTTTCCTTAACAATTCTATAACTACACGGGTAGGTAAATGTTATTAAATAAATTGATACTTAATTAAAAATAGATACCTAAGTAAAATAATTATTAGGTATAATGTAATAGCCACTAAGAAATAAAAATTATTAATAATTATGTATTTGTAATAATTAATAAACTTTATATGGCGTGTTTTTGACCGGGAATACCGGTTAACCTTAAATGATGCTCTAACCGCGTGCTCTCCGCCCTATATCTCGAAAACGATTCAACGTATAAAAAAATCATGTGTGCAGATCACACGTGTTAGAAGTGAAACTTTCAAAAATCTAAGTTTCGAGAGAATGAGACGAATGGACAGTTTTAAGAGTAAGATAATTGTAGGATTTATTTATTATAATATTATAACTATATATAATAAAGGTCACCGGTATGGTCTCTGGGTGGAATAGCTGATAAAAAGTACACTTGTCCCTATTCAAGCAATAAAAATGGAATGCTGAATGCGATAGTTATGAATAAACACCAAAATGGGAAGATTTTTATCAAAATAAATATAATTCGTCAAAAATTTGGTAAATATAAATAATCCTTTTTTTGAAACTCAGGTATAAAATTTTTTTTGTTAGTATGCTTTTCAATTTCCCGTTTTCATCTACATGCTTGCGTTGCGAACAAACATTTTAGGATAGATGAAATAAAGACGTTAGGAAAACATATAAAAATACTGCTGGACTGAACGAAGGTTCTGGTAAAATGCAATGAAAGATCTAATAAAGATATTCTCTAGAAATGTTTTTTCAACTCTGTAGCCTACCACACTTCGAGACCCTTATTATTTATAACATATCTCGTCCTTATTCTTTGGACAACAAACTTGTCTTTCTAAATACTCTCGTCTAAATAAAGATCTGAACAACGAAAAATCTAAAAAATGCATTGAATCGTATCACTCTCTCAGCTTATCTAACTGTGTACACTACGAGTCTCAAATTTCGGCTCCGTGGTAAGCTCCACCGATTCACGCTGGGCGTTCAACATCTTAAAAATGTTTTTATTTTATTGAAAAATTCGTATAAATTTCTTAAATACGCAAATATCATAACTTATAATATAATTTTTATATATGCATGGGTCAGTACATCTCTTTGGATATTTTTCATAAAAACATATAAAAATCAAACTTAATATACATATTTTGTCTTTATGCATCAAATATATTTTATGAAGAAGTAAAATATAAAAATGTGACAGTAATTTACTTGCTTTTGAATGGAATTTGTTAGCTGCTCTTCATTTATTCCACAGTATACTCTAGTTCTTTTTCTCTGACGTATCTGGTAATCCTTTTTTTTTTTAAATACTTCAGACAATACAATTATTATATATTCCATGTACTTCATAATTATTTATTATAATATTTGCGAATTAAAGAATTTAATACTAATTTTTCAATAAAATAGAAACATTTTTAAATAGAAAAGATATGACAAGTTGTAAAAAAAAAAAAACTATAGGCATGAATATTATCGCATCGATAATAAAGATAATAAATGTAGATCGAATTTCAACAGACCTTCCTTGTTTTTTATAATTCTTTTCTCATGAAAAGGAACTGACCTTGGGGTCTAGGTAGCTGACAAAAACTAATATTTTCAAAATTCTGTCTATCAACATAGAATGCTAAATGCAATAGCCATAGATAGAGACGAAAATTGTAGAATATGTGTCGACAGAAAGATACGCCGTCCTCTAACCGAAGTAAATATAATATATATTTTTTTGAAACTCAGGTAGATGCATTTTTTTCTCTTACACTTTTCACACTTTCTGCGAATGTGAGATATCTTTATCATGGGTTAGCATACACAAGTATGCTCTTTGTGTTGCAACTAATAACTGTAGATGCTGTTAAAAAAGGGAACAATTGTGGTAGTATCTTTTTCGTTTCATCGGGTTTTTAATTACAACGATTTTAAAATCTATTTCTATTTTCGTTGTTTTATTTTATAATATTAAAAATTTGTTTTTAAATTTATTTTTTATATTTTTTTTTCTATATTTGTAAAATAAGTTATATTATTTTATTCTTATTGGAAATATAAAGTAAATAAGGTTTATTTGTTTTTGTAACGTGTCGAGTTTCTTCTATTTAAAAACTTTTCTATTTTATTGAAAAATTAGTATAATTTTCCTAAATACGCAAACATTATAATTAAAAAACATGTCTTTGGATATTTATAAGAAAAATATTCTACAATGTTGTTTAATTTTTTTTTCTCTGATGTATCTGATAATCATTTCATTTTTTTGTAAAATATTGTAGACAATATTAATTATTATATTCTATATGTTGAATTCTACACAGTATTCTTTATTCTGCGTTAATATTACCATATCTACAAAATGCAATCGATTTTTTTATGTATATAAATAATATCCGATATCTAGTGTGGGACACAGAGTGTTTTGTTCTATCCATGGGCGGTCCTTCTTAATTTTTGTTTTCTTTTTCTCTACCAAGAGGCAGCTGCATCTTAAGTGCTTGGCGACGAAATATTTTTCTTTTGGTTTATTCGTTATTCGTTTGGTCTTTTTCTATTCCTGATTAAGTAAAGACGTGTTTCCACCTTATCATATAAAATAAAGAGAAAATTTTGTTATAAGAAAGAGTAATTTTTTCATGTCCCCTATAACTCAACACTAGATATTTCGTAGTTGTTAATTACAATATTTGTGAAATAAATAATTTAATCTTAATTTTTCAATAAAATAGAAACATTTTTAAATAGAAAAGAAATACCACGTTTGGTAAAATAAAAACAGATTACGCACCTTCTTTCTTTATTTCGACCGTCGGTTGGTTTGGATCTTATACTTTTGTCGCATACCTACGTGTTATCTCTGTTTATTCCTTCTACCCTTCTATCGCTCCTACCTACAAACATTTCGAGTATCGAAAGAATACGTGTCCACGCTTTGTAGTATGCAGCTGCACACAAACGCACACATATACAACCAGGAGCGATAACTACGAAGCATAGCATAAAGAGGAGACCGAGAATAGGAAAAACTGTATAGCTATATTTCGTCTCATTCTCTCACAGGCTCAATCCTATATGTTTGTCTCTTTTTCTCTCGTTATTTAATATAGTAGCCGTTTCATAGCTCCGTTTCTGTTGATTTACTTTTTAGATCATTCCTATTCTAAAGAAGTTTTACTTCAAAAATTTTTTGAAACAAAAGTTATAGGGAATTTAATCCTCTACAATATTGATAAGTAATACAGATAGCGAAAAACCCATAGGAAACGAGATATTTGCAAAAAATGTGCAAAAAATCGATTTTTGTGACCTCTGACCTTAAATTTTAATAGTCGCGTACACTCTACCATATGTAGGTTTGGAGACAACTTTTAGAATGTCAAAATACAAGTTTATACGAGTTTATAGCTCAGTATCTCAAAATCCGAGATTCTTACCTAATTTTGACTAAGATGACTGGACTAATTAAAGAGAGGGTTGCACAGACGCATAATGACGCTCCTGCGTTTCACCTCTGTGCTCGCTCACCTCTTCATCATCTCTTCATAAAAGAGAACATACGTAACTTTGACTTCGTAATTTGGTATAGAATTTTATTAAATAAGTAAAAAAAACTATAAGTAGCTGGAAATATATTCTTAAACAACCATTCATATCTTGTTAATCATCTATGATGAAAAAGTCATTCCTATTCCTAGTCAAAACTCGTATTTCAAATAAGAAAATTTATTTTCTTTCTGAACGTCAAAGCTATTTTTTTCTAATTATTAAAAGGTTTAATACCATCAATTATTAGAAAAGCTCCTAAAATGGTAAACAAAAAATAATTTAATGAAATATAATTTATCGCGGATGATAACGTCCGTATCTTGTTTCGAAAATTATCGATGTTTCGGTTGGTAAATGAAAATAGCATTAATCGATAACGAAGAAAAACAAACGAAATGGCATTTTTTTTATATTAGTAATTAATAACTATCAATTAAAGTTATATTACCTGTAGTACAGTAAGTACAGACGTATTTCTCCGATTTAATTAAGCATTCTTATTACGATCCTTGACTTGTCCACTTATACACCTATGAATTTATTTACCATTTTGAAATAAATATTACTTTTTATAGATTAAAAAAACATTAATACAATTGCTAATGATGCAGTATTGTTAGCAATTGTCATTGGAAAATATGACGTTATAAACCTGACATCAGTAGAAACCCTATAGGAGGGACGCACCATGTAGATTGCTGGGGGACAGGAACTAGTGTAGTCACGAGATTGCGCGCGAAATATTCAAACATTGAAATAATTATGAAATAATGAATTGCATCAAATACAGAAAAAAAATGAATTATATTTAATGATAATTATAAATTTATATTAAAATAGAATAGGTTACACAAAAAAATTATTATAAATTTAATAAGAAAGATTCAATTAAGTTCGATTTGATAAAAGGCAATAAGTCTGTAAAAAAACGATAAGTTATAGGTTAGGTTTGTACATTTATATTTGTAATTATTAAATGAGTTAATTAAACTTATACTTATTGAAAACTACAAAAAAAAACAATTAAACATAAATATCACAATAAAAACTATAAGTATTCCAAACTTAAACTAACCACAGCCGTTAATACATACTAAAGATAAACACGGCTAGGCGATGCAACGGAAGCTGTCCCCCCACATTTTTAGCCTTGCAATATACATCGCGCGTCCCTCCTACAGGGTCTCTAGATATCAGCGAACATAACGACACTTAGCAGCGTATTTCCGAAAATAATCTTTCCTTTTATTTCCATTCGTATTTGCTAGTTATTTTCCTTTGTCGATCGCCCTCCTGGTATCTGGTTCCGTGCTTTCAATATTAGTAACACATGTTGTAATAGATTGTCCAAACTAGTTATTTAGATTAAAAAATATCGTTAGAAAGAAAAACGCTTAGAATTTTAAGGCGATTAAAGTGAAACTTCTTAAGATTTGTATGTGTTACGAATTTTCATATTGAATAATTAAATAATAGATTATTTTTTTATTTTTTTACAGATCAGTACAGTACTTGAAAACTAAAATTATAAAAACTATCTATTGTGTGGTTCATTGAGAGAGAAATATATAACTGATGATGATAATAATATAGTTTATTTTTTCGCAAATTATAATGATGCGATGTTCAGCAGTATTAACAAGAGGTTTACAAAAAAGTGGCATGATTACAAAAATACAGAATACAAAAGAGTTATGAATATAAGACGGACTGACTGACAAATAAACTGATAAACTAACTGATAAAATTCGCAAACGAATATAACAGACTGAAAGTATAATTATTAAGCTAAGAACTAAGGACTAATACTGACAGATATGCAGACTGATACAGATTAAGAACTGATAGACTAAGGAACTGCTTTCTTACTTTCTTTCACATATTTATATCATAAATGAGTAACACCCCTTTGGAAAGGGGAGGAGATTTTGAATACTATCGATCAATAACAGAAGGATCCTCCCTCCCATAGTGAACCAATGGGTACAGCTTTTGTTTTTAATAAAGATCGTAGTGAAATCATGCATAACGGAACTTCGTTTTTTTTAAAAAACGGAATATCGTTTCCCCCCATTGTCCGAGTGGAGTAAACCTTTCACAAAGGTCGATAGCGTATTCAAACAGGAAATAAAATGAAGAAGAAACTACATATTAATTTTATCGCCTAAAATATGTAAATACACTTTAAATGTTTATTCCATATATACATACATTTACGTATTTTTACAAGTAATTTGAATAAAAGAACGAAGTTTCTTTTATTTATTTCGAAAAAAACGAATCGTCAGAAGAAAAAAAGAGAATATTAATTAAACATGTAAACTATTATAATTTTGTACAGTCACATTGGCTAAGCATTATTTTTGTTACAAAGGTTACATTTAAATTTAGGAAGATCGCGCTAGAGTTATGTTATGCGTCCGGTGGATGATCAACTGGTACAAAAGTACGTTTATTAAAAATGGTAGTTGTTTACAAGTCAAGATCACGACAGTAATTAATATTTCAATGATTTGTTTAATTCAGATTCTTATATCGATTTCCAATAAAAAGTCGATGGTCGTTGAATGTTGAGATAAGCGATGTCGTATACCACGATCAATACCGATTAAAGTCTCACCACGAGGTGGTTTCTGTAATTCCTGATCCACAGTCAAAGATTCTACATTCACATTTAATTTTCGCAAAAATCCATTTTATTATTTATATTTAAAAAAAGAATATTGTACGCAGATCATATGTGTTCGAAGTGTTACCTTAAAAAAAATAAGTTTCGAGAGATTCAGCCGAATGCACAGTATCAAGAATAAGATAATTGTAGGATTTATTTATTATAATATTGTTACCATATATATCAAAGGGCACCGGTACTATCTTGTTATGGGGGTAGCTAATAGAAACGATCAATATTCAAATTGTATCAATTAAGATAGAATGCTGAATGCGATGTCAATTGATAGAAATACATCTACATAAATAGTTCTCGACACTTATAATAATCACCCAGTTTTTCTTATCTATGGATAACATATTAGACCCTATGGAAAAATTTTTTATAAAAATCTTCAATTAAAATAAGAGATTAATACCATCTCCAAGTGACAATCCAACGTCAAAGACTGCAAATGGAAAAAGAAAGAAGCCAAGTAATTTTGTTGTAACTTACCTAAATAATAGTCTTTAGTAGCAAAGAAATTATCTCGTTAATAGTGGGTAATGTTTACAAATCTAGCACAGGTCTAACAATCCTATCGATAATTACAATAAAAAAGGACTCGTTTAAAATAACGATCTTGCCACAAATAACATCAGTTTCATTTAAATTGACATAAGTATTATCTTTAGTTGTGTGTTTTCCATTCTTTTTGTTAAAAAGCTAATATTAGATTTGTAGTCAACTATTTCAAAAAAATTAATAAACTAATTTTACAAAATATTAAATTATATTTTCATTTTTTGGAAACATATTATAAATTTGGGACTACTGTACGCTTTCTAAATTGCTAGTTTTCTTCGAGAGTGTACCGTAGTCAAAAAAGTAATGGTATACGATAAAGCATTGCTATTAGACGGTGTAAAATTTAGAATAATTCAATTAGCATGTACTTATAAAACGAACATTCTTACGATGACTATGTTGATTTCTGTTGTATTGTATGCAAATTGATAATATTAGGCGTGTACATTGTACAATAGTGTGGTTATCTCTATATAAATGCAAAGACCGACTAGCTAATATTACTCAATCATTAATTGGAGTTGAACTAGGTTACTTGGAAAAAGTTCAATAGTCATTTCTATCAAGAGGTCATTTTTAATACTTAGTTTATTATAATCTTTTTTATTATCTAACAAACATATTTGGTTCTTCATAAGATAAAAAGTTATTAATAGTTTTTGTTTAATAGTTTAAAATCGGAAAACTTGTCGTCATATTTTATTATATTTATTGTGATAAAAGTTGTTGAGATAAATAGGTAAGTTTTTTATTTTTTACAATTCTATACTATTCCCAACTGTAAAATTCACAAAAGATCAAATTTTCTAAATAAGTGTAATACCTATAAATAAGGTAAAAAGACAAACGAACTAAATTTTCAATTTTTTTTATGTTTCGAATAAAACTAAAAGTTGGATCAGAAATTATTGTGATGTTATATTGAATAAAACACTAAATAGGCCATAGAATATGAGAATAGCTTCAGTCATTAGAAATGTTCATTGACATGTTTATTTTGAAACGTTATTTAAAAAAACTATTAATTCTATAGAGTAATTATTTTGTTAGAATAAATATACTTATTTTATTTATGTTTTTTACTATAGGAATATTATTTAAAAAGAAAAAAAGCTGAATTTTTCATTTATTTAAAAACGAACTACTTAGAACAATAATTAGAATTAAAAGCATCTATTTCAATCACTTATAAATAATTACTTATCTTCAAGATTTGTCTGTCATCGATAATTACTATAAAGTGAAATATTTCTTACTTTATTTGTATGTAATATTTTGTTTTTATTATAAAAGAATTCAAAAAATGGCATCATTAAGCGGACAAACGTATCAAGAAGAAATATTATCAATGGTAGAGGAGCCAAATTATTATAATCAAAGAGGTGAAGTTGCTACATTTTTTTCTGGAAAGAAAATTTTTATAACAGGAGGCTTAGGATTTATAGGACGGCTTATAATGGAAAAACTTTTAAGGTAAATATTTTCCTCCTATATTTTTGTTCTCGATTCAATTAGTACATTCGTTATAAACTGCTGATCATAAATTTTAAATAAATTAGGATAGTATGTACAATCGGATAGTTTTTTTTAGTAGTTTTTTTCTCCTTGAGATTTATATGGTTTGAAACAAATAAGAAAAAATATTTCTTGAATTTAAAGTCTATAAATAATTGTGACTTTTGTACCTAAGGATTGTTAGATTACTTGATAGGAAAATAAGCCTGGAGCTTTTGTCATAAAAAAAAATAAATTATTTTCTTAGCAATAAAAAAATGTTAGAAAAAATATTAAATTCAGCAGACAGTATCTATCAAATAGTATCTGTTTTAAAAGATAACGATGATTATTCTTTATATTTCTCTTCTTCTACTTCTCTTTTTACTTCTATATTTGAACATTGACACAACAATGATTTGTTTTATAAGAAATAATTTTCCGCTAAAAACTTGTACTATAAATGCAGTTGCTGCGGTTTGCAGATGTTGTCCAGAAATAACAACGATTTATTTGCTGGTAAGAGCAAAGAAACAGAAGGATCCGCAGACTCGATTTAAAGAATATTTCAATGATTTTGTGAGTAAAGCTTCATATTTTGTATTTATTATAATTGGAATAAACGATGTCACCAGTATTACAGTTTATATTTAAATCATTAGATTTTTGATAGATTGAAGAGAGAGCAAAAAGATGTTGAAAAGAAGATTATTGTGATTGAAGGAGACACGAGTCTATTAAATTTAGGATTGTCAGAGAAGGACCGCGATCGCATTAAAGATACCGATGTAATTTTTCACAGTGCAGCATCAGTACGGTTTCTGGACAATATTCGTATTATAGTTAATACCAATATTAGAGGAACAAGGGATCTTCTTTTGCTTGCACAAGAGATGACAAGCTTAAAGGTATTTTTTTCCTAGTTAAATCATCCGTATAAAAATGCGTATGTTTAAGCACAATTCCCGACT
The DNA here is from genome assembly GCF_049000335.1 of Polistes dominula. Lineage (NCBI taxonomy): Eukaryota > Metazoa > Arthropoda > Insecta > Hymenoptera > Vespidae > Polistes > Polistes dominula. The sequence goes on from NW_028300939.1 coordinate 3,426,232, forward strand.
AGATCAATTTATTTATATATAAAATTTAGTTTAATTTTCAAAATAGATTGTTCTAATTTTATAATAATTTTGTTCTTTAGGCCTTTGTTTATGTTTCAACGGCTTACTCGCACTGTGTTTACAATAAAATCGAAGAAAAATTGTATAAGCCACCTATGAAGACAGAAGACATAATTAGATTGACAGAGATTTTGACCGAAGACCAATTAGATTTAATTACCCCAAAGTAATAAAACATGAAACCTATTGCATTCTTTTAAAGATAAGTCGATAAGCATATTCGTTTGTTTTACAGGCTACTAGGTAAGTGGCCTAACACTTACGCATTTTCAAAGGCAATCTGTGAAGATACAGTACGGCAATATTCTAATGGAATTCCATCTTGCATTGTTCGGCCATCTGTTGTTGTCGCAACAGAAAAGGAACCAATAGCTGGCTGGATAAACAATTTGTATGGAATTACAGGTGGTGTTGTTGGTAGCGCGACTGGTGTTTTACGAACAATGTATTGTGATAAAGACTTAATTGTCGATATAATTCCTGCTGATTACGTTGTCAACAACATTATTGCTGCAGCATGGGATGTTGCACAAAAACGGTAATTTGTATCTCCTTTTTTAGTTTACTACTAAAATAAACTTTTAGTAAATCTCTTAAAATATCATTTACATTAAATAGGTTAGAACTTTTTTTGTATGTCCATATCATAGAGTGTTAATTTTTCCAGCAGAGATAACAAATACTTACCTGTTGACGATGAGATTTTAGTTTATAATTCTGTTTCCTCCGTTCAAAGACCAATTACTTATAACACTATATCGTATAATTTAAAGTTTGAGGGATTAGAAATCCCGTCGAAAAAAGTGCTTTGGTACGCCTCACTATGGTATATCAAGAACTATTATTTCTATATCTTTATGACAATCTTTTTGCCCTGGATACCAGCAATAATAGTGGACTCTTTTTTATATCTAAGAGGAAAAAAGCCAATGTAATTTATTATGATTTTTAGGTTAACAAGCTATTTATTATCCGTCGATAAAATAGAGCATAAATAAATAATTGGCATTTTTTTCAGACTGCTTTATATCTACAGAAAAATAGAAAAGTTTAAACATGTAATAAGTTTCTTTTCCATGAATGAATGGGAATTTACAAACGATAATGTCTTAAAGTTATGGGACAAATTATCTATTGTAGATAAAAGTAATTTCTTCTTTAATGTTGCTGATATTGATTGGAAGTGTTTTTCTACTACTTACATCAGGGGATTGCGAGTATTTTTAATTAAAGACCCAATGGATACGGTTGAAGAATCGAGACCTTTTTATAGAAGGTAAATGTTTAATTATCTTTTTTTTATAACAAATATTATCTTTATCCTATGTATAATTAATTATCCTTTTATTGTTTATCGTTTCCAGGTTGACAATAGCTCATTATACGTTGAAGTGGTTTAGTTATTTCTTGATTCTTTGGATTTTGTATTCTTTATTATATTTTATTTTTACTTACATGTTTTATTTTTGACAATCTGTGAAAAACGACAACAAAATACTCTGTTCATAATTATTAGCAGATATAATAGGATAATTGTTTTTTTAGAATATAAGTAATTTTCAATATAGGTTTGAAATATTTTTTTCTTTAGATTCATTGACTTCATTATTCAATGAGAAGTTACAGAGGTAAGCGCCATTACCCAGTGAGCGCTATTACCCCTGCTTCTCCTACTCTACTGGGTGGTAAAAAATCTTGTTATATTTTAATAATATATACTACTGTCCCCCCCTCCTTCTCAACAAGAAGACAAATTGTTTAACTAGCACAGTTCTGAAAATTAATTATTTCAATGAAAATAAATTTTAATTATTTATAGATGATATGTGCCCACAATTAAGAAAGTGGTCTAAGTCAGAATTAATAAAAAATGAGTTTATCAGTTATTACGCACTACATTATTATAAACTAAATAAATTCAATGTTATTTCATGATATTATCAAAAATGAATCGTTAGATAATGTTTTTTATTTCCATATTGTATAGAATTTATATAGTGTTCAAGTATAAAATTTTAAATATCTCGAAACAAGAGATATATGACTTAGACCACTTTTATAATTATGGGCACGTATCTCGTAAACAAGACCCTTCAAAACATAGTCAAATTTTATATTAAGGAAAATGTGTTTGGAAACACAGACATTCAAGGTTATCGTGTTGTTGTATATTTCGTTAATTTATAATACTTTCTATCAATTGGCATGAATTATCTTTATGTGAGTTATGGACCTAAACTGCCCATCGACTTAAGAAGACAAAAATACAGTTTATATAAAGTAGGGCTTAAATACTGTTAACTGTCAAGTGATAATATAGTAAGTAAAAAAAAAATTTAATTTAAGGCAGGATTCTACTTTGTAATTTTTTTTTTCAAATTTTTTTTTTCGATTATTCGTAAGTAGATATATTCAAGAATACTCTCTGAAAATTTCAAAAAGATCAAAGCATCCTAACTGTACTTGTCGCGCGCGGTAAGCCTACTCATACCACTTTACTTTATTTGTTCGATCAACTGCGTACTATTATAAATCTCTTATTTTTGCTTATCTCTTTATTATTTTCGGTAAATAAATGATATTTTGTAGACGTAAAAACTAGTATTCACTCCATGGTATGGGCCATGGCACCTAAACACATTTTCATTGGAAAAAAAATTGTCAAAATTGCATGCCTTACTGCGGCATGCATATTTAATGAAGGTTTTACAATTTTAAAAATTATGGAGGTAATGGGAATTACAATCGGCGAAACCGCTGCTCAGTATGCCAGCAAACGAGACAACGAGCGCGTTGTCAAAGAAAATCGCTGCTCCTCTAAAGCTTCTAAAAAGAGCAGAACAAAAAAAAAGACAAGCTAGACTTGAAGAACATTATCTTCTAGAGCAGTCAGAAGGCATACTGTATGGTGCAGGTATCGCTGATTAAGCGGAAGTTAACGTTTTTCGTGATTTTTCACTTAAAAAAACTTTAAATGCGTTTTTCTCGGAATCACGTTTTTATACCGCGTGTTGTAAAAATCTCCAAAAGTAGCTATTCGATTCGTCTGAAATTTTTACCACATAATCTATACATATATATCAACCGCTGGTAGCAGATTTATAAAAAAATTTTCATTTTTACTATTTTTTTTAGGGCAAAAAATAAGAAAAAAAAAAGAGATTTTTTGATAATTTTTTTTTCAACTGACGCCATTTTGTTATTTTTGTTTGTAAATGAAAAAATCTGCTAACAGCGGTTGCTGTAGTCTTTGTGAACATAAAACTATTCAAGTTTTTCATTTCAGATAATCCGATGTCAAGATTTTTACAACACCGCAAAGGCTAGACTATTTTTAGGCGTTCAGTTCAAGGGCCTCTCCAATGTATATAAAGCGTATAAAATAAATTAAAAAAGTTTTTTAATGTACTTTAAGAGTATATTTGCTAAGTAAAACAAACTCTCCATCAATATCTTTCTTAGTTTTCTAATTAAAGGTTAACAAAACTACCTTTTTTTTCGAGCGACTAAAGTAGAATCCTGCCTTAAGGGGACACGTCACCTTAGAGGGTAAAAAAAGAAGGATCTTTTTTTGTGAATTTTTTATGCAGCCGGTTTAATTAATATCAACACAAAGTTTTTGTATATGAAAGTTATATATCTGAATTATATTTATAAATTTTTGTGTGTAAAAATATGGTAAATTGTGTTGTCTGTGGTCACTCTTCCAAGAGTCCAAAAAAAAAGGTGATTTGCGGTGGCCCTCACTGGCAAAAATTGGTTTATTTAAAAAAAAAAAAAAAATACCGAGCGTTTACTTTTAATTGAGATGTTTGCTCAGGGAATGAGCAGAAGGAAATTTTTATTTTTTTATTTTTTTTTAAATAATAGACTTTTTACGAAAAAAATTGACTTTTTCTGCAAACAAAATCGTCGATTTAAAAAAAAAAAATATTTGCAATTTTTCAAAAAAACCTTTCGTTCATTCCCTAAATACGTGTATCTAGTATTACTGTACAAATTTTGATAAAGATCGGCCGAATATTCTGGACATAGCGAGGGCAACCGATTTAAAAACGCGAATAGGAGAAATAAACGGACAAAGTTAAGATAACTTTTGCATTCATATTTACATTGATTCATCGATTCCAGGGCCATAAGAGGTACCCTCACTGCATCAGCAACCTCTGCAGAAGTGACTTTCGATTGCCGTCGAGATTTTCTCGCCTCCTTCGTACTTTCTTGAGTGGGCTTGTATACCTGTATAGACAGCTGCTCGTATACCCATCCTGACCGCGCTACAACGCGCTTCGCTTAAACTAGTACAGTTTCGTAAATAATGCACGGATATTTACGAAAATTTGAGAGATTATTTTTGAAATAATATTCTTTCAGAAAATCGAAAACAAAATTTGATTTTATGGGTGACGTGTACCCTTAAAACATATCGGAGGAATTTCATAAGACGACAAGTGTCCTCGTGACAGTCCGTGCTTGTTAATAAATAAAAAAATTAACGGGTATTGTAAAAGTTATAGAGATAGTAGAAGGGATGGATTTAAGGAAGGGGTAGATTATAAGAAAGGACGGCAGTCTATTCAGTCTTCGACAATCTAACAGAAGTTTTACTTCAGTTTGGGTCTTGTGATAACTTTCTAACAGATGTGCTCGTGTATATTTTCTTTTGAAATATTTATATAATTATTATTTCGAATTATTTCACAATATTTTTGTTAATCTAATGAACTATCAAAAGAGACACTTTTCAAAAAAAGAAATAATAGATATTTTCTAACTAGTATTTTTATCATGGTAAAAAAAATTACAACTAAGGTAACTAGAATAGTTAACATTTACATAGTGAAAATTGCACGTTCAGGGTTTCCATTGCTCGTGTATTTTGTAGTATTTATTTTGTTTTTTAATTATTCTTCGGCAAATGAAACGAAATCATGGAGGACACATACATTGCCAGTTTATGCAATGCTAACAATTTCGAATTGACGTTGACCAGCACTTTTTATGGAGTTTAAGAGGTAAGTAAACGTTGTTGTAATATAGGGTGATTTTTAAAACGGTGGCGGAAAATAACTTTTTTTTAAGTAACAATAAAAAAATATCATAGAGGAAAAAGTTATATGGCACAACAAATTTCAACTTTCTATGAGCCTACTTTTTTTGAAAATGCATTGATGCACCGGTCGATTTTTTTTCGATTTTCTGAAAGAATATTATTTCAAAAATATTTCTTCAAATTTTGGTGAAGATCCGCCCATTTTTTCCGAAACTGTAGTAGTTTAAACGGAGCGCGCCGTAAGCGCTCCAAGTAAGTGGGGAATTAAGTAAGTAAGGGAATTAAGGAAAGGATTTTTCGAAAAATGCCAATTTTTTTTTCTTTTTACAAGAAGTCGGCGATTTTTCTGCAATAATGTCAATTTTTTCGTAAAAGGTCGACTATTCTGAAAAAAATTAAAAAATCAAAATTTCCTTTCGTTCATTCCCTGCGCCAACATCTCTACTAAAGGATAACACTCGGTTTTTATGTTTTTGATGAATCAATTTTTGCCAGTAAGGACAACCGAAAATCACCTTTTTTTTTGGATTCTTAGAAAATTGGCCACAGACAACACAATTTACAATATTTATACACACAAAAAATTGTGAATATAGTTCAGATATATAACTTACATATACCACAAATTTGTATTGATATTAATAAAATTGGCTGCAAAAAAATTCACAAAAAACCGCTTTTTTTTCCCTCGAAGGTGACGTGTCCCATTCAAACAATGTCTAATTGCTTATATAATATGATGTTTATATATTATATATTATATATTATATATTATATATTATAATAGGATGTTTATCAAAGGAAATATAATTCGTCAGAAATTAGGTAAATATAAATAATCCTTATTTTGAATCTCAGGTATAAAATTTTTTTTGTCAGTATGCCTTTCAATTTCCCGTTTTCATCTACATTCTTGTGCTATTTAACAAACATTTTATGATACATGAAATAAAGACGTTACGAAAAACATATGGAAAATACTGCTGGACTGAACGAAGCTTCTGGTAAAATGCAATGAAAGATCTAATAAAGATATTCTTTAGAAATGTTTTTTCAACTCTGTAGCCTACCACACTTCGAGACCCTTATTATTTATAACATATCTCGTCCTTATTCTTTGGACCACAAACTTATCTTTCTAAATACTCTCGTCTAAATAAAGATCTGAACAACGAAAAATCTAAAAAATGCATTGAATCATATCGCTCTCCCAGCTTATCGAACTGTGTACACTACGAGTCTCAGATTTCAGCTCCGTGGTAAGCTCCACTGATTCACGCTGGGCGTTCAACATCTTAAAAATGTTTTTATTTTATTGAAAAATTCGTATAAATTTCTTAAATACGCAAATATCATAACTTATAATATAATTTTTATATATGCATGGGTCAGTACATCTCTTTGGATATTTTTCATAAAAACATGTAAAAATCAAATTTAATATACATATTTTGTCTTTATGCATCAAATATATTTTATGAAGGAGCAAAATATAAAAATGTGACAGTAATTTACTTGCTTTTGAATGGAATTTGTTAGCTGCTCTTCATTTATTCCACAGTATACTCTAATTCTTTTTCTCTGACGTATCTGGTAATCCTTTTTTTTTTTAAATACTTCAGACAATGCAATTATTATATATTCTATTTACTTCATAATTATTTAGTATAATATTTGCGAAATAAAGAATTTATTACTAATTTTTCAATAAAATAGAAACATTTTTAAATAGAAAAGATATGACAAGTTGTAAAAAAAAAAAACTATAGGCATGAATATTATCGCATCGATAATAAAGATAATAAATGTAGATCGAATTTCACCAGACCTTCACTGTTCTTTATAATTCTTTTCTCATGATAAGGAACCGACCTTGGGGTCTAGGTATCTGACAAAAACTAATATTTTCAAAATTCTATCTATCAAGATGGAATGTGGAATGCGATAGCCAGAGATAGAGACGAAAATTGTAGAATATTTGTCGACAAAAAGATACGCTGTCCTAATCAAAGTAAATATAATATATATTTTTTTGAAACTCAGATAGATGAATTTTTTTCTCTTACACTTTTCACACTTTCTGTGAATGTGAGATCTCTTTATCATGGGTTAGCATACACAAGTATTTCTTTTTGTGTTGCAACTAATAACTGTAGATGCTGTTAAAGAAGGGAACAATCGTGGTCGTATTTTTTTCGTTTCATCGGGTTTTGAATTACAACGATTTTAAAATCTATTTCTATTTTCGTTGTTTTATTTTATAATATTAAAAATTTTTTTTTAAATTTATTTTCTATATTTTTTTTATATTTGTTAAATAAGTTATATTATTTTATTCTCATTGGAAATATAAAGTAAATAAGGTTTATTTGTTTTTGTAACGTGTCTAGTTTCTTCTATTTAAAAACTTTTCTATTTTATTGAAAAATTAATATAAATTTCCTAAATACGCAAACATTATAATTAAAAAAACATGTCTTTGGACATTTATAAGACAAATATTCTTCAATGTTGTTTAATTTTCTTTCTCTGATGTATCTGACAATCATTTCAGTTTTTTGTAAAATATTGCAGACAATACAATTATTATATTCTATATGTTGAATTCTTTGCAGTATTCTTTATTCTGCGTTTATATTACCATATCTACAAAATGCATTCGATACTTTTATGTATATAAATGTGGGATTTCTCTTCTCCTGTTAGTCTTCCTAAAGGATATCTAACAAGTAAAAAGGAAAGAATTCCACGGTGTTATTAATAGGTTGATGTAGAAAGAAAAACCTCTCTTCACGGATATGCAATATATTTAAGAGGTCTAATTAGAATTTTCAAAAAATCGATTTTTTTTTTTTTTACATTTTTCGAAAGTATACATATCTAGAAGTATCGTACTAAAATTTTATAAAGATCGGAGCAGTGTAACTGTACTTTTTTGCGACCTTTACCTTACTCCGCTCGGTCTGATACCGCGCGCTCTTTTGTTCACCGAAGAAGCTGCTATTTATTGTCCCTATTGTTGGGGTGGTTTCAAACAGAGAGAGAAATATATATAACTAACTGAAGATGATATAATATAGTTTATTAAATTATGATGATGTGATATATATATCGGGCGGGATATTATCATAAAATCTCAACTGATAGCAACCCTCAGCATTCGTACTGTTCCGTCTCTTAGTGCAAGTACAAGAAAGCTGTGAGAGACAAGACAGTTAAAAGTTTCAAACATCCTCCTGCTCTTGCAAAAGATGTTCAAGACATTTTAAAACCAATCTACGAAGATTTAACAAAGCAAGAATTATTTTAAAGATTCCTTGGTGGAAACACGCAGAACAACAATGAGTTGTTCAACAACTGCGTTTGGGCAATGGCTCCTAAACACGTCTTTAGCGGAAAAATTATTGTTCAAATCGCTTGTCAAACAGCTGCTTGTATTTTCAATGAAGGTTTTCAAACAGTTTTGAAAATTATGTCAGTAATGGGAGTCAAAATCGGCCCGAGCGCCATGCACTTTGCTTCTGAACGTGACCGAGAACGCATACGTGTAGCAAACCGCCGCAGCACTAATGCCTCTAAAGAAGCCAGGACGCAAAGCAGAAACGCTATTTTGGATGAAAATGAAGGTTATGAAGAAGAGGAAGGTATAATGTATAGTGCAGGTATCGCTAATTAAGAACAGGTAAAATTTTTTCACGATTTTTCCTTGAAAAAAACTTTAAACGCGTTTTTCTCAAAACGACGCTTTCCAATACCTTGTTGATAAAATCTCCGAAACTACTATTCCGATCCTTCTGAAATTTTAACCACATATTCTTTACTCTTATAGCTATAGCGCATATCGAGGGTTTTTTTAGATTTTGATTTTAACTATTTTTTTTTGTGGCCAAAAACAGTAAAAAAAACGTGTTTTTTCTTTTTTTCCCGAAAAATGTCCGCCATTTTCTCAATTTTTCAAAAATCAAAAATCGTTCGATATGCACTATAGCTATCAATATACTGAATCAAACAATGTTAGATTTTTTTGTTTCAGACCCACCATTCCAGAGATTTCATCAACAGCGAGGACACACCTTTTTTTTAGGACGTTTTTTGAAGTATCATTTTAATGTATAAAAAGTTACTAAAATATAAAAAAAAAAAATTGTTTAATGTAGTTCGATAGTGTATTAATATAGTGCAATAAATTTTACATCAATATTTATAATATAAAACTGTTAAAAAAATTCTAAAAAACTGTCTTTTTTTAGTTTGTCTAATTGTAGTAGACCCCTTGATATAAAGAAGTAAAAATATAAAGTGATGATAAAACGCCTTCTTTGCTCGGCTACTAAACGATGACTGCCTCAGTCAGTGCTGTCAGACAGTGCTGTCAGATCGTGGGTAAATCTTACCCTCTCCCTGTGCCACTGGGATTGCACACAATGAAAGTTTTCCATGTCCGTGTGTTTGGGATGTCGAGGAAAGCCGAGTGTAACCGAAGTTGGCGGGCACGCCGGAGTGACACACTATGAAAGCGACTCGTGTCGTCCGAACACATGGACACGAGTCGCTTTCATAGTGTACCACTTCGTGGCCAACCGCCAACTTCGGTTACACTCGGCTTTCCTCGACATCCCAAACACACGGACATGGAAAACTTTCATTGTGTGCAATCCCAGTGGCACAGGGAGAGGGTAAGATTTACCCACGATCTGACAGCACTGCTGTCAGATCGTGTCGTCCGAACACATGGACACGAGTCGCTTTCATAGTGTGCCACTTCGTGGCCAACCGCCAACTTCGGTTACACTCGGCTTTCCTCGACATCCCAAACACACGACATGGAAAACTTTCATTGTGTGCAATCCCAGTGGCACAGGGAGAGGGTAAGATTTACCCACGATCTGACAGCACTGCTGCCTCTTGGTTTCTTTTCTTTAATCTACTTCTTTGTGAGACGCTCTCGCTATCGATATTCAGCTATTTATTTTACATTGTTTATCTTCGGCTTGATTATACCCGATACTCTCTGGCCCACACATGCTTCAGTATTCTCACTCACATTCTCGCACTCCACATAAATAATATCCGATATCCAGTGTGGGACACAGAGTGTTTTGTTCTATCGATGGGCGGTCCTTTTTAATTTTTGTTTTCTTTATCCCTACCAAGGAGCATCTGCATCTTAAGGGAGGGGTAAGGGTTTCAGCGTAAAAAAAAACACTTTTTCTCCGATTTTTTTTCTCAAATATGGATTGAGCAATTTTATTCAAACCTTCTATATATTATTGAACATAGTATTGACAATGTTCTGTAAATTTTTCATGCAGAAATATTGAAGCATTAGCCCGTAGCAGAGCTTCCCCCAGAGCGTCTTGAAAAAAAAAAAAACAATTTGCAATGTTCACTGTAACTCGGCCGAAAATTATCTGAAAATGAAAAGCCATAAAAATTTAGTTAAATTATAATCACATCTTCCCCCCTACGTTCTCTAATTATTATTTTTTTTAATTTAAAAATTTTTGGCGGCCATCTAAAGAATGAACCGTTATTTTCCACGAAAATTTCCGCTATTTTGTGGGTGGGAAACAATCGTAATGTAAAAAAAAAATTTTACTAAACGTAGGGGGGAGGTACTTTATATGTAGAAAATGTGTACAAAGTTTGAAATGAATCGGTCGAGTAGTTTTTAAATGGCAGTGAACACGGACTTTAAAAAAGTAGTTTTGAGAAAAACGCGTTCAAAGTTTATGAACTAAAAAAGTGAAGAAAAAAATTTTTTTTTCCAACTTACACAGAATCATCGATTCCAGCTCCATACAGCAAACTTCCTGCGACATTGTCGATGTCTTCAGCCTCTTTTCAACGTCTTCTGGTACACTTGCACTGATATTTAGCTTGATTTTCTTCGATGAAGCACTTTTTGTGGTAACCTCATCTTTAATTATTTTATTCGGATTAAACCTTTTTCTTGATCTACACAAATAAATCCTTCCACTTTGTCGGTCTTCTTTCGAAACTTTGCTTACTTTCGGTATTTTTGTACAGAAAATTTGTTGAAAAAATTCTAAAATGACAAGCGCACGGTCAAACGTACAACGACAAACTGACGCTCGTTTCTTGCTTTAAAATATTGTAGTGTATAGTATACATACAAATATTAGGTTCGGGAAAAGGTTATCCATTATTTTTACGTTAACTTCAAACCTTTATTTAACATACTTCTGGTTGTCTGATTTTGATCAAATATGCACAGTTTTGTTCGTTAATTTATTAACGTTTTAAAGGTAGCTTCATAATGTCTGTCTCATAAAAGTCTTGGTCCCTATTTGCGAAAAGTTTTGCAGTGCAACAAAAAGATGATAATCGCTTAGTGTAAGGTCTGGTCTATATGATGGATGCATCAAAATTTCCAAACCAACCTCCTGGAGGTTCTGGGAAGTCACTATAGTTATGTGTGACCTGACGTTGTTCTGATCAAACACAACACCTCTCCTTTTGGCCAATTCTGGCCGTTTCTGGTCAATCGCTTGCTTTAAATGATCCAGTTGTTGACAGTAAAGATCCGAATTTAGTGTTTGGCCATATTTAAGCAACTCATAATAAATGATTCCTTTCCAGTCCCACCAAATGCACAGTAGAACCTTCCTGGCCGTTAGTCCTGGCTTGGCTACCATTTATGCTGCTTCATCGCGCTTTAACCACGATCGTTTTCGCACAATATTGTCGTATGTGACCCATTTCTCATCCCCAGTCACCATCCGTTTAAGAAATGGGTCGATTTCATTCCGTTTGGCCAAGGCTTCGCAGATGGAAATTCGATGCATCATGTTTTTTGGTGTTAATTGGTGTGACACCCAAACATCGAGCTTCTTTTTGAATCCAGCTTTGCGCAAATGGTTTAAAACTGTTTTATGGTCGATCTTTAGCTCCTGGGCGATGCTACAACTACTAAGAAGCTGATCAACTTCGATTATTTCTGTGATTTTATCGACATTTTCGACGATAGGCCAGCCTGTGCGAGGTGCATCTTTAACATCAAAAATACCTGAACGGAATCGACGAAACCAAAATTGCACGTAATTATCTGTTACAGTATTGAGAGTGTAAGCACCATTTACAATTTCACCCGCCTAGCTTGAATTTTCGTCTTTAGAAAAGAAAAAGTGTGAAATGTACGGAATTTTCTCTTTGTTGACTTTCATTTTGAACACCCTGTAAATCACAATTGAACAGACCAAACAAAAAATGGTAAAGGAATTTTTTTTAGCTCTAAATGTCACCTTTCTAGCAAGGATAAATTTAAAATTGTTTGATTGATATTTTGCGAGAAATCGATAACTAAAGTCATCTAACGAAAAAATAATGGATTACTTTTTCCCCAACCTAATATAAAATATATCTTTATGGCTTTAGCTACCTTCCTTTACTAAATAAAATATTTCTAAAACTAGATAATGGGTTAGGACAATAGTAATGAATAAACTGTTCGACAGCTGCACTGCTATTCCGAACGAACGGTAACTGTTAGAGTTAGAGCGTGAAAGGCCCCGAGACTAATTTGACAATAACTTCAAGAATATTGCTTAGATCGGATTCAAATTTTAAGGACATATTCTTGAAATGTTAAACAATAAGATAAGACAAAAAAAAGAAATCGATTTTTCGAAAGTGAAAACCCTTACCCCGCCCTTAAGTGCTTGGCGACGAAATATTTTTCTTTTAGTTTATTCGTTATTCGTTTATTCTTTTTTCTACTCCTGATTGAGTAAAGACGTGCTTCCACCTTATCATATAAAATAAAGAGAAAATTGTGTTATAAGAAAGAGTAATTTTTTAATGTCCCCTATAACTCAACACTAGATATTTCGTAATTGTTAATTACAATTCTTGCGAAATAAATAATTTAATCTTAATTTTTCAATAAAATAGAAAGATTTTCAAATAGAAAAGAAATACCACGTTTGGTAAAATAAAAACAGATTACGCACCTTCTTTCTTTATTTCGACCGTCGGTTGGTTTGGACCATATAATTTTGTCGCATACCTACGTGCTTATCTCTGTTTATTCCTTCTACCCTACTATCGCTCCTACCTACAAACATTTCGAGTATCGAAAGAATACGTGTCCACGCTTTGTAGGATGCAGTCGTGCACAAACACACACATATACAACTAGGAGCGATAACTACGAAGCAGAGCATAAGGTAGTACCCCCCTGTGTCGATTTAAAAAAATCGAATTTTTTTTTTTACATATTTCGTAAGAAAAACATTTCAAAATTATGCTTCGAAAATTTCAGACCGATATTCAAAGTATTCTCAAAGTTATAACCGAAAGTATGGAGCGCGCCGTAGTGTGTATAACTCAGAACGCCTCTATTTTGTTGCCTCTATTTACTCTCTGTTAGGTATTGTGTTGTTGATAAGCAAATTTTCGAATAAAATAATTCATATGATAGAAAAATCAAGCATATGTAAAGCATGTCAGTATTTAGCAACAAAAAACCCCATCAAAGTTGACAGTTTATCTGAAGATCACAAAAATGAATGCACAGCAAATCACGAGGGTAGCAGTGGCAAAATGGAGGTCGACAGTGTTTCTGAAATGTTCAAGCGTTCTGAGAAGCGTTATGGTTTGAAATACATTAAATACATTGATCAAACAGCCAGAAACTACGTCGACACCGTTGATAATGCTCGTATTTTGAGAGCGAAAAATCTACAGAAGCTTACTCTAAAGAGGCCAAAACCTACGTAGGGTTCTCAAAGCTGTTTAAATGATAATTATGAGGAAGCTGAATGACTAGTGTATGCACCAGGCATAGCAGAATAATGTTAGTATAATTATTTTATAAAAAATCTGTTCTCAAAACTTTAAACGCGTTTTTCTCGAAACTACGTTTTTGAAATTTTGCGGAAGCACTCACTAAAAATTATAGAACCGATTAGGCTAAAATTTTTACAAGTTATTCTTTACACATATTCTGATGACTGGAACCTCAAAAATCTTTAACTTTTTAATAATAAATATATATTTTTAAACAATTAAAGGTAAGAAACAGCACCGATTTTAAAAATTTTTTTTCACACGTCCGTCATTTTGTTTTTATTTAAAAAAAATATTCATATTGTTGGTATCATGTCTCTAATTAAGCCTAAAGAATAATAAGTCTTTTTAGTTTTCTTGTTTCAGACGTCTACAAAGGCTCTGTGCTTCCGCAAATTGAATTTGGGGACTCTAATTTGACGATAAAAAAAAGGGACAAATATTGTCCAAATTAGTTTAAAAAAATTTTTTTGTATAGTTTAAGATACTGATAGAAAAATATTAAAATTTCAAAACGATCGCATTTTGTTTTCCTATTCAAAAAAATTCATGAAAAAGCATTAAAATTTTGGTCTTCACAATGGGGCTACTACCATAAAGAGGAGACCGAGAATAGGAAAACTGTATAGCTATATTCCGTCTCACTCTCTCGCAGGCTAAATCCTATATGTTTGTCTTTTCTTCTCTTATTATTTAGTATAGCAGCCGTTTCATAGCTTCGTTAGATAGCTCCGTTTCCTACCGACCGCGTTTATTTACTTTTCAGATCACTCCCATTCTAAAGAACTTTTCACTTCATTAGATTTTAAAATCGTTGTAATTCAAAACCCGATGAAACGAAAAAAAATACTACCACAATTGTTCCCTTCTTTAACAGCATCTACAGTTATTAGTTGGAACACAAAAAGAAAAACTTGTGTATGCTAACCCATAATAAAGAGATCTCACATTCACAGAAAGTGTAAAAAGTGTAAGAGAAAAAAAATTCATCTATCTGAGTTTCAAAAAAATATATATTATATTTACTTTGATTAGGACAGCGTATCTTTTTGTCGACAAATATTCTACAATTTTCGTCTCTATCTCTGGCTATCGCATTCCACATTCCATCTTGATAGATAGAATTTTGAAAATATTAGTTTTTGTCAGCTACCTAGACCCCAAGGTCGGTTCCTTATCATGAGAAAAAAATTATAAAGAACAGTGAAGGTCTGGTGAAATTCGATCTACATTTATTATCTTTATTATCGATGCGATAATATTCATGCCTATAGTTATTTTTTACAACTTGTCAAATCTTTTCTATTTAAAAATGTTTCTATTTTATTGAAAAATTAGTAACAAATTCTTTATTTCGCAAATATTATAATAAATAATTATGAAGTAAATAGAATATATAATAATTGCATTGTCTGAAGTATTTAAAAAAAAAAGGATTACCAGATACGTCATAGAAAAAGAATTAGAGTATACTGTGGAATAAATGAAGAGCAGCTAACAAATTCCATTCAAAAGCAAGTAAATTACTGTCACATATTTATATTTTGCTTCTTTATAAAATATATTTGATACCTAAGGATAAAATATGTCTATTAAATTTGATTTTTATATGTTTTTATGAAAAATATCCAAAGAGATGTACTGACCCATGCATATATAAAAATTATATTATAAGTTATGATATTTGCGTATTTAAGAAATTTATACGAATTTTTCAATAAAATAAAAACATTTTTAAGATGTTGAACGCCCAGCGTGAATCGGTGGAGCTTACCACGGAGCTGAAATCTGAGACTCGTAGTGTACACAGTTCGATAAGCTGGGAGAGCGATATGATTCAATGCATTTTTTAGATTTTTCGTTGCTCAGATCTTTATTTAGACGAGAGTATTTAAAAAGATAAGTTTGTGGTCCAAAGAATAAGGACGAGATATGTTATAAATAATAAGGGTCTCGAAGTGTGGTAGGCTACAGAGTTGAAAAAACATTTCTAAAGAATATCTTTATTAGATCTTTCATTGCATTTTACCAGAAGCTTCGTTCAGTCCAGCAGTATTTTCCATATGTTTTTCGTAACGTCTTTATTTCATGTATCATAAAATGTTTGTTAAATAGCACAAGAATGTAGATGAAAACATGAAATTGAAAGGCATACTGACAAAAAAAATTTTATACCTGAGATTCAAAATAAGGATTATTTATATTTACCTAATTTCTGACGAATTATATTTCCTTTGATAAACATCCTATTATAATATATAATATATAATATATAATATATAAACATCATATTATATAAGCAATTAGACATTAAAAAGTCTATTATTTAAAAAAAATAAAAAAATAAAAATTTCCTTCTGCTCATTCCCTGAGCAAACATCTCAATTAAAAGTAAACGCTCGGTATTTTTTTTTTTTTTTTAAATGAACCAATTTTTGCCAGTGAGGGCCACCGCAAATCACCTTTTTTCTTGGACTCTTGGAAGAGTGACCACAGACAACACAATTTATCATATTTTTACACACAAAAATTTATAAATATAATTCAGATATATAACTTTCATATACAAAAACTTTGTGTTGATATTAATTAAACCGGCTGCATAAAAAATTCACAAAAAAAGATCCTTCTTTTTTTATCCTCTAAAGTGACGTGTCCCCTTAAGGCAGGATTCTACTTTAGTCGCTCGAAAAAAAAGGTAGTTTTGTTAATCTTTAATTAGAAAACTAAGAAAGATATTGATGTAGAGTTTGTTGTACTTAGGAAATATACTCTTAAAGTACATTAAAAAATTTTTTTAATTTATTTTATACGCTTTATATACATTGGGGAGGCCCTTGAACTCAACACCTAAAAATAGTCTAGCCTTTGCAAAGTTGTAAAAATCTTGACATCGGATTATCTGAAATGAAAAACTTGAATAGTTTTATGTTCACAAAGACTACAGCAACCGCTGTTAGCAGATTTTTTCATTTACAAACAAAAATAACAAAATGGCGTCAGTTACAAAAAAATTATCAAAAAATCTCTTTTTTTTTTCTTATTTTTTGCCCTAAAAAAAATAGTAAAAATGAAAATTTTTTTATAAATCTGCTACCAGCGGTTGATATATATGTATAGATTATGTGGTAAAAATTTCAGACGAATCGAATAGCTACTTTTGGAGATTTTTACAACACGCGGTATAAAAACGTGATTCCGAGAAAAACGCATTTAAAGTTTTTTTAAGTGAAAAATCACGAAAAACGTTAACTTCCGCTTAATCAGCGATACCTGCACCATACAGTATGCCTTCTGACTGCTCTAGAAGATAATGTTCTTCAATTCTAGCTTGTCTTTTTTTTGTTCTGCTCTTTTTAGAAGCTTCAGAGGAGCGGCGATTTTCTTTGACAACGCGCTCGTTGTCTCGTTTGCTGGCATACTGAGCAGCGGTTTCGCCGATTGTAATTCCCATTACCTCCATAATTTTTAAAATTGTAAAACCTTCATTAAATATGCATGCCGCAGTAAGGCATGCAATTTTGACAATTTTTTTTCCATTGAAAATGTGTTTAGGTGCCATGGCCCATACCACGGAGTGAATACTAGTTTTTACGTCTACAAAATATCATTTATTTACCGAAAATAATAAAGAGATAAGCAAAAATAAGAGATTTATAATAGTACGCAGTTGATCGAACAAATAAAGTAAAGTGGTATGAGTAGGCTTACCGTATTATCACTTGACAGTTAACACTATTTAAGCCCAACTTTACATAATCTGTATTTTTGTCTTCTAAAGTCGATGGGCAGTTTAGGTCCATAACTCACATAAAGATAATTCATGCTAATTGATAGAAAGTATTATAAATTAACGAAATATACAACAACACGATAACCTTGAATGTCTGTGTTTCCAAACACATTTTCCTTAATATAAAATTTGACTATGTTTTGAAGGGTCTTGTTTACGAGATACGTGCCCATAATTATAAAAGTGGTCTAAGTCATATATCTCTTATTTTGAGATATTTAAAGATTTATACTTGAACACTATATAAATTCTATACAATATTGAGATAAAAAACATTATCTAACGATTCATTTTTGATAATATCATGAAATAACATTGAATTTATTTAGTTTATAATAATGTAGTGCGTAATAACTGATAAACTCATTTTTTAATTATTCTGACTTAGACCACTTTCTTAATTGTGGGCACATATCATCTATAAATAATTAAAATTTATTTTCATTGAAATAATTAATTTTCAGAACTGTGCTAGTTAAACAATTTGTCCTTTTGTTGAGAAGGAGGGGGGGACGGTAGTATATATTATTAAAATATAACAAGATTTTTTTACCACCTAGTAGAGTAGGAGAAGCAGGGGTAATAGCGCTCACTGGGTACTGGCGCTTACCTCTGTAACTTCTCCTTGAATAATGAAGTCAATGAATCTAAAGGAAAAAATATTTCAAACCTATATTGAAAATTACTTATATTTTAAAAAAACAATTATCCTATTATATCTGCTAATAATTATGAACAGAGTATTTTGTTGTCGTTTTTCACAGATTGTCAAATATAAAACATGTAAGTAAAAAGAGAATATAATAAAGAATATGAAATCCAAAGAATCAAGAAATAACTAAACCACTTCAACGTATAATGAGCTATTGTCAACCTGGAAACGATAAACAATAAAAGGATAATTAATTATACATAGGATAAAGATAATATTTGTTATAAAAAAAAGATAATTAAACATTTACCTTCTATAAAAAGGTCTCGATTCTTCAACCGTATCCATTGGGTCTTTAATTAAAAATACTCGCAATCCCCTGATGTAAGTAGTAGAAAAACAGTTCCAATCAATATCAGCAACATTAAAGAAGAAATTACTTTTATCTACAATAGATAATTTGTCCCATAACTTTAAGACATTATCGTTTGTAAATTCCCATTCATTCATGGAAAAGAAACTTATTACATGTTTAAACTTTTCTATTTTTCTGTAGATATTAAGCAGTCTGAAAAAAATGCCAATTATTTATTTATGCTCTATTTCATCGACGGATAATAAATAGCTTGTTAACCTAAAAATCATAATAAATTACATTGGCTTTTTTCCTCTTAGATATAAAAAAGAGTCCACTATTATTGCTGGTATCCAGTGCAAAAAGATTGTCATAAAGATATAGATATAATAGTTCTTGATAAACCATAGTGAGCCGTACCAAAGCACTTTTTTCGACGGGACTTGAAATCCCTCAAACTTTAAATTATTCATCATAGTATCCCAAGTAACTGGTCTTTGAACGGAGGAAACAGAATTATAAACTGAAATCTCATTGTCAACAGGTAAGTATTTGTTATCTCTGCTGGAAAAGTTAACAATCTGTGATATGGATATACAAAAGAAGTTCTAACTTACTTAATGTAAATGATATTTTAGAAGTTTTACTAAAAGTTTATTTTAGTAATAAACTGAAAAAGGAGATACAAATTACCGTTTTTGTGCAACGTCCCATGCTGCAGCAATAATGTTGTTGACAACATAATCAGCAGGAATTAAATCGCAAATTAGGTCTTTATCACAATACATTGTTCGTAAAACACCTGTCGAGCTACCAACAGCAGCACCTGTAATTCCATTCAAATTGTTTATCCAGCCAGCAATTGGTTCCTTTTCTGTTGATACAACCACGGATGGCCGAACAATGCCAGTTGGTATTCCATTAGCATATTGTCTTACTGTATCTTCACAGATTGCCTTTGAAAATGCGTAACTGTTAGGCCACTTACCCAGTAGCCTGTAAAACAAACGAATATGCTTATCGACTTATCTTTAAAGGAATGAAATAGGTTTCATGTTTTATTACTTTGGGGTTATTAAATCTAATTGGTCTTCGGTCAAAATCTCTGTCAATTTAATTATGTCTTCTGTCTTCATAGGTGGCTTATACAATTTTTCTTCGATTTTATTGTAAACACAGTGCGAGTAGGCCGTTGAAACATAAACAAAGGCCTAAAGAACAAAATTATTATAAAATTAGAACAATCTATTTTGAAAATTAAACTAAATTTTATATATAAAGAAATTTGATCTAGTCGGGAATTGTGCTTAAACATACGCATTTTTATACGGATGATTTAACTAGGAAAAAAATACCTTTAAGCTTGTCATTTCTTGTGCAAGCAAAAGAAGATCTCTTGTTCCTCTAATATTTGTATTAACTATATTACGAATATTGTCCAGAAAACGTACTGATGCTGCACTGTGAATAATTACATCGGTATCTTTAATGCGATCGCGGTCCTTCTCTGACAATCCTAAATTCAATAGACTCGTGTCTCCTTCAATCACAATAATCTTCTTTTCAACATCTTTTTGCTCTCTCTTCAATCTATCAAAAATCTAATGATTTAAATATAAACTGTAATACTGGTGACATCGTTTATTCCAATTATAATAGATACAAAATATGTAACTTTACTCACAACATCATTGAAATATTCTTTAAATCGAGTCTGCGGATCCTTCTGTTTCTTTGCCCTTACCAGCAAATAAATCGTTGTTATTTCTGGACAACATCTGCAAACCGCAGCAATTGCATTTATAGTACAAGTTTTTAGCGGAAAATTATTTCTTATAAAACAAAACATTGTGGTGTCAATGTTTAGATATAGAAGTAAAGAGAGAAGTAGAAGAAAAGAAATATAAAGAATAATCATCGTTATCTTTTAAAACAGATATTATTTCATAGATACTGTCTGCTGAATTTAATATTTTTTCTAACTTTTTTTTATTGCTAAGAAAATAATTTTTTTTTTTTTTATGACAAAAGCTCCAGGCTTATTTTCCTATCAAGTAATCTAACAATCCTTAGGTACAAAAGTCACAATTATTTATAGACTTTAAATTCAAGAAATATTTTTTCTTATTTGTTTCAAACCATATAAATCTCAAGGAGAAAAAAACTACTAAAAAAAACTATCCGATTGAACATACTATCCTAATTTATTTAAAATTTATGATCAGCAGTTTATAACGAATGTACTAATTGAATCGAGAACAAAAACATAGGAGGAAAATATTTACCTTAAAAGTTTTTCCATTATAAGCCTTCCTATAAATCCTAAGCCTCCTGTTATAAAAATTTTCTTTCCAGAAAAAAATGTAGCAATTTCTCCTCGTTGATTGTAATAATTCGGCTCTTCTACCATTGATAATATTTCTTCTTGATACGTTTGTCCGCTTAATGATGCCATTTTTTGAATTCTTTTATAATAAAAACAAAATATTACATACAAATAAAGTAAGAAATATTTCACTTTATAGTAATTATCGATGACAGACAGATCTTGAAGATAAGTAATTATTTATAAGTGATTGAAATAAATGCTTTTATTTCTAATTATGGTTCTAACTATGGTTCTAATATATGTTCGTTTTTAAATACATGAAAAATTCAGTTTTTATTCTTCCTTAATAATTTTCCTATAGTAACAAACATAAATAAAATAAGTATATTTATTCTAATAAAGAATTTATTTTATAGAATTAAAATTGTATTGAAATAACGTTTAAACAAAAACATGCTAATGAATATTTATGCTACTTAATATAACATCAAAAAATTTCTTATCCATCTTTTAGTTTCATTCGAAAAATAAAAAAAAACTTGAAAATTTATTTATTATAAACACTTATTTAGAAAATTTGATCTTTTGTGAATTTAACAGTTGGGAATAGTATAGAATAGTAAATATTTAAAAACTTACCTATTTATCTCAACAACTTTTATCACAATGAATATAATAAAATATGTCGACAAGTTTTTCGATTTTAAAATATTAAACAAAAACTTTTAATAACTTTTTATCTTATGAAGAACCAAGTATGTTTGTTAGATATTAAAAAAAGATTATAATAAACTAAGTATTAAAAATGGCCTCTTCATAAAAATATCTATTAAACTTTTTCTTAAGTAACCTAGTTCAACTCCAATTAATGTTTGAATAATAAAAGTTAGTCGGTCTCTGAATTTATATAGAGATAATCCCACTTACGTACAATGTGCACGCCTAATATTATCAATTTGCATACAATACAACAGAAATCAACATAGTCATCGTAAGAATGTTCGTTTTATAAGTACATGCTAATTGAATTATTCTAAATTTTACACCGTCTAATAGCAATGCTTTATCGTATACCATTACTTTTTTGACTACGGTACACTCTCGAAGAAAACTAGCAATTTAGAAAGCGTACAGTAGTCCCAAATTTATAAGATGTTTCCAAAAAATGACAATATAGTTTATTATTTTTGAAAATTAATATATGAATTTTTTTGAAATAGTTGACTACAAATCTAATATTAGTATTTTAACAAAAAGAATTGGTAACACACAACTAAAGATAATAACTATGTCAATTTAAATGAACGTAATGTTATTTGTGGCGAGATCGTTATTTTAAACGTGTCCTTTTTTATTGTAATTATCGATAGGATTGTAAGGTCTGTGCTAGATAGGTAATCATGAACTTCTATTTACGAGATAATGTTTTTGATAATAAAGATTATTATTTAGGTAAATTACAACAAAATTACTTGGCTTCTTTCTTTTTCCATTTGCAGTCTTTGACGTTGGATTGTCACTTGAAGATGGTATTAATCTCTTATCTTAATTGTAGATTTTATACAAAAATTTTTCAATAGGATCTAATATGTTATCCTCAGATAAGAAAAACTGGGTGATTATTATAAGTGTCGAGAACTATATATATAGATTTATTTCTATCAATTGCTATCGCATTCAGCATTCTATCTTAATTGATACAATTTGGATATTGATCGTTTTTATTAGCTACCCCCATAGCAAGATCGCACCGGAGCCCTTTGATATATATGGTAAAAATATTATAATAAATAAATCCTCCAATCATTTTATTCTTGATTCTGTGCATTCATCTGATTCTCTAGAAACTTATTTTTTTTAAGGTTTCACTTCGAACACATGTGATCTGAGCACAATATTTTTTTTTTTATATATAAATAATAAAATGGATTTTTGTGAAAATTAAATGTAAATGTAGAATCTTTGACTATGGATCAGGAATTACAGAAACCACCTCGCGGTGAGACTTTAATCGGTATTGATCGTGGTATACAACATCGCTTATCTTAACATTCAACGACCATCGACTTTTTATTGGACATCGATATAAGAATCTGAATTAAACAAATCATTGAAATATTAATTACTGTCGTGATCTTGACTTGTAAACAACTACCATTTTTAATAAACATACTTTTGTACCAGTTGATCATCCACCGGACGCATAATATAACTCTAGCGTGATCTTCCTAAATTTAAATGTAAACTTTGTTACAAAAATAATGCTTAGCCAATGTGACTGTGCAATATTATAATAGTTTACATGTTTAATTAATGTTCTCTTTTTTCCTTCTTCTGACACATCGTTTTTTTCGAAATAATGAAAATAAACACTTCGTTCTTTTATTCAAATAACTTGGAAAAATATGTAAATTTATGTATATATGAAATAAACGTTTAAAGTGTATATAAATAGATAGTTTTAATAATTTTAGTTATCAAGTACTGTACTAATCTGTAAAAAAATAAAAAAATAATCTATTATTTTATTATACAATATGAAAATTCGTAACACATACAAATCTTAAGAAGTTTCACTTGAGTCGCCTTGAAATTCTTAGCGTTTTTCTTTCTAACGATATTTTTAAATCTAAATAACTAGTTTGGACAATCTATTACAACATGTGTTACTAATATTGAAAGCACGGAACCAGATACCAGGAGGGCGATCGACAAAGGAAAATAACTAGCAAATACGAATGGAAATAAAAGGAAAGATTATTTTCGGAAATACGCTGCTAAGTGTCGTTATGTTCGCTGATATCTAGAGACCCTGTAGGAGGGACGCGCGATGTATATTGCAAGGCTAAAAATGTGGGGGGACAGCTTCCGTTGCATCGCCTAGCCGTGTTTATCTTTAGTATGTATTAACGGCTGTGGTTAGTTTAAGTTTGGAATACTTATAGTTTTTATTGTGATATTTATATTTAATTGTTTTTTTTCTTTTTTAGTAGTTTTCTATAAGTGTAAGTTTAATTTACTTATTTAATAATTACAAGTATAAATGTACAAACCTAACCTATAACTTATCGTTTGCTTACAGACCTATTGTCTTTTATCAAATCAAACTTAATTGAATCTTTCTTATTGAATGTATAATAATTTTTGTGTGTAACCTATTCTATTTTAATATAAATTTATAATTATCATTAAATATTGTTCTATTTTTTTTTTTTTGTATTTGATGCAATTCGTTATTTTATAATTATTTCAATGTTTGAATATTTCGCGCGCAATCTCGTGACTACATGAGATCCTGTCCCCCAGCAATCTACATGGTGCGTCCCTCCTATAGGGTTTCTACTGATGTCAGGTTTATAACGTCATATTTTCCAATGACAATTGCTAACAATACTGCATCATTAGCAATTGTATTAATGTTTTTTTAATCTATAAAAAGTAATATTTATTTCAAAATGGTAAATAAATTCATAGGTGTATAAGTGGACAAGTCAAGGATCGTAATAAGAATGCTTAATTAAATCGGAGAAATACGCCTGTACTTACTGTACTACAGGTAATATAACCTTAATTGATAGTTATTAATTACTTATATAAAAAAATGCAATTTCGCTTGTTTTTCTTCGTTATCGATTAAGGCTATTTTCATTTACCAATTGAAACATCGATAGTTTTTGAAACAAGATCATGACGTTATCATCCGCGAAAAAATATATTTCATAATTTTTATTTTTTGTTTACCATTTTAGGAGTTTTTCTAATAATTGATGGTATTAAACCTTTTAATAATTAGAAAAAAATAGCTTCGACGTTCAGAAAGAAAATAAATTTTCTTATTTGAAATACGAGTTTTGACTAGGAATAGGAATGACTTTTTCATCATAGATGATTAACAAGATATGAATGGTTGTTTAAGAATATATTTACAGCTACTTATAGTCTTTTTAACTTATTTAATAAAATTCTATACCAAATTACAAAGTCAAAGTTACGTATGTTCTCTTTTATAAAGAGATGATAAAGAGGTGAGCGAGCATAGGGGTTTTACCGGTAGTCCCGTTCAAAAATAATTAATAAACTATATATGGCGTGTTTTTGACCGGGACTACCGGTTGACCTTAAATGATGCTCTAACTGCGCTATTTATCACGAAAACGATTTAACGTACAAAAAAATTTTTAAAACAAAAGTTGTAATAAATTTAATCCTCTAAAATATTAATACTAAATACAAATAGCGAATAACCTATAGGAAACGAGATATTTGCAAAAAATGGGCAATAAATCGATTTTTTTGACCTTTGAGTTAATAGAAGCGTGCACCTTACCATATGTAGGTTTTGAGACAACTTTTAGAATGTCAAAATACAAGTTTATACGAATTTATAGCTCAGTATCTAAAATTCCAGGATTCTTCTCTAATTTGACTGGACTAGAAAGTTTGTCAACACCGGAATCCATAGAAAAAATACAGGATATCGTATTGATAAATCGTCGAGTGACTGAAAGAGATTTAGTAAAAGCCCTAGACATCTCATTGGTTAGTGTAATCAATATTTTGACTGAAGTATTGGGTTTCAAAAAGCTGTGTGCACAATGGATGACGCATTTGCTAACAATGGAACAAAAACAGATTCGAATGCGACTTTCTCAGCAACATTTAGAGCGTTTTCGAAAGGATAAAGCGGCTTTTGAGCGTCGATTCAACACAATGGATGAGA
The DNA here is from genome assembly GCF_049000335.1 of Polistes dominula. NCBI lineage: Eukaryota > Metazoa > Arthropoda > Insecta > Hymenoptera > Vespidae > Polistes > Polistes dominula. The sequence goes on from NW_028300939.1 coordinate 3,452,005, forward strand.
CTTGGATCTATCACCATGATCCTGAATCAAAACAAGAGGCTAAAGAGTGGTATCAAAGTGATTATTTGGCTCCGAAACGAGTTCGTGTCCAAAAATCAGCCAAGAAGGTGTTAGCATCAGTTTTTTGGGATGCGAAAGGAATTTTGTTTGTGGATTACTTGCAAACTGGTAAAACAATAAATTATGAATATTATTGTAACCTTTTAGACCAGCTGAAGAAAAAAATTCGTTAAAGAAGATCCGGTTTGCAGAAAAAAATCCTTTTTCATCAGTACAATGCCCTGTGTCACAAGAGCATTTTGACAATAGCTAAAATCCATGAATTAAATATCGAATTGTTGGATCATCCACCGTATTCACCAGATTTAGCCCCTAGCGACTTCTATCTGTTTCCAGACCTAAAAAAAATCATGCGTGGAAAGCGTTTTTCTTCAAATGATGAGGTCATAATAGCTGTTGAAGCGTATTTTGCAGCCCTTCCAGATTCTTACTTCAGAGATGGAATTTATAGATTAGAATCTCATTGGGACAAGCGTATTGATGTTCAGGGAGACTATACTAAATAATAAAGTTTATTTCAAACCTTAAAATTGTGTTTTTCTTATCGAACCGCAAAACTTATTGAACAGCCTTGTACGTAAACAAAAAAAAATTGAAGATAGCAAGAATAAAAAAGAAAAATAAGAGACAACTTTTAGAATGTCAAAATACAAGTTTATACGATTTTATAGCTCAGTATCTAAAATTCCAGGATTCTTACCTCTTTGACTGGACTAGAAAGATTGTCGTCGGATTAGCCGGATCATGCCGAGGCGTCCCGAAATTCAAGTGCGGAAGCTCCAGTTAGTGTAGCGACCGTGAAGCGCAGCCTTTCTTCCGTCAATAGTTAACATTTTTTTTCATTATTTTGTCTATTACAATCGCGAGTGTCTTTTAATAAATCAAGTCGAGCGAGACGTCATTTATAAAGGAAAATACGTTATTTCAACTCACGGCTTATGTTCACTTTCCCCCGTTCCTTTATATTTTTAACTTTAGTCTCCATAATCTTCCTTTTATCTCGAAGTTTGCTTTTTCAGAAATCAAAGGACTTACATACACCACATACACACACACACACACACACACATTTAATACGTGTATCGAACAGCAAGTTTCGATGAATTGTCTAGTACAAAATGCCACGACGTGACGCCGCTAGAGAATCATCGTCTTGTGACAAAGGTGAATCGGTTGTGGTGACAAAAGATAATTGCGAGCATCAAAATCGTTCCAGTAATCATCATTAAAGTACGTCAATCGGTACGATGACTGATAGCTGACGGATGGATTTTTTATGCTTTACATTTTTGAAACGTCCATAGGATTAACAATTGAACAACGGTGGAAGGTATAACTTATTTTTCTTTAATTTATGATGTTTTGTGCTATTTCGTTACCTTTTAATCTCATAAATTGTGCAAAAAGTAATTTCATTTTTCTTTTGCCTTTTTTCAAACTGTGGTGAAAGATAATTCAAAAAGGTTTCAACCGAATCTTGTGAAATTTAACACACATTTTCTTTATAGTATTAGCTTCTAGTTGAACTTGAAAAAGGTCCCAAAAATTTTCAGAAATTGCCAGTTTTGACCCAAAAACCGTTAAAAAAAAGAGTCAAAAATCAGACTTTTTTGTCTAAGTCGTGCAAATTTACGATTTTTTGACTTTTTAGTTTTTCTTTAGTTCAACTAGAAGATACATGTTTTTAAACACGCTCTGACCATTTTTTAAACTTTTAGATTGCTTTAACAAAAGCTAAAACTCGCCATGATTGATGCGTTTCGCCGTGAGGGCCTCAGGAGATTAGTTACTACGGCGGCAATTTTGAAAAAAAAAAAACTCTGATTCTTATATTTTAATATGTAATGAATAAACATGCTGAAAGAGTTTCAAAATGATTCATTTATTTCTTCCATTTTAAATAAGCCTCTGAAAAACGGTCAAAATTTAGGCGTTTACATATATTTCCGGCATGTATTTTATAAGTATATATAATTAATTAAAATATTAATAATAATTATCTAAATTATTTATAATAATTAATTTAAATTTAAATTTTGTCTGTAACGTGTAAGATTTTTCTTTTTCTCGTTGTCCAACGCAGCTGATTTAGACGTAGATGCTTTAAAAAACATTAAAGTAAACAAATTATGCAAAAAAAGAAAAAAATCTGGCAATCAAGGGATATTTTTTTAATTTTTCATTTTGTTAAAAATAAACGTACAAGAATAAATACAACAGGAACATTTCACTGTTTTCATAACGATTAAGTACTCTACTCTATAAAGAATAATCAATAGTCGTTGTAAGCCATGATTTAGTAGATTATGTACGATCCGAAAGGATCATACGGTAATTAGCAGTATTCAAAATTCGCGCGCATTCACCTCCATCGATTAAAACTCTAGATCGATACTCATTGTGAGCATCACTCCCAGTCGGTACGCCCTGCTGGGCCAGTACCACAGGACATTCTTCCAGTCCATTATCGGAAGCCTGGGAATATATATCGAAATCAAAGGAGTTAAGTTAAATTAGTTAAGGAACGTAAGCGAAGCGAGCAAGAGCATACAATCAATGATCAGAGGAATTTTCATTGAAGAGTCCTTTGGTCAAAACAGATTATTTCGTACATGAAAGCAGATAAAATATTATTATTGTTAGTTGACATTAGAAGCTCGAAAGTTTATTGTCGCCAATACCAAATCCCTCTATTGTTCCCGTCCCTGAGCGCAATTCTTCCATTCGCGGTCTTTATATCTTATTTCATTCAGATCCCTTCTCTAATATTATCCTCCAATCTACGTCCCGGTCTACCTAGTGGTCTTTTTCCATTTGGTATACCGACCAATATTTTATGCGTCGTTCGATCCTGCCCCACGCGCGCCACGAAACCAGCCCATCTTAATCGGCGTGATTTTATGGCATTAATAGTGTCCGATTTGTTTGTTCGATGTACTTCTTAGTTATGGGGTTTTCTCCATTCGCCGGTTTTCTCGTCGCGTTTTGCACCGAAGATTATACGAAGAACATTGTTTTCAAAAACCTTAACTTTCTTTTCGTCACGTAACGTAAGCGACCAAGATTCACTACCATAAAGGACTACCAAAAGGATGATTGTACAACCGCGAGCTGAGTAATTTATTAACCGAATAAAAGCATGCATTGCCTAAATTGATTCTTTTCTTGAGTTTTTCTTTAATTTCGTTCGTCTGGTTTATGATCGATCCTAAATACCTAAAGACACTGACTCGTTCAAAAATTTTATTCCGAACGACCAAAATTCAAGTACTAGGCATATTCTAAACTCGATTGGTGACCATATTAATATTGTAATTGTATTATTTTATATTGCAATGTATTTGTATTGTATTATAATTATTGTATCTGCTGAAATCGACGAAAAGTCAATTTATTTTATTATTATTTAATTTATATTATCATTTAATCTTTATATCGATTATTTTACGATATTATTATTTATATTTTTATAAGATTTATATTTTATTGACAGTAAATGCGTGTTACATTGTTGAACAACAATATATAGAAGTCGATCATAAAAAAAATAACGTACGAAAATACGTCTTATAGAGTAGCCAGGTAGATATTTTTAAAATATGTGTTTTACAATCGTACATACGTAATAGCATTTGAATTGACTTATTGAACTTATAGACCAAGGTTAATAAGAAGCAGTAATAATAAGTAGCTCGAATATGCTAATAAAGCTTTGGTTGATATTATTTGTTGCAAAAATATATTCGAGGAATAAATAATTATGTTCTGACGATGATGTAGCATTTTCAACCTATTTGCGTCATTTAGAAATATGAAAAAAAGGACCATATTGCTAAAAAGTTTTTATCATTCATTTAGGTGTAAAATGTAAAATTGTATGAAAGTAGAAAAAAATAAAAGATAAGAAAAAGAAGCAAAATAAAAAATAATCATTGCATCCAAGCAATGTAACAATTATCAGTATCAGTGCTTTTCTCTGTAATCTTATACTGTTAGAGAGTGTATTATTTTATTTATTAAATATTTTGATTTTTAATGATAAACGCAGTTAAGTATTTATACGCTTCGGTAATAGTGACTAGAAAATTGAGCATATATATACGTTTATGATGCAAATGGATTAAAATTTATGGAAGAATTTTGAAAAGTTACAATATTAAAGAGTTTATAGAAAATCTAAAGAACACAAAAGATTTGGCTTCCTCACATTGTAAAAGATTTGGGTTAGGTTTAAATAAAAGGAATTAGATTTTATGCAGAGTTTTATCCTTAAACTAGTTGGGGTTAGGTAAAGTGTCTGCCATAGCGCTAGGTCTAAACAATAATAAAATTTAATAAATAAATTAGAATTTCTATTGTTAAGCAATATAATAAAAATATAATCCAAAGATTATACCGGTGCCCTTTCATATATATAGTAACAATATTATAATAAATAAATCCTACAATTATCTTACTTTTGAAACTGTGCATTCGTCTCATTTTCTCGAAACTTAGTTTTTTGAAAGTTTCACTTCTAACACGTGTGATCGGCAAACATGTTTTTTTTTTGGTTCTAACTAAAAAATGAGAAAAATTATTTATTGCTCTTATGACTTTTTTCTAATTGCACACCCGCACACAAAGTTTCACTTTTCAATTGTAGTCGTGCTATCGCCCACTTTGAGAACCGCTGCTGCAGATCCTAAGTTCATGGTACACATACATGTACATATACATATACATATACATATACATATACACATTCACATTCACATATATAAATCCACAGGTCAGTTATCTGATATTCAGCATTTGTTATAAGACCACAGTAGAATAAAGGTACTTGGTTCAACCGATATTTTTGTCAAGATAACGTTTTTAATACTTAGATTGTTATAATCGTTATTAATCACTCATCAGCAGGTTTAATATATCATAGGATGAAAAGTTTTCTAAAGCTTTTGTTTAATAGTGCAATTTCGAAATACTTATTATATCTTATTATATTCCTGGTGGAAATATTTTTTTGTATTATATAGTAAGTTTTTTATTTTTTAACATTCTATACCGTATCCAACTGTAAAAATCACAAATGGCCAAATTATATGATAGAGTGTAATTAGTGTATTTACATATTTAAGATGAAGTGTCATTCAAATTATAATCATGCAACTGTCGAAGCAATGTAAGCTTTCTAAATAAGGAAAATAGCATAGAGTTTTTGTCATGCAAAAAGATAACTATCTTTTTTTTTACAGATTTAATTGCTACAAAATATATTTAATTCAGCAGACAATATCTATCTAATAGTACCTGTATTTAAAGATAACGATAATTATTCTTTATTTTTCTCTTTTTCTACTTCTTTCTTTACTACTATATTTTAAATTTGACACAATAATGATTCATTTTATAAGAAATAATTTTCCGCTAAAAACTTGTACTATAAATGCAATTGCTGCGGTTTGCAGATGTTGTCCAGAAATAACAACGATTTATTTGCTGGTAAGGGCAAAGAAACAGAAGGATCCGCAGACTCGATTTAAAGAATATTTCAATGATGTTGTGAGTAAAGTTACATATTTTGTATCTATTATAATTGGAATAAACGATGTCACCAGTATTACAGTTTATATTTAAATCATTAGATTTTTGATAGATTGAAGAGAGAGCAAAAAGATGTTGAAAAGAAGATTATTGTGATTGAAGGAGACACGAGTCTATTGAATTTAGGATTGTCAGAGAAGGACCGCGATCGCATTAAAGATACCGATGTAATTATTCACAGTGCAGCATCAGTACGTTTTCTGGACAATATTCGTAATATAGTTAATACAAATATTAGAGGAACAAGAGATCTTCTTTTGCTTGCACAAGAAATGACAAGCTTAAAGGTATTTTTTTCCTAGTTAAATCATCCGTATAAAAATGCGTATGTTTAAGCACAATTCCCGACTAGATCAAATTTCTTTATATATAAAATTTAGTTTAATTTTCAAAATAGATTGTTCTAATTTTATAATAATTTTGTTCTTTAGGCCTTTGTTTATGTTTCAACGGCCTACTCGCACTGTGTTTACAATAAAATCGAAGAAAAATTGTATAAGCCACCTATGAAGACAGAAGACATAATTAAATTGACAGAGATTTTGACCGAAGACCAATTAGATTTAATAACCCCAAAGTAATAAAACATGAAACCTATTTCATTCCTTTAAAGATAAGTCGATAAGCATATTCGTTTGTTTTACAGGCTACTGGGTAAGTGGCCTAACAGTTACGCATTTTCAAAGGCAATCTGTGAAGATACAGTAAGACAATATGCTAATGGAATACCAACTGGCATTGTTCGGCCATCCGTGGTTGTATCAACAGAAAAGGAACCAATTGCTGGCTGGATAAACAATTTGAATGGAATTACAGGTGCTGCTGTTGGTAGCTCGACAGGTGTTTTACGAACAATGTATTGTGATAAAGACCTAATTTGCGATTTAATTCCTGCTGATTATGTTGTCAACAACATTATTGCTGCAGCATGGGACGTTGCACAAAAACGGTAATTTGTATCTCCTTTTTCAGTTTATTACTAAAATAAACTTTTAGTAAAACTTCTAAAATATCATTTACATTAAGTAAGTTAGAACTTCTTTTGTATATCCATATCACAGATTGTTAACTTTTCCAGCAGAGATAACAAATACTTACCTGTTGACAATGAGATTTCAGTTTATAATTCTGTTTCCTCCGTTCAAAGACCAGTTACTTGGGATACTATGATGAATAATTTAAAGTTTGAGGGATTTCAAGTCCCGTCGAAAAAAGTGCTTTGGTACGGCTCACTATGGTTTATCAAGAACTATTATATCTATATCTTTATGACAATCTTTTTGCACTGGATACCAGCAATAATAGTGGACTCTTTTTTATATCTAAGAGGAAAAAAGCCAATGTAATTTATTATGATTTTTAGGTTAACAAGCTATTTATTATCCGTCGATGAAATAGAGCATAAATAAATAATTGGCATTTTTTTCAGACTGCTTAATATCTACAGAAAAATAGAAAAGTTTAAACATGTAATAAGTTTCTTTTCCATGAATGAATGGGAATTTACAAACGATAATGTCTTAAAGTTATGGGACAAATTATCTATTGTAGATAAAAGTAATTTCTTCTTTAATGTTGCTGATATTGATTGGAACTGTTTTTCTACTACTTACATCAGGGGATTGCGAGTATTTTTAATTAAAGACCCAATGGATACGGTTGAAGAATCGAGACCTTTTTATAGAAGGTAAATGTTTAATTATCTTTTTTTTATAACAAATATTATCTTTATCCTATGTATAATTAATTATCCTTTTATTGTTTATCGTTTCCAGGTTGACAATAGCTCATTATACGTTGAAGTGGTTTAGTTATTTCTTGATTCTTTGGATTTCATATTCTTTATTATATTCTCTTTTTACTTACATGTTTTATATTTGACAATCTGTGAAAAACGACAACAAAATACTCTGTTCATAATTATTAGCAGATATAATAGGATAATTGTTTTTTTAAAATATAAGTAATTTTCAATATAGGTTTGAAATATTTTTTCCTTTAGATTCATTGACTTCATTATTCAAGGAGAAGTTACAGAGGTAAGCGCCAGTACCCAGTGAGCGCTATTACCCCTGCTTCTCCTACTCTACTAGGTGGTAAAAAAATCTTGTTATATTTTAATAATATATACTACCGTCCCCCCTCCTTCTCAACAAAAGGACAAATTGTTTAACTAGCACAGTTCTGAAAATTAATTATTTCAATGAAAATAAATTTTAATTATTTATAGATGATATGTGCCCACAATTAAGAAAGTGGTCTAAGTCAGAATAATTAAAAAATGAGTTTATCAGTTATTACGCACTACATTATTATAAACTAAATAAATTCAATGTTATTTCATGATATTATCAAAAATGAATCGTTAGATAATGTTTTTTATCTCAATATTGTATAGAATTTATATAGTGTTCAAGTATAAATCTTTAAATATCTCAAAATAAGAGATATATGACTTAGACCACTTTTATAATTATGGGCACGTATCTCGTAAACAAGACCCTTCAAAACATAGTCAAATTTTATATTAAGGAAAATGTGTTTGGAAACACAGACATTCAAGGTTATCGTGTTGTTGTATATTTCGTTAATTTATAATACTTTCTATCAATTAGCATGAATTATCTTTATGTGAGTTATGGACCTAAACTGCCCATCGACTTTAGAAGACAAAAATACAGATTATGTAAAGTTGGGCTTAAATAGTGTTAACTGTCAAGTGATAATACGGTAAGCCTACTCATACCACTTTACTTTATTTGTTCGATCAACTGCGTACTATTATAAATCTCTTATTTTTGCTTATCTCTTTATTATTTTCGGTAAATAAATGATATTTTGTAGACGTAAAAACTAGTATTCACTCCGTGGTATGGGCCATGGCACCTAAACACATTTTCAATGGAAAAAAAATTGTCAAAATTGCATGCCTTACTGCGGCATGCATATTTAATGAAGGTTTTACAATTTTAAAAATTATGGAGGTAATGGGAATTACAATCGGCGAAACCGCTGCTCAGTATGCCAGCAAACGAGACAACGAGCGCGTTGTCAAAGAAAATCGCCGCTCCTCTGAAGCTTCTAAAAAGAGCAGAACAAAAAAAAGACAAGCTAGAATTGAAGAACATTATCTTCTAGAGCAGTCAGAAGGCATACTGTATGGTGCAGGTATCGCTGATTAAGCGGAAGTTAACGTTTTTCGTGATTTTTCACTTAAAAAAAAACTTTAAATGCGTTTTTCTCGGAATCACGTTTTTATACCGCGTGTTGTAAAAATCTCCAAAAGTAGCTATTCGATTCGTCTGAAATTTTTACCACATAATCTATACATATATATCAACCGCTGGTAGCAGATTTATAAAAAAATTTTCATTTTTACTATTTTTTTTAGGGCAAAAAATAAGAAAAAAAAAGAGATTTTTTGATAATTTTTTTGTAACTGACGCCATTTTGTTATTTTTGTTTGTAAATGAAAAAATCTGCTAACAGCGGTTGCTGTAGTCTTTGTGAACATAAAACTATTCAAGTTTTTCATTTCAGATAATCCGATGTCAAGATTTTTACAACTTTGCAAAGGCTAGACTATTTTTAGGTGTTGAGTTCAAGGGCCTCCCCAATGTATATAAAGCGTATAAAATAAATTAAAAAAATTTTTTAATGTACTTTAAGAGTATATTTCCTAAGTACAACAAACTCTACATCAATATCTTTCTTAGTTTTCTAATTAAAGATTAACAAAACTACCTTTTTTTTCGAGCGACTAAAGTAGAATCCTGCCTTAAGGGGACACGTCACTTTAGAGGATAAAAAAAGAAGGATCTTTTTTTGTGAATTTTTTATGCAGCCGGTTTAATTAATATCAACACAAAGTTTTTGTATATGAAAGTTATATATCTGAATTATATTTATAAATTTTTGTGTGTAAAAATATGATAAATTGTGTTGTCTGTGGTCACTCTTCCAAGAGTCCAAGAAAAAAGGTGATTTGCGGTGGCCCTCACTGGCAAAAATTGGTTCATTTAAAAAAAAAAAAAATACCGAGCGTTTACTTTTAATTGAGATGTTTGCTCAGGGAATGAGCAGAAGGAAATTTTTATTTTTTTATTTTTTTTTAAATAATAGACTTTTTAATGTCTAATTGCTTATATAATATGATGTTTATATATTATATATTATATATTATATATTATAATAGGATGTTTATCAAAGGAAATATAATTCGTCAGAAATTAGGTAAATATAAATAATCCTTATTTTGAATCTCAGGTATAAAATTTTTTTTGTCAGTATGCCTTTCAATTTCATGTTTTCATCTACATTCTTGTGCTATTTAACAAACATTTTATGATACATGAAATAAAGACGTTACGAAAAACATATGGAAAATACTGCTGGACTGAACGAAGCTTCTGGTAAAATGCAATGAAAGATCTAATAAAGATATTCTTTAGAAATGTTTTTTCAACTCTGTAGCCTACCACACTTCGAGACCCTTATTATTTATAACATATCTCGTCCTTATTCTTTGGACCACAAACTTATCTTTTTAAATACTCTCGTCTAAATAAAGATCTGAGCAACGAAAAATCTAAAAAATGCATTGAATCATATCGCTCTCCCAGCTTATCGAACTGTGTACACTACGAGTCTCAGATTTCAGCTCCGTGGTAAGCTCCACCGATTCACGCTGGGCGTTCAACATCTTAAAAATGTTTTTATTTTATTGAAAAATTCGTATAAATTTCTTAAATACGCAAATATCATAACTTATAATATAATTTTTATATATGCATGGGTCAGTACATCTCTTTGGATATTTTTCATAAAAACATATAAAAATCAAATTTAATAGACATATTTTATCCTTAGGTATCAAATATATTTTATAAAGAAGCAAAATATAAATATGTGACAGTAATTTACTTGCTTTTGAATGGAATTTGTTAGCTGCTCTTCATTTATTCCACAGTATACTCTAATTCTTTTTCTATGACGTATCTGGTAATCCTTTTTTTTTTTAAATACTTCAGACAATGCAATTATTATATATTCTATTTACTTCATAATTATTTATTATAATATTTGCGAAATAAAGAATTTGTTACTAATTTTTCAATAAAATAGAAACATTTTTAAATAGAAAAGATTTGACAAGTTGTAAAAAATAACTATAGGCATGAATATTATCGCATCGATAATAAAGATAATAAATGTAGATCGAATTTCACCAGACCTTCACTGTTCTTTATAATTTTTTTCTCATGATAAGGAACCGACCTTGGGGTCTAGGTAGCTGACAAAAACTAATATTTTCAAAATTCTATCTATCAAGATGGAATGTGGAATGCGATAGCCAGAGATAGAGACGAAAATTGTAGAATATTTGTCGACAAAAAGATACGCTGTCCTAATCAAAGTAAATATAATATATATTTTTTTGAAACTCAGATAGATGAATTTTTTTTTCTCTTACACTTTTTACACTTTCTGTGAATGTGAGATCTCTTTATTATGGGTTAGCATACACAAGTTTTTCTTTTTGTGTTCCAACTAATAACTGTAGATGCTGTTAAAGAAGGGAACAATTGTGGTAGTATTTTTTTCGTTTCATCGGGTTTTGAATTACAACGATTTTAAAATCTAATGAAGTGAAAAGTTCTTTAGAATGGGAGTGATCTGAAAAGTAAATAAACGCGGTCGGTAGGAAACGGAGCTATCTAACGAAGCTATGAAACGGCTGCTATACTAAATAATAAGAGAAGAAAAGACAAACATATAGGATTTAGCCTGCGAGAGAGTGAGACGGAATATAGCTATACAGTTTTCCTATTCTCGGTCTCCTCTTTATGGTAGTAGCCCCATTGTGAAGACCAAAATTTTAATGCTTTTTCATGAATTTTTTTGAATAGGAAAACAAAATGCGATCGTTTTGAAATTTTAATATTTTTCTATCAGTATCTTAAACTATACAAAAAAATTTTTTTAAACTAATTTGGACAATATTTGTCCCTTTTTTTTATCGTCAAATTAGAGTCCCCAAATTCAATTTGCGGAAGCACAGAGCCTTTGTAGACGTCTGAAACAAGAAAACTAAAAAGACTTATTATTCTTTAGGCTTAATTAGAGACATGATACCAACAATATGAATATTTTTTTTAAATAAAAACAAAATGACGGACGTGTGAAAAAAAATTTTTAAAATCGGTGCTGTTTCTTACCTTTAATTGTTTAAAAATATATATTTATTATTAAAAAGTTAAAGATTTTTGAGGTTCCAGTCATCAGAATATGTGTAAAGAATAACTTGTAAAAATTTTAGCCTAATCGGTTCTATAATTTTTAGTGAGTGCTTCCGCAAAATTTCAAAAACGTAGTTTCGAGAAAAACGCGTTTAAAGTTTTGAGAACAGATTTTTTATAAAATAATTATAATAACATTATTCTGCTATGCCTGGTGCATACACTAGTCATTCAGCTTCCTCACTTCTAACACGTGTGATTTGAGCTCATGATTATTTGTCTTGTATTGTTCATACATTTATATATGTAGGGGAGTTTTAAGTGTCGAGGAGTAAACATAGATAAGTTGGTTGGCGTCGAAGGACTAAAGGGAAAAGGACCCGATGGTCAAAATATAGAAAGACGAGCGTGGTCTATTCTTTGTAAGTTCAGTAAGTTGTGTGTGTAAGTCTTTGTTAGTCTAGAAGTTTCTCGGGCGATATCAGTGCTTTGTTTATTAGACCGTGCCAGATGTTAGGAAAATTCAAGAACGATCCAGAAGATGGTCTATCCCTCAGGGATGCAGGGTGAGGGAGAAAGTTATAAGCAGAAGGTAGTCACGCTTGTGCTAACATGAAGGAGCGTTGTGAGAACCAAACGACGAGTGCGAGTGACAAAAGCGATACGATATGAGCGATTAGATAGTGATTAGCCAGTGAATAGCGAATGAGTAGTGAGTTGTGATAAGATTGCTGATATTCGCGGGTTTCGTGCGTTTTATGAGGTCAGAGTGAGTGTGTGAGATTGTAAATTGTTAGTGTATACTGATTATACTTGTCGAAATAAAGATTATCTTCTATATCTTAAATGGTACGTTAAATGGTACGGCAATACGTGAAGATTATATATCCCTAGCCGAATACACAGAACAATTCATTTTTCTACATATATTTATTAAAAATTAAGTTGTTTATTAAAAAAAAACATTTGTTTTTAAAAATTTTTCAAAACGTAACCTCTCTTTTTGCATTGGCTCTGGGCTTCAAACAATACGGTTTAAAATAACACGGCATTTTCTAGGAACCTATCTACCGTGTTGTTGGAGGGTCACCTGTTTGTATATATACTACAGTATATCCATTCTTTATATTGACATGAACTAGTGGAAGGATTGTCCCTCGCAAGACACGTACGGAAACAATAAATTGACCTTCGGACATTATCTCTTAAACACCATATGGACCTCATAATTTATCTTGCCTTTCGGTATAAGAATCGGGAGGATAAAAGAACACAGGAAATAAGAAATAAGTTCATAAACTTAAAACTTTCAATAGCGCACCAACGTTCTCCTATTCTCTCACGTAGGAGCCATGGCAACCCTAATGAACTTTACAAAGCATAGGCTTAGGAACACATCTAACTAAAATAAAATCCTTATTAAAGATTCTCATCATTCACGTAACAATGGGAACCTCCGCCGATGCTTAGCCATATGGAACTTAGAGATAAGATAGAAATCATACTACAAGGAACAGTATTCTTTCAAAAATCTCAGAGAATAACCCTACTGACGAGCAACTGAATAAATAAAATAAATTATAAACAATAGGTCCCGGACAACCTACTTCGTTCCTAACCCTTGCAACCAAATGCCTGACAAAGTCACGTAGGACTAGCGGAAATCTACTCCTAAAATATTCTAGAACAGAGATGCATAGGAAGCTTAAGCTAGCAAGCTAAAATTAAAGTGTAGGGGTACAAAAGTTACCCCTTTCCACGAAGGACCTTTTGGGGCTATATAACCCAGATGACATTGCCACCGCGGCACTTACTATCTTGTCACAGTTACTTACGACCTATTAATGCTTTACTTATTATTTACTTATTATAGTTCTATTCAGTGTTAATTGTTCTACGATCACTTGTTCATTACCAGTGTTCTTTCTCTACTACTGCCTAAGTATTAACTTACTCATTTTCCATTCGAGTCAACTCAATTCTGAATCTAATTAATTCATTAACTGGTTTATACTTGTAATTGTCTTGTCGAATCATTGTGTTGTTCAACCTTCGACTAGAATTAAGCAGTCCAAGCCTCCTAGGCATCTTGAGACCAAGGCACCATTGTACGACAAGTTGTAATGGTTGTAAGTCACAACCATTTATTTTCATTAAATAACATTGTTAATCAGAGCTACAGCTATCAATAACTCTCCTTCAAACCGAACATTCTTCAATTAACCTCTTTAACGTACCTACTCTGTTGTCTTTTATCACTATTTAAATTGGGAAAACGAACAAGCCTGGTCCCGGTTAAACTCGATGAAAACAGAGTGACCATAAACAGGCGCTACTTAAACAAACTTGTCCTCTAGGAGGTAACAGTACTATTAGTTATGTCGTATATAAATATGAAAAAACGTATGTTCCGAATAAAATGAAATAATTGAATTGTAATACAGTGTAATCTATTGAATATTTACAGAACATGGAGATTTAGATATCCTCTAAATAATAAATTCACAAATTAGTAATAAAAAATATTTTAAAAATAGCGATAAAAACTATACTATATTTTAAGGTGGAAAAAATCATAAGAAATGAAAAAATTTCAGTAAAATCGGTTGAGTAGTTTTGGAGTTCATCGTAAACATACAATGTGACACTAAATTTTTGTATGTACTGATGAGAGAAATTTAATCGTTACCCGAGAATGAAAGTTTTTACATTCTTTTACATTTTCAATAGAGATCGAAACGGTTAGTTTGTTAAGATCGTTTTTTAGCATTACATAAAGGAAAAATACTTTTATGACCTCTTCTACTATCTATAAAAAAACGTTTTAATACTAAATATTATTGACGGGATAAACGTGTTTCACCATCTAATAGAAAAAGTATGCGGAATCTTTTTACTCTCTTTTACGTAGTAGCCGCAATACATTTCTATTATATATAAGCATTGCTACCAATTGTTCGGTGTAGATACAAAAAGATTTTATTTTTTCTCCCCTGCATGTGAGGCTCTAAATTTTTCATTGATCTATATAAAGGACTTTTGCTAAAAGCAAAATGGTATTATATTCTTATTTTGAAACATTAATTTTTTTATGTTTATGTTATATAAATATGTAAATTAATTGTAAATTTAAAAATAATAATTGTATCTTTTTTATAAGTATGAAAGTGGAATAAAATCTGTTGACGAAGAGACCATTATGTCTTATTAACTGATTATAACTCTCATTATTGTTTTGTGTAAATCCACCAACACACCTTTTCAATAATTTTACGTTGCCAAGGTCTTCATAAATTGGATATATAGCTTTAGCAACATCAGCTGGTAAAGTTGGATAATCATAGGTGTAAGAAGATAATGTGTCCGTTGCTAGCGCTTGCTGCCAACTACACCATTAACATGATTTTCACACTTATCACACACTGCACGATTGCAAAACCAAGTCCACTGGGAGAATCATTTTCCAATTTTATTTTTCCGTCACAAGAGTTACATTTCACATAATTACTTATCGCAACAAATACTTAATATTTAGGAAAATAATATCTTATCTCTGCTGCCTATCGTATTTCATGATATTTTATTTCATAGGTTTATAGCAGGATCAGTTTCACAGAAATTAAATATTATAAAAAATAACAAATATTAGGTTTATTATCTACAAAAGATTTGGTACTGGAAATTTGGTACCACGAAAAATTTGGTACTGAACGCACGACTTTACACTCTGACGTGGCCTTACAAATTCGGCTATATCCCTGAAAATATTTATCGGATTAGCTTCAAATTTTTAGAGAATGTACATAAATATATGTACATTCTGAAAATGCAAAAAAAATCGATTTTTTGAAAATTCTAAACTCTTATAATCCCTTAAAAACGCAACGATTTGGAAAGTTAATGTTGATTTTGTCAAATAATACTTTTATTAAATCAAATGTATTTTTCAATATGTTTTCAAACAGATATCAATAGTTGTCTACGACTAAATTTTCTATTAAATATATAAACATATTATCGATGCAGCATTCGTAATTACATATTATTCGCATTATTTTAATTTTTTAAGCACTGCTGAATTTTGCGCGAAGCTGTTTTTTTGTACGGAAGGGTTCAACAGACAATTCCGTTCTCTACGAAACTATATTAAAATAAAGTATTTAATGATTCAATAATATTTTTTCTTTAAAATATATCACATATACTCTAACTTTAAAAATTTATTTTAATAATTAATATTACAAATAGGAGTACGATATATTTTAAAAGATGTCATCCGCGAAAATCATTATAGTGGCGCGTAGTGCCTAAGACGTAATTGGTTATATAAATATTAGGAGTTAAGGAATTTCTTATTATAAGGAACTATTTGTAGTAACTGTATTCTTCATAAGAGTGGACCGATGAATAAATATTTATTTTTTTATTTCCTTTTTTTCTACGTTCTTAATCTTTCTAAGTAAACGTTAAACATTTTATTATTCCACTTATAATCATCAGATATTATTTGAACTATAAAAACAGATCCCAACTTCTATATAATTGCTAATAGTTTTAACGTGTAGAAATCTTCGCATTGAACAATGAAGTCAATAAATCTAATTGCAAAAATATTTCAAACCTATAAGGAAAATTACTTATATTCTAAACAAACAATTAGCCTACTCTATCTGATAATCATTATGAAAAGATCATTTTGTTGTCGTTTTTCACAGATTGTCAAAAATAAAACATGTAAGTAAAAATAAAATATAATAAAGAATACAAAATCCAAAGAATAAAAAAATAACTAAACCACTTCAACGTATAATGAGCTATTGTCAACCTGGAAACGATAAACAATAAAAGGATAATTAATTATACATAGGATAAAGATAATATTTGTTATAAAAAAAAGATAATAAAACATTTACCTTCTAAAATAAGGTCTCGAATCATCAACCGTATCCATTGGGTCCTTAAATAAAAATACTCGCAATCCCCTGATGTAAGTAATAGAAAAACAGTTCCAATCAATATCAGCAACATTAAAGAAGAAGTTACTTTTATCAACAATAGATAATTTGTCCCATAACTTCAAGACATTATCGTTTGTAAATTCCCATTCATTCATGGAAAAGAAACTTATTACATGTTTAACCTTTTCTATTTTTCTGTAGACATTAAGCAGTCTGAAAAAAATGCCAATTATTTATTTATGCTCTATTACATCGACGGATAATAAATAGCTTGTTAACCTAAAAATCATAATAAATTACATTGGCTTTTTTCCTCTTAGATATAAAAAAGAGTCCACTATTATTGCTGGTATCCAGTGCAAAAAGATTGTCATAAAGATATAGAAATAATAGTTCTTGATATACCATTCTGAGCCGTACCAAAGCACTTTTTTCGACGGGATTTGAAATCTTTCTGTGCTTATATTATTCATCAAAGTATCCCAAGTAACTGGTCTTTGAACGGAGGAAACAGAATTATAAACTGGAATCTCATTGTCAACAGGTAAGTATTTGTTATCTCTGCTGGAAAAGTTAACAATCTGTGATATGGATATACAAAAGAAGTTCTAACTTACTTAATGTAAATGATATTTTAAGAGTTTTACTAAAAGTTTATTTTAGTAATAAACTGAAAAAGGAGATACAAATTACCGTTTTTGTGCAACGTCCCATGCTGCAGCAATAATGTTGTTGACAACATAATCGGCAGGAATTATATCGCAAATTAGGTCTTTATCACAATACAGGGCTCGTAAAATACCTTTCGCAGAACCAAAAGCAGCACCTGTAATTCCATTCAAATTGTTTATCCAGCCAGCAATTGGTTCCTTTTCTGTTGATACAACCACGGATGGCCGAACAATGCCAGTTGGTATTCCATTAGCATATTGTCTTACTGTATCTTCACAGATTGCCTTTGAAAAAGCGTAGGTGTTAGGCCACTTACCCAGTAGCCTGTAAAACAAACGAATATGTTTATCGACTTATCTTTAAAGGAATGAAATAGGTTTCATGTGTTATTACTTTGGGGTGATTAAATCTAATTGGTCTTCGGTCAAAATCTCTATCAATCTAATTATATCATCTGTCTTCATAGGTGGCTTATACAATTTTTCTTCGATTTTACTGTAAACACAGTGCGAGTAGGCCGTTGAAACATAAACAAAGGCCTAAAGAACAAAATTATTATAAAATTAGAACAATCTATGTTGAAAATTAAACTAAATTTTATATATAAATAAATTGATCTAGTCGGGAATTGTGCTTAAACATACGCATTTTTATACGGATGATTTAACTAGGAAAAAAATACCTTTAAGCTTGTCATTTCTTGTGCAAGCAAAAGAAGATCTCTTGTTCCTCTAATATTTGTATTAACTATATTACGAATATTGTCCAGAAAACGTACTGATGCTGCACTGTGAAAAATTACATCGGTATCTTTAATGCGATCGCGGTCCTTCTCTGACAATCCTAAATTCAATAGACTCGTGTCTCCTTCAATCACAATAATCTTCTTTTCAACATCTTTTTGCTCTCTCTTTAATCTATCAAAAATCTAATGATTTAAATATAAACTGTAATACTGGTGACATCGTTTATTCCAATTATAATAAATACAAAATATGTAGCTTTACTCACAAAATCATTGAAATATTCTTTAAATCGAGTCTGCGGATCCTTCTGTTTCTTTGCTCTTACCAGCAGATAAATCGTTGTTATTTCTGGACAACATCTGCAAACCGCAGCAACTGCATTTATAGTACAAGTTTTTAGCGGAAAATTATTTCTTATAAAACAAAACATTGTGGTGTCAATGTTTAGATATAGAAGTAAAGAGAGAAGTAGAAGAAAAGAAATATAAAGAATAATCATCGTTATCTTTTAAAACAGATATTATTTCATAGATACTGTCTGCTGAATTTAATATTTTTTCTAACATTTTTTTATTGCTAAGAAAATAATTTTTTTTTTTTTATGACAAAAGCTCCAGGCTTATTTTCCTATCAAGTAATCTAACAATCCTTAGGTACAAAAGTCACAATTATTTATAGACTTTAAATTCAAGAAATATTTTTTCTTATTTGTTTTAAACCATTTAAATCTAAAGGAGAAAAAAACCACTAAAAAAAACTATCCGATTGTACATACTATCCTAATTTATTTAAAATTTATGATCGGCAGCTTATAACGAATGTACTAATTGAATCGAGAACAAAAACATAGGAGGAAAATATTTACCTTAAAAGTTTTTCCATTATAAGCCGTCCTATAAATCCTAAGCCTCCTGTTATAAAAATTTTCTTTCCAGAAAAAAATGTAGCAATTTCTCCTCGTTGATTGTAATAATTCGGCTCTTCTACCATTGATAATATTTCTTCTTGATACGTTTGTCCGCTTAATGATGCCATTTTTTGAATTCTTTTATAATAAAAACAAAATATTACATACAAATAAAGTAAGAAATATTTCACTTTATAGTAATTATCGATGACAGACAAATATTGAAGATAAGTAATTATTTATAAGTGATTGAAATAAATGCTTTTATTTCTAATTATGGTTCTAACTATGGTTCTAATATATGTTCGTTTTTAAATACATGAAAAATTCAGTTTTTATTCTTTTTAAATAATATTCCTATAGTAACAAACGTAAATAAAATAAGTATATTTATTCTAACAAAATAATTATTCAATAGAATTAATAGTTTTTTTAAATAACGTTTCAAAATAAACATGTCAATGAATATTTCTAATGACTGAAGCTATTCTCATATTCTATGGCCTTTTTAGTGTTTCATTCAATATAACATCAAAATAATTTCTGATCCAGCTTTTAGTTTTATTCGAAACATAAAAATAATTGAAAATTTAGTTCGTTTGTCTTTTTTCCTTATTTATAGGTATTACACTTATTTAGAAAATTTGATCTTTTGTAAATTTAACAGTTGGGAATAGTATAGAATAGTAAATAATAAAAAACTTACCTATTTATCTCAACAACTTTTATCACAATAAATATAATAAAATATGACGACAAGTTTTCCGATTTTAAACTATAAAACAAAAACTTTTAATAACTTTTTATCCTATGAAGAACAAAATATGTTTGTTAGATATTAAAAAAGATTATAATAAACTAAGTATTAAAAATGACCTCTTGATAGAAATGACTATTGAACTTTTTCCAAGTAACCTAGTTCAACTCTAATTAATGATTGAGTAATATTAGCTAGTCGGTCTTTGCATTTATATAAAGATAACCACACTATTGTACAATGTACACGCTTAATATTATCAATTTGCATACAATACAACAGAAATCAACATAGTCATCGTAAGAATGTTCGTTTTATAAGTACATGCTAATTGAATTATTCTAAATTTTACACCGTCTAATAGCAATGCTTTATCGTATACTATTACTTTTTTGACTACGGTACACTCTCGAAGAAAACTAGCAATTTAGAAAGCGTACAGTAGTCCCAAATTTATAATATGTTTCCAAAAAATGAAAATATAATTTAATATTTTGTAAAATTAGTTTATGAATTTTTTTGAAATAGTTGACTACAAATCTTATATTAGCTTTTTAACAAAAAAAATGGAAAACACACAACTAAAGATAATACTTATGTCAATTTAAATGAAACTGATGTTATTTGTGGCGAGATCGTTATTTTAAACGTGTCTTTTTTTATTGTAATTATTGATAGGATTGGTAAATCTGTGCTAGATAGGTAAACATAAACTACTATTCACGAGATAATGTTTTTGATAATAAAGATTATTATTCAGGTAAATTACAACAAAATTACTTGGCTTCTTTCTTTTTCCATTTGCAGTCTTTGACGTTGGATTGTCACTTGAAGATGGTATTAATCTCTTATTTTAATTAAAGATTTTTATAAAAAATTTTTCCATAGGGTCTAATATGTTATCCATAGATAAGAAAAACTGGGTAATTATTATAAGTGTCGAGAACTATTTATGTAGATGTATTTCTATCAATTGATATCTCATTCAGCATTCTATCTTAATTGATACCATTTGGATATTAATCGTTTTTATTAGCTACCCCCATAGCAAGATCGTACCGGAGCCCTTTGATATATATGGTAACAATATTATAATAAATAATTCCTCCAATCATTTTATTCTTGATTCTGTGCATTCATCTGATTCTCTAGAAACTTATTTTTTTTAAGGTTTCACTTCGAACACATGTGATCTGCGCATAATTTTTTTTTTTATATATATATAATAAAATGGATTTTTGTGAAAATTAAATGTAAATGTAGAATCTTTGACTGTGGATCAGGAATTACAGAAACCACCTCGCGGTGAGACTTTAATCGGTATTGATCGTGGTATACGACATCGCTTATCTCAACATTCAACGACCACCGACTTTTTATTGGACATCGATATAAGAATCTGAATTAAACAAATCATTGAAATATTAATTACTGTCGTGATCTTGACTTGTAAACAACTACCATTTTTAATAAATGTACTTTTGTACCAGTTGATCATCCACCGGACGCATAATATAACTGTAGCGTGATATTTCTAAATTTAATTGTAAACTTTGTAACAAAAATAATGCTTTGCGAATGTGACTGTACAAAATTATAATAGTTTACATGTTTAATTAATATTCTCTTTTTTTCTTCTGACAATTCGTTTTTTTCGAAATAAATAAAAGAAACTTCGTTCTTTTATTCAAATGACTTGTAAAAATACGTAAATGTATTTATATATGAAATAAACATTTAAAACGTATTTACATATTTTAGGCGATAAAATTAATATGTAGTTTCTTCTTCATTTTATTTCCTGTTTGAATACGCTATCGACCTTTGTGAAAGGTCACTCCACTCGGACAATGGGGGGAAACGATATTCCGTTTTTAAAAAAAAAACGAAGTTCCGTTATGCATGATTTCACTACGATCTTTATTAAAAACGAGAGATGTACCCATTGGTTCACTATGGGAGGGAGGATCCTTCTGGTATTGATCGATAGTATTCAAAATCTCCTCCCCTTTCCAAAGGGGTGTTACTCATTTATGATATAAATATGTGAAAGAAAGTAAGAAAGCAGTTCCTTAGTCTATCAGTTCTTAATCTGTATCAGTCTGCATATCTGTCAGTATTAGTCCTTAGTTCTTAGCTTAATAATTATACTTTCAGTCTGTTATATTCGTTTGCGTATTTTATCAGTTAGTTTATCAGTTTATTTGTCAGTCAGTCCGTCTTATATTCATAACTCTTTTGTATTCTGTATTTTTGTAATCATGCCACTTTTTTGTAAACCTCTTGTTAATACTGCTGAACATCGCATCATTATAATTGGCGATAAAATAAACTATATTATTATCATCATCAGTTATATATTTCTCTCTCAATGAACCCCACAATAGATAGTTCTTATAATTTTAGTTTTCAAGTATTGTACTAATCTGTAAAAAAGAAAAAAAAATCTATTATCTAATAATTCAATATCAAAACTCGTAACACATACAAATCTTAAGAAGTTTCACTTGAGTCGCCTAGAAATTCTAAGCGTTTTTCTATTTAACGATATTTTTTAATCTGAATAACTAATCTTGACAATCTATTACAACATGCGTTACTAATATTGAAAGCACGGAACCAGATACCAGGAGGGCGATCGACATTCTAAAAGTTTTCACCAAACCATATTGTAGGGAGTACGCTACTATTAAAATCTAAGGTTAAAGGTAAAAAAAATCGATTTATTGCACATTTTTTGCAAATATCTCGTATTCTATGGGTTTTTTGCTATCTGTATTACTTATCAATATTGTAGAGGAATAAATTCCCTACAACTTTTGTTTCAAAATTTTTTTTATACGTTGAATTGTTTTCGAGATATAGGGCGGAGAGCGCGCGGTTAGAGCATCATTTAAGGTTAACCGGTAATAATATCCTTTAACTAGCTACATACTTGGCGTATGTAGCTAGTTAAAGGATAATGAAATGTTAATGTTCGAGAATAGCGAATTGATGATTGATTAAGTATTAACAAGATGTAATTGAGAATAATTGTCCAAGGACGTATAATGAGTATAGGAAGGATGTAAACGCATGAGTATTAAGCTACGAGATTATATGTATGGAATATGTAAAAAATATTAGATATGTAAATGTATTGGTAGTCCATGAGGACAAGAGAATTTTCTCGAACGAGGATGCCCGGGACTCTTGGGCCAGCTAGGACTAAGAGTGGGGGTACCAGAGCTACTCCTCCCACGAAGGACTTTCGGGGGCTATAAAAGCCAGAGTCCATCGCCCCCAGACGCACTTACATTTTTCCAGTTTTCTAGTTCACACTTACGTTTTCATTTTCGGTAGTTTTAACTTATAGTTCTCAATAGTCACTTATAGTTCCAGTCATTTAAATACTTATAATTTAACTTATAGTTTGACTTCAATTTATGTTTCGAACGTTACTACTAGCTATCAGCTATACAATATTTAAATATTATTTGATCGATCAGTTATAATAAATAATTAACTTTGAGTCCTTGAGTGTCTCGACCCCTTTGGAAAGAAACCAGCCCAAGCCTCCTGTGCAATCTCGAAAGCAACCAGCAACTGTACTGAATACTGTAAGTCACCAATCATTTATTTATCATTAAATTGTTATTAAATCAGAGCTGCGGTCCACTAATCTTCTCCCTTGCTTCAAAACCTTCCTCAATCCTCCCTCTTATCGTACGCTTTTTGCCAGACTATATCACTGTTTTAAACGAGAAACGAACCAGCCTGGTCCCGGTTAAACTCGGTGAAAGCAGAGTGACCATAAACAGGCATTACTATTACTACTTAACTAACTTCGTCCTCTAGGACGTAACAGTATTATAAGGTAAGTTTTTAATTTTTTAACATTCTACACCGTATCCAACTGTAAAGATCACAAATGGCCAAATTATATGATAGAGTGTAATTAGTGTATTTAAACATTCAAGATGAAGTGTCAGTCAAATTAAAATCATAAGTCTAATTAATTTTGTGAATAAAATTGATATGGCTTAGTAACAAATTATTAGGAGCTTTCAATGAATGAGATAATATATAAGTCATAGATTATTAAAGTGGTCTCAATTATTGCAAATATTAATTGCTACCATATATTACGCATCAGTTTAAAAAATTTTAAATTCTACATGATAAAAATTTTTTAAAAATAAATTTAAATAGTTCATTATAATATTTTTTAGAATAATGTATGATTTTTATATAAAATAGACTTGAATTTTTTTCAGCAATCCAAAATCAAACATTTTGTACCTATAATTAGTATCAATACCATATATTTCAAACACTTATAAATATATACTGATCTTAAAAATTTAATATTTCTTACTTTATTTGTATGTAATGTATTTTTTTATTATAAAAGAATACACACAAAATATGGCATAAATAAAACGGCCAAACGTATAAAGAGGAACTTTTTTCAATGATAGAAGAACCGAATTATTATAATCAACCAGGTGAAATTGCTACATTTTTTTCTAGAAAAAAAAAATTATTATAACAGGAGGCTTAGGAGTTCTAGAAAGGCTTAGAATGGAAAAACTTTTGAGATAAAATAATCAAATTTGTACTTTCGTTATAAGGTTTAAATCATAAATTTTTACTAAATTTGGAAAGTATGTACAATTGGAGAGTTTTTGTTAGAAGTTTCATTCTCCTTGAGATTCATATTGTGAGAAATAAATAAAAAAGAAAATATTCTTTGAGACTAAAGTCTATTAAAAAATTTTAACTTTTGAATAACAGCAATGTAAGCTTCCTGAATAAGCAAAATAGCATATAGTTTTTTTCATGCAACAAGATAATTATTTTTTTTTTTTACAGATTTAATTGCTAGAAAAATTAAATTTAGCAGACAATATCTATCTAATAGTATCCGTCTTTGAAGATAATGATAATTATTCTTTTTTTTTCTAATTCTCTTTTTACTTCTATATATAAACGTTGACACAATAATGTTTTATTTTATAAGAAATTATTCTTTCCGCTAAAAACTTTTACTATAAGTGTCATTGCTGCCATTTACAGATGTTGTCCAGAAATAACAACGATTTATTTGCTGGTAAGGGCAAAGAAACAGAAGGATCCGCAGACTCGATTTAAAGAGTATTTCAATGATGTTGTGAGTAAAGTTACACATTTTGTATTTATTATTATCGTAATAAAAGATGTCACGAATATTACAATTTATATTTAAATCTTCAGATTTTTGATAGGTTAAAGAGAGAGCAAAAAGATGTTGAAAAGAAGATTATTGTAATTGAAGGAGACACGAGTCTATTAAATTTAGGATTGTCAGAGAAGGACCGCGATCGCATTAAAGATACCGATGTAATTTTTCACAGTGCAGCATCAGTACGTTTTCTGGAAAAAATTCGTCTTATAATTATTACAAATATTAGAGGAACAAGGGATCTTCTCTTGCTAGCACAAGAGATGTCAAGCTTAAAGGTATTTTTTTCTAGTAAAATCATCCGTATAAAATGCGTATTAGTTTAATTTGAAAAATAAATTTTTCTTATTCTATAATAATAATTTTTTTCTTTAGGCTTTTTTTTATGTTTCAACGGCATACTCGCAACGTGTACACAATAAAATCGAAGAAAAATTTTAGAAGCTATCTATGAAAACAGAAGACATAATTAGATTGACAGAGATTTTGACCGAAGACCAATTAGATTTAATCACCCCAAAGTAATAAAACATGAAACCTATTGCTTTCTTTTAAAGATAAGTCGATAAGCATATTCGTTTGTTTTACAGTCTACTGGGTAAGTGGCCTAACACTTACGCATTTTCAAAGGCAATCTGTGAAGATACAGTACGGCAATATTCTAATGGAATTCCAACTTGCATTGTTTGGCCATCTATTGTTGTCGCAACGAAAAAAGAACCCATTGCTGGTTGAGTAAACAATTTGTAAGGACTTACAGGTTTTACTTTTGGTAGCTTTAAAGGTGTTTTACGAACACTGTATTGTAATGAAAACTTAATTTGCTATATAATTCCTGCTGATTATGTTGTCAACAACATTATTGCTGCAGCATGGGACATTGCAGAGAAACGATAATTTTTATCTTCTTTTTTGAATAATCTTTGATATCAACATTTACTTAATCTTTTAAAATATCATTTACAATAAATAAGTTAGAAGTTTTTTTTGTAGATTCTGGTTACAGAGTGTTAATCTTTCCAGCAGAAGTAATAAATATTTACCTGTAGATGAAGAAATTCCAGTTTATAATGCTGTTTCCTGTGTTCAAAGACCAGTTACTTGGGGTACTATGCAGAATTATCTAAGAACTAACGGATTTGATATTCCATGGAAAAAAACAATTTGGTACTGCTGCTTATTATTGAACAAAAACTATTATTTCGATATTTTTCTGAAAATTTTTTTGTACTGAATACCTGTAATTATAGTAGACTCCTTATTATATCTCCGCAGAAAAGAGCCGATATATTGTATGACGATATTTAGATTTATTATTCGCCTATAGAAAGAAACGTTATTAACTTAATTGGCTTTGTTTTAGATTTTTTTGAAGTGAAAACTTCTTTAGAATGGGAGTTATCTAAAAAGTAAATAAACAGAAACGCAGCTATGTAACGGCTGCTATACTAAATAACGAGAGAAAAAGAGACAAACATATAGGATGTAGCCTGCGAGAGAGAGACGGAATATGGCTATACAGTTTTTCCTATTCTCGGTCTCCTCTTTATGCTATGCTTCGTAGTTATCGCTTCTGGTTCTATATGTGTGCGTTTGTGTGCGGCTGCATACTACAAAGCGTGGACACGTATTCTTTTGATACTCGAAATGTTTGTAGGTAGGAGCGATAGAAGGGTAGAAGGAATAAACAGAGATAACACGTAGGTATGCGACCAAAGTATAAGGTCCAAACGAACCGACGGTCGAAATAAAGAAAGAAGGTGCGTGGTCTGTTTTTATTTTACTAAACGTGTCATTTCTTTTCTATTTAAAAATTTTTTTTTAGTGTTTATTCATAACTATCGCATTCAGCATTCCATTTTTATTGTTTGAATAGGGAAAAGTGTACTTTTTATTAGCTATTCCACCCAGAGACTATACCGGTGACCTTTATTATATATATAGTAATAATATTATAATAAATAAATCCTACAATTATTTTACTCTTAAAACTGTCCATTCGTCTCATTCTCTTGAAACTTAGATTTTTGAAGGTTTCACTTCTAACACGTGTGATCTGCACACATGATTTTTTTTTTTTCATAATCTGTGAAAAACGACAATAAAACGGTCGCTCGTACTGTATGTTATGCTAACGCGAATCTGTTTTAAACAAATGTATAATTTTTTCTATTTTTAGGTAGGTGTTAAGCAATCTGAAAAAATTTAATAACGTTTCTTTTTATCGGCAAATAATATATCTAAATATCGTCATAGGATACATCAGCTTTCTTCCCCTGAAATATAATAAGGAGTCCAATATAATTACAGGTATCTAGTGCAAAAAAATTTTCTGAAAGGCGAAGGTCAAACGGGGCATAAAATATTGGTCGGTATACCAAATGGGAAAAGACCACTAGGTAGATCGAGACGTAGATTGGAGGATAATATTAGAAGGAACCTGAAAGAAATAGGGTATGAGGAGCGCGAATTGAAGGATCGCGCTCAGGGACGGAAACAATAGCGGGATCTGGTATCTGCGACAATAAACTTTCGAGCTCTTAATGTCAACTAATTATAATAATATTTTTCCCCCTTTCATGTACGACATAATTCATTGCTTACAACGACTACTGATTATTCTTTATAGAGTAGAGTATTTCATCGTTGTGAAAACAGTGAAATTTTCGTGTTTTATTTATTCTTGTAAGTTTATTTTTAACAAAATGAAGATTTAATAAAAAAATCATGTGTTTGCATATCACACAAGTTAAAAGTGAAACCTTCAAATAAACAAGTTTCGAGTATAATTAAATATATAAAATTATTAAAATATTTATACTTTTAATTTAGAATTATTAATGTAATTATTAAAATGCGCGCCTGTTCGTTGGCAACACCCAGACACACTTTTAAAATGTTTGTTGCTGGCGCAATCTACTTTGAGAGAATTATTTTGAAGTCAAAACTGTTTATACGCGTACATATGTACGACGGGTTGCCTATTTTTTGGGCAGAGAAAAATTTAGCCCTGATTAATGACCCTTGTAAACAACATTTTCAAAGTGTGTCTGGAGGATTGCCTTCATACTGGCGCGATTTTTATAATAAATACGAAGAAAGTAACTGATAAAACAGTTTAAAAAATGTTTTGCAAATCAATAATTTTTATAAATTATTATGATTTATAAATAATAATATGTTTGTATCTTTTCTCTTCTTACGTAGTATTAAGGCCGGTTCTTTCCTCCACTACATCAGCGCGTTTTATTTTTTAAGATCACACTAATTCTAAAGTTTTCACATTATTACGCAATAAATGGATTTTTTACTTTCCTATCCTTTTAAAAAAGTAAGCTCCTATTTTACATACTAGTCGATTGGGTTAGTAGTAGGTATTTAACTTATCGACAAATCTATAAATAATAACCGACAGGTAAATAAAATTATTTACATCGTTTTCTCTACCATAGTTCGACTAAATTTCTGTTTTATCTCATAATTTTTTTATTATACGTCACACAATTGGCATCGTTTCATGCTAAACTTTCGGGTAACATTATTTTTATCTTAACATTCCCACCACCGTATTTTACTGTATAAATATGATTTACAGGTATCTCTTCAACACCACGGTTTCTCCTAACACGATATCGCTATAACACGATTCATAATATCGGGAACCCTCCTACAACATGACATCCTGTAAAACGATTTTCTTTCAAAAACCTTTTTACAATACTGTACTTTTACAGCTGCGAAGAAGATTATCGTCTTAAAGATACAGTGTTGTGGAGAGTATTTCTTTTCATCAGCATGGTTTGAAAACAAAAGTGTCTCACGCTGTTGTGAACTGAAAACATCCACGTTAAATGTATGTTGGAAGACGATATCGCTCTCTTCAGTTAAAATAGAAAACGTGTGTTAATCGTCACAAAATAAAATTCGTGGCATATTAGAAATTGCTTAATCAATCGAAGGCAAAGGTTTTATGCATGTGGCTATTGTGGACGTTCAAGATTTAACCCTTTCGCTTCCGTTGTCCAATTCGTCAAAGTATTGTCACTGAACAGAGGCGCGCTCCGCGAATACGTCCAGTACGAGTTGCTGCTGTATATATGTTTTCTTGAGTCCTAAATTACTATTGTGCGGAATAAAAAAATCTTTGCTACAATATAATGAGTATAATTTACATTTTTGATATGAAAACATTTATAACTTACAAAGTTATAGGTAATATTTTTATTATGAAATATTTATGATCCGCAAACAAGTTAATACATTAATCTAAAGTGATTAGTAATATATGTACGTATTAAAATTTATTTCACTCGTCTACACACTCATCACATACATATCAAAAATAATTGGCGTAATTATTTAGTACAAAATTTAAATAAACAACAATATACGTCTAAATAACGATTATCATTTTTCGTCAATTTTTCATTTTTACAAAAGTTTATTTACACAAATAAATTTTCATCTTTTAAATATAACTATATTTTCATAATTGTGTTTAATGCAAAATTTGTAGTTTAAACTTTTTCAGTAACTTGCAGAATTATTGTGTAAAAATAAGAAACCTGTCATTTGGCTTATGTCATTTTTTTTTATCTTTGAATGTGTAACAATTATACTCATCATTTTTGTTCTTAAATAGTTCATAGAAAAATATAACTAATGTAAAAAGATAAAGGATCTTATAATAATAAGATATTTTTCATTATATAATTATTTACGTAAAGTGTAAAAGACCAAAAATTTTGCAGAATTGCAATCTACTTATCAGTTTTTATTTATTTATTGTATAAGTACTTGTAGTTAAATTTATTCATCTTCTAAAAAACGTAATTAACTTGAATATATATCTGCAATCGCTACCATTTTATAGAGTTGTAGGTTAGGGTATTTATCTATATAAGTTTTTATTCTATCGTCATAGATTCCATCACGGAATTATTCGCGTAATGTTTCATGCCGACTCTTCACATGATGATAA
Source organism: Polistes dominula (assembly GCF_049000335.1). Taxonomy (NCBI): domain Eukaryota; kingdom Metazoa; phylum Arthropoda; class Insecta; order Hymenoptera; family Vespidae; genus Polistes; species Polistes dominula. The sequence goes on from NW_028300939.1 coordinate 3,482,117, forward strand.
TAATAGCACTCATCAAGTATTACACATAAGCTAAAAGCAAAGTCTCGTATCGGTTCCTGTTTATATTGTTTACGAAGCTTGAAACGACTTTCGTGTAAATCTAATTCTGGAGCTGAATCTAAATGACGAAAATAATGAAGTGTTATGTTGTCATATGAAGCAAAGTTGACATTAGGAAAATACTCTCGAACAACAGAATGAACATCGTTATCTACCATGTTATTGAAAAATTTAAGCTTTTCAGTGTTTGATGTCTCAATAACCTTTGCAACATATTCAAATTTATTTAACCAATCATAAAATAGGCCTTTATTCTCTTGATTGTAAGTATTAATCATCGAAAGTGCTGGATGTAGATAAGAAGATGTTTCTTTAAATTTAGTTAGTTCAATGGCATATTCTACAGTTTCATCGAACGATAAGCCACGAAATTTCTTTAAACTTGTTTTTATTTCATCGTCGCGCATTCCGTTAAGAAATTGTTTGCCTAATCTTTCATCTAATTGACTTGTATAGGAACACTTTTCAGTTAATTTTCGTAAACTGTTAATGTAATTTTTTAATTTTTCGTTTTTATATTGAATTAAAAATAATCGTAAGACAACATAAAATTTAAACTCTAATTTTAATACATCTTAAATTAGAGTAACATTGTGTTTCTTTGTCCAAACCGCAAATAGACATTGTTTGAAGGGGACACGTCACCTTCGAGGGAAAAAAAACGGTTTTTTGTGAATTTTTTTGCAGCCAATTTTATTAATATCAATACAAATTTGTGGTATATGTAAGTTATATATCTGAACTATATTCACAATTTTTTGTGTGTATAAATATTGTAAATTGTGTTGTCTGTGGCCAATTTTCTAAGAATCCAAAAAAAAAAAGGTGATTTTCGGTTGCCCTCACTGGCAAAAATTGATTCATCAGAAACATAAAAACCGAGTGTTATCCTTTAGTAGAGATGTTGGCGCAGGGAATGAACGAAAGGAAATTTTGATTTTTTAATTTTTTTCAGAATAGTCGACCTTTTACGAAAAAATTGACATTATTGCAGAAAAATCGCCGACTTCTTGTAAAAAGAAAAAAAAATTTGCATTTTTTCGAAAAATACTTTCCTTCATTCCCTAGATACGTGTATCTAGTATTACTGTACAAAATTTGGTAAGGATTGGATAAATGGTCTGGACGCAGCGAAAGCAACCGTTTTAAAAACGCGAATAGGAGAAATTAACGTTTAAAGTTTTGGACACTTACTTGGAGCGCTTACGGCGCGCTCCGTTTAAACTACTACAGTTTCGGAAAAAATAGGCGGATCTTCACCAAAATTTGAAGAAATATTTTTGAAATAATATTCTTTCAGAAAATCGAAAAATAAAATCGATTTTTTTGTTGATGTGCCCTCTTTCATTAAAAGTTTATCAAGTGAGAAAAATGATTTTAATACTAAGAGGTTTTTAATTTTATTGTAATATTTTCATTGATTATCAGAATTTAGTAATACAGGTTTTTATTCCCAATTCATTCGCCTCTACCGATGACTATAAATAAGTTTTATGGTTTAACATTCCCGGCTTAGATCTAGAAAATTTATGTTTACCTCTTGAGAAACTATTTATTGCTTGCTCACGTTTGCGGAAAACGTAAAATTTATTAGTGTTAGCAAAATACAGGGTACAGAAAAATATTCTGCAATAGTTATCGCTTGATTAAATTAACATTAATAGATATAATAATTTACAATAATGAAAGTAATCCTAAAAATTGTTGAAAATTAACGCTATTTACTTCTTTTATAAAATTAAATTTTCATATATATTTAAATTACAAATTTGTAGATAATTCACGTAATATACAATACTCAAATAAACTATACTGAAATTTGACGTAAATAAAATGAAAAATAAGAGATTTTATTTTGTTTTGAGCCGTATTTTAACTCTCTGAAATTTTAAGTAAATATAAATTTGACTTCATTAAATATGGTAGTATTATATTAAATTAAAGTATTTTAAGTAAGTAAATTATAAATTAAGTAAATTAAAAATAAAATATAATAATATTTGTTTTTTCTTTACACAAATTATTATCATATTACGTCATAAAATAAGTTAAATGTATATATTCATTTTCTCATAAAATTTCACTAGAAATTGCACCTTTGAATCTTATAAAAGATCGCAATTTTTTGTAAATATATTTGCCTTTCACTTATCTTCTCTTACGAAAATTGCGTCATCGAACCTCGCAAAATTGCGTAATTTACTTTTTCACTTTTTTCTTTAAATGAAACTTTATATTTTTTTCTACACTGTTCGATTCCTTTTTTTATTATGCGTTAAAAAGTATATAATGAAGGTCATTGATATGTCAATAGTTTACGAGATATTCGAAGTTTTATATCAGTAATGTATTTTATTACAATAAATGTTCGAATGTTTTTCCATTTCATTCTAAACAATTAGATGCTCACATTTTATTGCGCTTTTTTACATTTTTCATTATATTATTTAATTGATTTGAATTGATATTGGAACAATACATTGTTATACGTTCCTTATATAACTTCAAATATCTCGTAAACTATTGACATTTCGATGACCTCCACTAAATACTTTTTAACGCAGAATAAAAAAAGGAATCGAACAGTGTAAAAAAAGAAATATAAATTTCCATTTAAAAAAAAAGTGCAAGTGCATCTAGCCGGTGCATCAATGCATTTTCATAAAAAGTAGGGTTATAGAAAGTTGACATTTGTTGTGCCATATAACTTTTCCTCTGTGATTGTTTTTTATTGTTACTTATAAAAAAAGGTTTTTTCCGCTACCGTTTTAAAAATCACCCTGTATTACAACAACGTTTACTTACCTCTTAAACTCCATAAAAAATGCTGGTCAACATCATTTCAAAATTGTTAGCATTGCATAAACTGGCAATGTATGTGTCCTCCATGATTTCGTTTCATTTGCCAAAGAATAATTAAAAAACAAAATAAATACTACAAAATACACGAGCAATAGAAACCCTGAACGTGCCATTTTCACTGTGTAAATGTTCACTATTCTAGTTACTTTCGTTGTATTTTTTTTTACCCTGATAAAATACTAGTTAGAAAATATCTATTATTTCTTTTTTTGAAAAGTGTCTCTTTTGATAGTTCATTAGATTAACAAAAATATTGTGAAATAATTCGAAATAATAATCATATAAATATTTCTAAAGAAAATATACACGAGCACATCTGTTAGAAAGTTATCACAAGACCTAAACTGAAGTAAAACTTCTGTTAGACTGTCGAAGACTGAATAGACTGCCGTCCTTTCTTATAATCTACCCCTTCCTTAAATCCATTCCTTCTACTATCTCTATAACTTTTATGATACCCGTTAATTTTTTTATTTATTAACAAGCACGGACTGTCATAAGGATACTTGTCGTCTTATGAAATTCCTCTGATATGTTTTAAGGGTACACGTCACCCATAAAATCAAATTTTTTTTTCGATTTTCTGAAAGAATATTATTTCAAAAATAATCTCTCAAATTTTCGTAAATATCCGTGCATTATTTACGAAACTGTACTAGTTTAAGCGAAGCGCGTTGTAGCGCGGTCAGGATGGGTATACGAGCAGCTGTCTATACAGGTATACAAGCCCACTCAAGAAAATACGAAAGAGGCGAGAAAATCTCGACGGCAATCGAAAGTCACTTCTGCAGAGGTTGCTGATGCAGTGAGGGTACCTCTTATGGCCCTGGAATCGATGAATCAATGTAAATATGAATGCAAAAGTTATCTTAACTTTGTCCGTTTATTTCTCCTATTCGCGTTTTTAAATCGGTTGCCTTTGCTATGTCCAGAATATTCGGCCGATCTTTATCAAAATTTGTACAGTAATGCTAGATACACGTATCTAGTGAATGAGCGAAAGGTTTTTTTGAAAAAATGCAAATTTTTTTTTTTAAATGGACGATTTTTTTGCAAAAAAAAAGTCAATTTTTTCGTAAAAAGTCTACTTTAAAAAAAAAAAAAAATCAAAAAATCAAAATTTCCTTCTGCTCATTCCCTGAGCAAACATCTCAATTGAAAGTAAACGCTCGGTATTTTTTTTTTTTTTTAAATGAACCAATTTTTGCCAGTGAGGGCCACCTCAAATCACCTTTTTTTTGGACTCTTGGAAGAGTGACCACAGACAACACAATTTATCATATTTTTACACACAAAAATTTATAAATATAATTCAGATATATAACTTTCATATACAAAAACTTTGTGTTGATATTAATTAAACAGGCTACATAAAAAATTCACAAAAAAAGATCCTTCTTTTTTTACCCTCTAAGGTGACGTGTACCCTTAAATTTAATTTTTTTTATTTACTATATTATCACTTGACAGTTAACAATATTTAAGCCCTACTTTATATAAACTGTATTTTTATGTCTTCTAAAATCAATAAGCAGATTAGATCCATAACTCACGTAAAGATAATTCATGTTCAATTGATAGAAAGTATTATAAATAAACGAAATATACAAGAACACGATAACCTTGAATGTCTGTGCTTCCAAACACATTTTAATTAACACATTGTCAGCCGGCGACCTAAGAGACATTTAAACCCCGAACGCCGGCCTTATTTACTTGTTTCTGATCACTGAATAGTCAACACAATGGCAAGTAAATACAAATCGATGTGTAAGACTCTCATACAACCAAAAGAAAAAAAAAACTGTGCTAGTTAAAGTATTTGTCATCTTGTTGAGAAGGGGGGGGACAGTAGTATATATTATTAAAATATAACAAGATTTTTTTACCACCCAGTAGAGTAAGGGAAGCAGGGGTAATAGCGCTCACTGGGTAATGGCGCTTACCTCTGTAACTTTGTCAAAATAGAACTTAGGAACACGCAGCGTCACGCGAAGGGCGGGGGGCGAGGTCCTGTAGAGACACTTTAGGAGGGACGCGCCATGTACATTGCTAGGCTGAAAATGTGGGGGACAGCTTCCTTTGAATCGCGCAGCTATGTTTATCTTTAGTATGTATCAATAACGGCTCTGGTTAGTTTAAGTTTGGCATACTTTTAGTTTTTATTGTGATATTTATATTTAATTGTTTTTTTTTTTTTTTTTTTTTTTTTTAGTAGTTTTCTATAAGTGTAAGTTTAATTTACTCATTTAATAATTACAAGTATAAATGTAAAAACCTATCCTATAACCTATCGTTTGTTTACGGACTAAAATGTTTGCATCCTTCGCACCTAATTACGTGACCGTAACAATGGGAACCTCCGCCAATGCTTAGCCATATGGAACTTAGAGATAAGACAGAAATCATACTACAGGGAACAGTATTCTTTCAAAAATCTCAGAGATTAACCCTACTGACGAGCAACTGAATAAATAGAATAAATTTTAAACAATAGGTCCCGGACCGCCTACTTCGTTCCTAACCCTTGCAACCAAATGCCTGACAAAGTCACGTAGGCCTATCGGAAATCTACTCCTAAAATATTCTAGAACAAAAATCCATAGGAAGCTTAAGCTAGCCAGCTAAAATTAAAGTGTAGGGGTACAAAAGTTACCCCTTTCCACGAAGGACCTTTTGGGGCTATATAACCCAGATGACATTGCCCCCGCGGCACTTACTATCTTGTCACAGTTACTTACGACCTATTAATGCTATACTTATTATTTACTTATTATAGTTCTATTCAGTGTTAATTGTTCTACGATCACTTGTTCATTACCAGTGTTCTTTCTCTACTACTGCCTAAGTATTAACTTACTCATTTTCCATTCGAGTCAACTCAATTCTGAATCTAATTAATTCATTAACTGGTTTATACTTGTAATTGTCTTGTCGAATCATTGTGTTGTTCAACCTTCGACTAGAATTAAGCAGTCCAAGCCTCCTAGGCATCTTGAGACCAAGGCATTATTGTACGACAAGTTGTAATGGTTGTAAGTCACAACCATTTATTTTCATTAAATAACATTGTTAATCAGAGCTACAGCTATCAATAACTCTCCCTCAAACCGAACATTCTTCAATTAACCTCTTTAACCTACCTACTCTGTCGTCTTTTATCACTATTTAAATTGAGAAAACGAACAAGCCTGGTCCCGGTTAAACTCGATGAAAACAGAGTGACCATAAACAGGCGCTACTTAAACAAACTTGTCCTCTAGGAGGTAACAGTACAATTAGTTATATCGTATATAAATATGAAAAAACGTATGTTCCGAATAAAATGAAATAATTGAATTGTAATACAGTGTAATCTATTGAATATTTACAGAACATGGAGATCTAGACATCTTCTAAATAATAAATTCACAAATTAGTAATAAAAAATATTTAAAAAATCGCGATAAAAACTATACTATATTTTAAGGTGGAAAAAATCATACGAAATGAAAAAATTTCAGTAAAATCGGTTGAGTAGTTTTGGAGTTCATCGTAAACATACAATGTGACACTAAATATTTGTATGTACTGATGAGAGAAATTGAAACGTTACCCGGGAATGAAAGTTTTGACATTCTTTTACATTTTCAATAGAAATCGAAACGGTTAGTTTATTACGATCGTTTTCTAGCATTACAAAAAGGTAAAATACTTTTATGACCTCTTCTACTATCTATAAAATAACGTTTTAATACTAAATATTATTGACGGGATAAATGTGTTTCACCATCTAATAGAAAAAGTATGCAAAATTTTTTTACTCTCTTTTACGTAGAAGCCGCAATATATTTCTATTATATATAAGCATTGCTACCAATTGTTCGGTGTAGATACAAAAAGATTTTATTTTTTTCTCCCCTGCATGTGAGGCTCTGAATTTTTCAGCGATCTATATGAAGGACTTTTGCTAAAAGACAAATGGTATTTTATTCTTATTTTGAAACATTAATTTTTTTATGTTTATGTTATATAAATATGTACAATAATTGTAAATTTAAAAATAATAATTGTATCTTTTTTATAAGTATGAAAGTGGAATAAAATCTGTTTACGAAGAGACCATTATGTCTTTGCTTGCTGAAAATCTATCTATATGAAAATCTATGAGGGCTCAAATAGAAAGAATGAATGCAATTTTAAAAGAATATAAATCGTATTCAGCAGCTTCAGAATATTAAAGCAAATACAATGTTTCATAATCATGAAACTAAATAAACATGGAAAAAGTTGTATATGTTTAAAAAAAAAAATAAGTAATGAACTGCACATATCATAAGTGAGTAGTCAGAATTGTACATTTGAAATAAAATAAATTTGTATCATTATATGAATATATCTATATTTATTTAATCATTTGTTCCGTTATAAAAATATTATAAAATTATAAATAATAAAATTAACATCATTATTAATAATGCATAATATATGTGCAGTAAATGCATAAATTAAATGTTTAAAACTCTTCATTTCATAGTCGCAGATCTCCAAAATTTGGTATGACGTTTGCAGTTCTCATAATAATTTTTCACGCAATACTAACGAGCATTTAAAAAATGTTCAATTATTTGATACTTAACACAGCAACAATTTGGAAAATTAATGTTGATTTTCTCAAATAATACTTTTAGTAAATCAAATGTATTTTTCAATATGTTTTCAAACAGATATCAATAGTTGTCTACGACTATTACACGATTTCAACAAAATTTCTTATTCATTCATTCACAAATAATTAAAAACCACACGTTGCAAGATCGACGTTACTTAAACTACAGGCACTGGACCTAGAAACACTTTGTCACCTACTGTACTCGCCAGATCTCGCGAAGACCAACTACCATTTTTACCGAGGTTTTGACAATTCTTTACAAGGAAACATATTTAATTCCTAACATGCGGTGGAAAATGCCTTTTGCGATTTTATCACCAGCTGCTCTCCAGATTTTTTCGCTAGAGGTATTAATCGCTATCGTTAAAAAGGCAACGTTGTATTGATAGTTTAGGTGCATATTTTGATTAATTATATTATTTTCTGCCAGAGATATAATAAACTAAACTTTCAGTCTTAAATCAGACATTTCATACTTAATGACGAATAGTTAACAAATTCATATAAAAAGTTTATTGAAATACTTCTAACTTTCGGACATCATTTTTTTGTCACATATAATTAGTTATTCACAATCGATAATTGAATGTCTATCAAATACATGGGCAGTCATAGCTTTTTTACTTTAATTAAAACATTTGGACCGATCGTTTTGAAAGTGGTTAAGTCTACTTTCTCGTGTTTCGAGATAATTAAAGATTATCATATCAATGATTACTCAATTTCTTTTACCGATCAATTTTAAATTGTACAAAACATAGGCACTTTTTAAGAAGTTAAATATTAACTAGTTATCCACATAAAAAGTTTACAAAAAATTAAGCATAAATTATGTGATATCTCTTTTTTTTTTTAAATAGACTTAAACCACATTCAAAATAAATGATCCATTTAAACTATTTTTAAAGAATTGTACATGTAAAGATTTTCTATTAAATATATAAACATATTATCGATGCAGCATTCGTAATTACATATTATTCGCATTATTTTAATTTTTTAAGCACTGCTGAACTTTGCGCGGAGCTGTTTTTTTGTACAAAAGGGTTCAACAGACAATGCCGTTCTCTACGAAACTATATTAAAATAAAGTATTTATTGGTAGAATAATATTTTTTCTTTAAAATATATCACATATACTCTAACTTTAAAAATTTATTTTAATAATTAATATTACAAATAGGAGTACGATATATTTTAAAAGATGTCATCCGCGAAAATCATTATAGTGGCGCGTAGTGCCTAAGACGTAATTGGTTATATAAATATTAGAAGTTAAGGAATTTCTTATTATAAGGAACTATTTGTAGTAACTGTATTCTTCATAAGAGTGGACCGATGAATAAATATTTATTTTTTTATTTCCTTTTTTTCTACGTTCCTAATCTTTCTAAGTAAACGTTAAACATTTTATTATTCCACTTATAATCATCAGATATTATTTGAACTATAAAAACAGATCCCAAATTCTATATAATTGCTAATAGTTTTAACGTGTAAACATCTTCTCATTGAACAATGAAGTCAATAAATCTAATTGCAAAAATATTTCAAACCTATAAGGAAAATTACTTATATTCTAAACAAACAATTAGCCTACTCTATATGATATATATTATGAAAAGATCATTTTGTTGTCGTTTTTCACAGATTGTCAAAAATAAAACATGTAAGTAAAAATAAAATATAATAAAGAATACAAAATCCAAAGAATCAAAAAATAACTAAACCACTTCAACGTATAATGAGCTATTGTCAACCTGGAAACAATAAACAATAAAAGGATAATTAATTATACATAGGATAAAGATAATATTTGTTATAAAAAAAGATAATAAAACATTTACCTTCTAATATAAGGTCTCGATTCATCAACCGTATCCATCGGGTCTTTACCTATAAATACTCGCAATCCCCTGATGTAAGTAATAGTAAAACACTTCCAATCAATATCAGCAACATTAAAGAAGAAGTTACTTTTATCAACAATAGATAATTTGTCCCATATCTTCAAGACATTATCGTTTGTAAATTCCCATTCATTCATTGTAAAGAAACTTATTACATGTTTAAACTTCTCTATTTTTCTGTAGATATTAAGCAGTCTGAAAAAAAATATGCCATTCTATTATTAATGTTCTATTTCTTCGACGGATAATAAATAGCTTGTAATTCTAAATATCATTATAAATTACATTGGCTTTTTTCCACTGAGATATAGCAAAGAGTCCACTATTATTGCAGGTATCCAGTGCAAAAAGATTGTCAAAAAGATATAGAAATAATAGTTCTTGCTAAGCCATAATGAGCCGTACCAAAGCACTTTTTTCGACGGGATTTGAAATGCCTCAAACTTTACATTATTCATCATAGTATCATAAGTAACTGGTCTTTGAACGGAGGAAACACAATTATAAACTGGAATCTCATCGTCAACAGGTAAGTACTTATTATCACTGCTGGAAAGATTAACACTCTGTGATATAGATCTGCAAAAAAAGTTGTAACTTATTTAATGTAAGTAAGTTAAGTAATGTAGTAGTAAATTAAAAAAGGAGATACAAATTACCGTTCTTGTGCAACATCCCATGCTGCAGCAATAATGTTGTTGACTACATAATCAGCAGGAATTAAATCGCAAATTAGGTCTTTATCACAATACATTGTTCGTAAAACACCTTTCGAGCTACCAAGAACAACACCTGTAAATCCATTGAAATTGTTTATCCAGCCAGCAATTGGTTCCTTTTCTGTTGATACAACCACGGATGGCCGAACAATGCCAGTTGGTATTTTATTAGCATATTGTCGTACTGTATCTTCACAGATTGCCTTTGAAAATGCGTAACTGTTAGGCCACTTACCCAGTAGCCTGTAAAACAAACGAATATGCTTATCGACTTATCTTTAAAGGAATGAAATAGGTTTCATGTGTTATTACTTTGGGGTGATTAAATCTAATTGGTCTTCGGTCAAAATCTCTGTCAATCGAATTATATCATCTGTCTTCATAGGTGGCTTATACAATTTTTCTTCGATTTTATTGTAAACACAGTGCGAGTAAGCTGTTGAAACATAAATAAAGGCCTAAAGAACAAAATCATTATGAAATTAGAACAATTGTTTTTAATTTAACTCTCGTCTATATAAAAATAAAATGATCTAGTCGGGAAATGTGTCTAAAAATACGCATTTTTATACGAATGATTTAACTATGAAAAAAATACCTTTAAGCTTGTCATTTCTTGTGCAAGCAAGAGAAGATCTCTTGTTCCTCTAATATTTGTATTAACTATATTACGAATATTGTCCAGAAAACGTACGGATGCTGCACTATGAAAAATTAAATCAGTATCTATAATGCGATCGCGGTCCTTCCCTGACAATCCTAAATTTAATAGACTCGTGTCTCCTTCAATCAAAATAATTTTCTTTTCAACATCTTTTTGCTCTCTCTTCAATCTATCAAAAATCTAAAGATATAAATATAAATTGTAATATCGGTGACATCTTTTATTCCTATAATAATAAGTACAAAATATGTAACTTTACTCACAACATCATTGAAATACTCTTTAAATCGAGTTTGCGGATCCTTTTGTTTCTTTGCCCTAACCAGTAAATAAATCGTTGTTATTTCTGGACAACATCTGCAAACCGCAGCAATGGCATTTATAGTACAAGTTTTTAGCGGAAAAATATTTCTTATAAAACAAAACATTATTGTGTCAATGTTTAAATATAAAAGTAAAGAGAGAAGAAGAAAAAGAGAAAAATAAAGAATAATCATTGTTATCTTTAAATACAGGTACTATTAGATAGATATTGTCTGCTGAATTTAATATTTTTTCTAATTTTTTTTTTTTGCCAAGAAAATAATTTATTTTTTTTATGAAAAAAGCTCCAGGCTTATTTTCCTGTCAAGTAATCTTGCATTCCTTAGGTACAAAAGTTAAAATAATTTATAGACATTAAATTCAAGAAATATTTTTTCTTATTTGTTTCAAAGCATATGAATCTCAAGGTAAATAAAAGTACTAACAACAACTATCCGATTGTACATACAATCCTAATTTATTTAAAATTTATGATGGGAATCTTATAACGAATATACTAATTTAATTGATAACGAGAACATATAGGAAAAATGTTTACCTTAAAAGTTTTTCTACTATAAGCCGTCCTATAAATCCTAAGCCTCCTGTTATAAAAATTTTCTTTCCCGAAAAAAATGTAGCAATTTCACCTCGTTGATTATAATAAATTGGCTCTTCTACCATCGGAAGTAGTTCCTCTTGATACGTTTGTCCGCTTAATGATGCCATTTTTTGAATTCTCGTATAATAATAAAAAATATTAAATACAAATAAAGTAAAAAAATTTCACTTTATAGTAATTATCGATGACAGACAGATCTTGAAGATAATTAATTATTTATAAGTGATTGAAATAGATGCTTTTAATTCTAATTATTGTTCTAAGTAGTTCGTTTTTAAATAAATGAAAAATTCAGCTTTTTTTCTTTTTAAATAATATTCCTATAGTAACAAACGTAAATATAATAAGTATATTTATTCTAACAAAATAATTATTCTATAGAATTAATAGATTTTTTAGGTAACGTTTCAAAATAAACATGTCAATGAATATTTCTAATGACTGAAGCTATCCTCATATTCTATGGCCTATTTAGTGTTTGATTCAATATAACATCATAATAATTTCTGATCCAACTTTTAGTTTTATTCGAAACATAAATTGAAATTGAAAATTTAGTTCGTTTGTCCTTTTACCTTATTTACAGGTGTTACACTTATTTAGAAAATTTGATCTTTTGTGAATTTCACAGTTGCGAATAGTATAGAATAGTAAAAAATAAAAAACTTACCTATTTATCTCAACAACTTTGATCACAATGAATATAATAAAATATGTCGACAAGTTCTTCGATTTTAAACTATTAAAGAAAAATTTTTATTAACTTTTTATCTTATGAAGAACTAAGTATATTTGTTAGTTATTAAAAAAGTTTATAATAAACTATGTATTAAAAATGTCCTCTTCATAAAAATTTCTATTAAACTTTTTCTAAGTAACCTAGTTCAACTCCAATTAATGTTTGAATAATATAAGTTAGTCGGTCACTGCATTTATATAGAGATAATCCCACTTACGTACCATGTGCACCTTTGATGTTATCAATTTGCATACAATACAACAGAAATTAACATAGTCATCGTGAGAACGTTCGTTTTACAATAATAAGCTAATTAAATTATTCTAAATTTTACACAGTCTCATAGCAATGTTTTATCGTAAACTATTACCATTTTGACCACGGTTCACTCTTGAAGAAAACTAGCAATTTAGAAAGCGTACAGTAGTCCCAAATTTATAATATGTGGCCAAAAAATGACAATATAGTTTAATAAATCGGAAAATTAATATAAGAATTTTTTTGAAATAGTTTACTACAAATCTAATATTAGTATTTTAACAAAAAAGAATTGGTAACACACAACTAAAGATAATAACTATGTCAATTTAAATGAAAGCAATGTTATTTGTGCCGAGATCGTTATTTTAAACGTGTCCTTTTTTATTGTAATTATCGATAGGATTGTTAAATCTGTGGTAGATAGGTAAACATGAACTACTTTTCACGAGATAATTTTTTTGATAATAAAGACTATTATTTAGGTAAATTACAACAAAATTACTTGGCTTCTTTCTTTTTCCATTTGCAGTCTTTGACGTTGGATTGTCACTTGAAGATGGTATTAATCTCTTATCTTAATTGTAGATTTTATACAAAAATTTTTCAATAGGATCTAATATGTTATCCTCAGATAAGAAAAACTGGGTGATTATTATAAGTGTCGAGAACTATATATATAGATTTATTTCTATCAATTGCTATCGCATTCAGCATTCTATCTTAATTGGTACAATTTGGATATTGATCGTTTTTATTAGCTACCCCCATAGCAAGATCGCACCGGAGCCCTTTGATATATATGGTAAAAATATTATAATAAATAAATCCTCCAATCATTTTATTCTTGATTCTGTGCATTCATCTGATTCTCTAGAAACTTATTTTTTTTAAGGTTTCACTTCGAACACATGTGATCTGCGCACAATATTTTTTTTTATATATAAATAATAAAATGGATTTTTGGAAAATTAAATGTAAATGTAGAATCTTTGACTATGGATCAGGAATTACAGAAACCACCTCGCGGTGAGACTTTAATCGGTATTGATCGGGGTATACAACATCGCTTATCTTAACATTCAACGACCATCGACTTTTTATTGGACATCGATATAAGAATCTGAATTAAAGAAATCATTGAAATATTAATTACTGTCGTGATCTTGACTTGTAAACAACTACCATTTTTAATAAACATACTTTTGTACCAGTTGATCATCCACCGGACGCATAATATAACTCTAGCGTGATCTTCCTAAATTTAAATGTAAACTTTGTTACAAAAATAATGCTTAGCCAATGTGACTGTGTAATATTATAATAGTTTACATGTTTAATTAATGTTCTCTTTTTTCCTTCTTCTGACACATCGTTTTTTTTGAAATAATGAAAATAAACACTTTGTTCTTTTATTCAAATAACTTGGAAAAATATGTAAATGTATGCATATTTGAAATAAACGTTTAAAGTGTATATAAATAGATAGTTTTAATAATTTTAGTAATCAAGTACTGTACTAATCTGTAAAAAAATAAAAATATAATCTATTATTTAATTATTTAATATGAAAATTCGTAACACATACAAATCTTAAGAAGTTTCACTTGAGTCGCCTTGAAATTCTAAGCGTTTTTCTTTCTAACGATATTTTTTAATCTAAATAACTAGTCTTGACAATCTATTACAACATGTGTTACTAATATTGAAAGCACGGAACCAGATACCAATAGGGCGATGGACAAAGGAAAATAACTAGCAAATACGAATGGAAAGAAAAGGAAAGATTATTTTCGGAAATACGCCGCTAAGAGTCGTTATGTTCTCTGATGTCTAGAGACTCTTTAGGAGAGACGCGCCATACATATTACTGGACTGAAAATTTGGGGGGACTGCTTCCGAGGCAACGCGCAGCCATGTTTATCTTTAGTATGTATTAACGGCTGTGGTTAGTTTATGTTTGGAATACTTATAGTTTTTATTGTGATATTTATATTTAATTGCTTTTTTTTTTCTTTTTTAGTAGTTTTCTGTAAGTGTAAGTTTAATTTACTTATTTAATAATTACAAGTATAAATGTACAAACCTAACCTATAACTTATCGTTTGCTTACAGACCTATTGTCTTTTATCAAATCAAACTTAATTGAATCTTTCTTATTGAATTTATAATAATTTTTGTGTGTAACCTATTCTATTTTAATATAAATTTATAATTATCATTAAATATTGTTTTATTTTTTTTTTGTATTTGATGCAATTCGTTATTTCATAATTATTTCAATGTTTGAATATTTCGCGCGCAATCTCGTGACTACATGAGATCCTGTCCCCCAGCAATCTACATGGTGCGTCCCTCTTATAGGGTTTCTACTGATGTCAGGTTTATAACGTCATATTTTTCAATGACAATTGTTAACAATACTGCATCATTAGCAATTGTATTAATGTTTTTTTAATCTATAAAAAGTAATATTTATTTCAAAATGGTAAATAAATTCATAGGTGTATAAGTGGACAAGTCAAGGATCGTAATAAGAATGCTTAATTAAATCGGAGAAATACGTCTGTACTTACTGTACTACAAGTAATATAACTTTAATTGATAGTTATAATTACTAATATAAAAAAATGATATTTCGTTTGTTTTTCTTCGTTATCGATTAATGCTATTTTCATTTACCAACCGAAACATCGATAATTTTCGAAACCAGATCCGGACGTTATCATCCGCGATAAATTATATTTCATTAAATTATTTTTTGTTTACCATTTTAGGAGCTTTTCTAATTATTGATGGTATTAAACCTTTTAATAATTAGAAAAAAATAGCTTCGACGTTTAGAAAGAAAATAAATTTTCTTATTTGAAATACGAGTTTTGACTAGGAATAGGAATGACTTTTTCATCATAGATGATTAACAAGATATGAATGGTTGTTTAAGAATATATTTACAGCTACTTATAGTTTTTTAAATTTATTTAATAAAATTCTATACCAAATTACAAAGTCAAAGTTACGTATGTTCTCTTTTATAAAGAGATGATAAAGAGGTGAGCGAGCATAGGGGTTTTACCGGTAGTCCCGTTCAAAAATAATTAATAAACTATATATGGCGTGTTTTTGACCGGGACTACCGGTTGACCTTAAATGATGCTAATATGATGTGATGATAACTGCGCTATCTATCACGAAAACGATTTAACGTACAAAAAAATTTTTGTAACAAAAGTTCTAATAAATTTAATCCTCTAAAATATTAATACCAAATACAAATAGCGAATAACCCATAGGATACGAGATATTTGTAAAAAATGGGCAATAAATCGAGTTTTTTCACCTTTGAGTTAATAGAAGCGTGCACCTTACCATATGTAGGTTTTGAGACAACTTTTAGAATGTCAAAATACAAGTTTATACGAATTTATAGCTCAGTATCTAAAATTCCAGGATTCTTCTCTAATTTGACTGGACTAGAAAGTTTGTCAATACCGGAATCCATAGAAAAAATACAGGATATCGTATTGATAAATCGTCGAGTGACTGAAAGAGATTTAGTAAAAGCCCTAGACATCTCATTGGATAGTGTAATCAATATTTTGACTGAAGTATTGGGTTTTTAAAAGCTGTGTTCACAATGGATGACGTATTTGCTAACAAAGGAACAAAAACAGATTCGAATGCAACTTTTTTTAGCAACATTTAGAGCGTTTTCGAAAGAATAAAGTGGCTTTTGAGCGTCGATTCAACACAATGGATGAGACTTGGATCTATCACCATGATCCTGAATCAAAACAAGAGGCTAAAGAGTGGTATCAAAGTGATTCTTTGGCTCCGAAACGAGTTCGTGTCCAAAAATCAGCCAAGAAGGTGTTAGCATCAGTATTTTGGGATGCGAAAGGAATTTTGTTTGTGGATTACTTGCAAACTGGTAAAACAATAAATTATGAATATTATTGTAACCTTTTAGACCAGCTAAAGGAAAAAATTCGTTAAAGAAGATCCGGTTTGCAGAAAAAAATCCTTTTTCATCAGTACAATGCACTGTGTCACAGGAGCATTTTGACAATAGCTAAAATCCATGAATTAAATATCGAATTGTTGGATCATCCACCGTATTCACCAGATTTAGCCCTTAGCGACTTTTATCGGTTTCCAGACCTAAAAAAATCATGCGTGGAAAGCGTTTTTCTTCAAATGATGAGGTCATAACAGCTGTGGAAGCGTATTTTGCAGCCCTTCCAGATTCTTACTTCAGAGATGGAATTTATAAATTAGAATCTCATTGGGACAAGCGTATTGATGTTCAGGGAGACTATACTAAATAATAAAGTTTATTTCAAACCTTAAAATTGTGTTTTTCTTATCGAACCGCAAAACTTATTGAACAGCCTTGTACGTAAACAAAAAAAAATTGAAGATAGCAAGAATAAAAAAGAAAAATAAGAAAATAGTTTACAAGATTTCAAGTCATGTATGTGTGAAATATTTCAAATCACGGTACTACTTAAAGTGTGACTTCACAGGTCGTACACCAAAACCTTGCTCCCTTGCATTTTCCATTTTCAATTTTAGAAATTTTGCTAGCAATTATCAAATGTCTATTACCTGAAAAATGCAAAAATTTGCAAAGAAGTCAAAACTTTTCTGCAGTCTACACTTTACTAAAAAAGGTGTTGATACACTTTCTCGTTTCAAAAAATACATTTGTAGTGTTGGCTTTCTGATGATACCCTGCAATATCAACATTGCGATAAAAAATCTCATTTCGTTATAATTTGTCGAATACTAATCCTTCATTCTTAACCGTGGCTTTAACTTATGATTTTCAAGATATTTTTGTGCATACAAAATCGTTTATTCCACAATGATGGATATGAATTTACTACCTAAAAATTTATCCAAATGAAATAAACACTTTTTGAAGGGAAAACTTCTTTAGAATAGGAGTGATCTGAAAATTAAATAAACAGAAACGCAGCTATGTAACGGCTGCTATACTAAATAACGAGAGACAAAGAGAAAAACATATAGGATTGAGCCGGCGAGAAAGAGACGGAATATGGCTATACAGTTTTTCCTATTCTCGGCCTCCTCTTTATGCTATGCTTCGTAGTAATCGCTCCTGGTTGCATATGTGTGCGTTTGTGTGCGGCTGAATACTACAAAGCGAGGGCACGTATTCTTTTGATACTCGAAATGTTTGTAGATAAGAGCGATAGAAGGGTAGAAGAATAAACATAGATAAGCACGTAGATATGCGACAAAAGTATAAGGTCCAAACGAACCGACGGTCGAAATAAAGAAAGAAGGTGAGTAGTCTGTTTTTATTTTACTAAACGTGTCATTTCTTTTCTGTTTAAAAATGTTTCTATTTTATTGAAAAATTAGTAATAAATTCTTTATTTCGCAAATATTATAATAAATAATTATGAAGTACATAGAATATATAATAAATATACTGTCTGAAATATTAAAAAAAAAAAAAGGATTACCAGATACATCAGAGAAAAAGAATTAGAGAATACTGTGGAATAAATTAGGAGCTGCTTACTAACTTGGTTCAAAAGCAAGTAAATTACTGTCACATTTTTATATTTTGCTTCTTCATAAAATATATTTGATGCATAAAGACAAAATATGTATATTAAATTTGATTTTTATATGTTTTTGTGAAAAATATCCAAAAAAAGATGCATATATGCATATATGAAAATTATATTATAAATTGTAATGTTTGCATATTTAAGAAACTTATACTAATTTTTCCAGAAAAAAAAATTTTTACCCAGTAAACACAATTACATCAAAATGACGTCAAAATGATTTTGCGCTATGTCAGGATTTACGTAAGAAATAAGTCAGATATGAGTCACATGTGACTCATTATTTCACACTTATTGACGTAAGACTTTTACGTAATAAATATGACGTTAAGCTGACCTGACAAAACAAAAAACAAAAAAGCAATGATGTCATAAAGATGTCTAGTTGTTGCCGAATTTCTTACCAGTATATGAGACGTTTAATTTTTTTTTCACCCCCGGGATTTGAACTCGGGAACAAACGATTACTGGATGGACATTACTACTGGATGGTGATTTGCCTCACTGAGCCATGCGAACTTGTGCTAATATCCATTATATTACTAATCCATATATAATTAATAATATTATTAATTATAATTAATAAATAATATTAAATAATAAAATATAACATAAATTATTAATATAAATTATAATTAACATGTTCCGTGCCACGTGTACCACCGGCGGTACAATAACCATTAAACATATTTATTTAATGCACTGAAAATATATACTTGTAAGGTGATTTACCGTCACCGTTTTTTTAAATATATATATGTGGGGTGCGAGAATGTGAGTGAGAACACTTAAGCATGAGTGGGCCAGAGAGTACTTATCGGATATAGTTAGGCAAAGGATAAACTATGTAATATAAACAGCCGAATAACGATAGAAAGAGCGTCACCCAAGAAAGTAAATTAAAGAAAAGAAACCAAGAGGCAGTCATCGTTTAGTAGCCGAGCAAAGAAGGCGTTTTACCATCACTGTATTTTTACTTCTTTATATTAAATATATTGCATATCCGTGAAGAGAGGTTTTTCTTTCTACATCAACCTATTAATAACACCGCGGAATTCTTTCCTTTTTACTCGTTAGATATCCTTTAGGAAGACTAACAGGAGAAGGGGAATCCCACATTTGGGGGCTCGCAGCCGGGATTATAGAAAGAAAATAGGTCTCACGATTGCAATATAAAGTCGTGTAAAGCTGTTTTAAGTTGTAAAGTTGTGTTACGGTTCCCAACAGTGTGAATCCGATTGAAAAGTTGAAGAAGGGCGTTGCGCGTAAAAGTGGACCACGCGTGAATGCTAGATTAAAAGTTGCATAGTAATCGGTAGTGTTGGTGTAACAGTAAGATAGTAAGACGGTAGTAAGCGTTAAAAGTAAGTAAAGAGGCTAGAACGATGGCTCAAGTTAAGGTAACATATGAAACAAAGGAGAGAGAAGAAGAGAGTGGATGTGAAGAGTTGGATGAAACGATCGTCGAAGGCACATCACGAGGAAGACGAAAGCCGGAACAGAAAGGCAAAGGTAAAAATAAAGTAGCTGAAGAAGAGGAAGAAGAAGAAATAATTAATTACACAAGTGAACAGATTGATTCAATGAAGTTGATAGAGTTAAAGAATGCAGTAAAGAAATTAGGATTATCTACAGTGAGTAACAAACAGACGCTTAGAGATCGCTTAAAAGACGCGATGGGGATTAAAGAAAGTGAAGACGAGAAAGAAGAATCCGAATTCGAAAGTGAACGAGAAGAAGGATCGCATAGATATTCACAAAACAACAGAAGAGCGGTTGAGGCCACCACGCAGCGATTAGCTTCGTTCACCATAAGGGATGTAGAAGACAGCCTATCATACTTCAGCGGAGACGATATGCTACCAGTAGATCAGTGGATCAACGACTTTGAAGATACCAGTGCAGTATTGGGTTGGAACGAGTTGCAAAAGTTTGTGTACGGAAAGCGTATGCTGAAGGGATCAGCAAGGCAGTTCATCACCTTCGAAAAAGAAATTAAGTCATGGAACAGTTTAAAGCGTAGTTTACTTAAAGAATTTAAAACCGAGGTAAATCAGGCAACGATTCATTCGCAATTATTTAAGCGCAGGCAACAACCAAACGAAAGTAGTCGTAAGTACATTTACAGTATGCGAGAAATCGCGAATCAAGGCAATGTCGATGAAATAGCTCTTATACAATATATAGCAAACGGTTTACAAGGCGATCGTCGCGATAAGGCGGTTTTGTATGGGTCACGAACGCTCACAGAGCTAAAAAGCAATATCGAAATATTCGAGAAAATAAAAGAAGGTATTGGACAAGGGATGCGAGATAGAAAGGGGGGACAAAGAAACGTGGCAACGGCGCGCGTTAATTCGTCACCAACGGTAAAAAGAGATGGTTGTTACGGATGTGGCTCGATAGAACATAGGTTTCGTGCATGCCCAGATAGAAACAAGGGACGCAAATGTTTTAAATGTAATGACTTCGGACACATAGCACCTTATTGTGATAAGTCGAGTCAACCAGCGAAAAATGTAACGAGCGTCAATTGTCTCCACACTTTTACGGATAGAATTGCGATTAAAATAAATGGTTTATTTGTATATGCGTTATTAGATACAGGAAGCGAAGTAAACTTAATCAATTCAGAGATATATAATAAGATAGGGAAACCAGCGTTATGTGAAACCGCTCGACGATTTACAGGATTAGGTAACGCGATAATCAAGCCGATAGGGAAATTTGAAGCAAATATCGATATCGAAGGCGATAAGTATGCGACGGATGTATTTGTAGTGGGTCCTTCAGATATGTGTGACGAAGTTCTTTTAGGAAAAGAACTATTAAGAGAGTTGGACGTTCGTATAAATAAAGGGCGGATAAAAATACAACGATCGGACGAAAGATCTAGCGATACGACTAAGAATGAATCGATCAAGACAAGCGAATATGGTAGCTGCGATAAGAGTGAGAATGCAACATGTACAGACGATAAGAGCGCAGACAAGGAAGTCGAAAGCATTAGTGCAATGATGAGAATAAGTTATGTAGATACGAATGAAATCGAGGTAAAGATGCCATATAAGACGCGTGTAGAGAAATTAATACAGAATTATGAACCGAATGCTAGAATAGATGCCCGAACGGAGACTAAAATAACATTAACAGATAGTATTCCAATTTGTTCCAAGCCGAGGAGATTAGCTCCGAAAGAAAAGAATATAGTAGCACAGCAGATAGATGAGTGGTTAAACGAAAGGATAATTCGACCAAGTACGAGCGAATATAGTAGTCCGGTAGTGGTAGTACCAAAGAAAGACGGAACGTATAGAGTTTTTGTTGATTTTCGTAGATTAAATGCAAAGATAATAAGGGATCGATTTCCAATGCCATTAATCGAGGATTGTATCGATGCGTTGACACGGGCGAAGGTGTTCTCGATAATTGATCTTAAGAATGGATTTTTTCATGTTAGAATCGCGGAAGATAGTCGTAAGTTCACTTCATTTGTTACTCAAGACGGTCAATTTGAATTCCTTAAAACACCTTTTGGATTATGCAATAACCCTACTAGTTTTCTAAGATTTGTTGATGAGGTCTTTGGCGATTTAGTAAGAAGAAAAGTAGTGATAACGTATATGGATGATCTTATTATCCCAGGTGTTGATAACGAGGAGGCGTATGAAAGGTTAGAAGAAACATTGAAAGTTGCAGCGCGAAGTGGATTAATTATAAATTGGAAGAAATGCAAATTCCTTCAGGAGACAATCGAATTTTTAGGTCACATAATACAGGATGGGAATATCCGCCCATCACCAGCGAAGATAAAGGCAGTACAACATTTTCCGGAACCAAGAAATAAAAAGCAGGTGCAGAGTTTTTAGGATTAACAGGATATTTCCGTAAATTCATTAAAGATTATGCAAAGATAGCAAGGTCATTATCAGATTTGTTAAAGTCGAATAGGGCATTCATTTTCGATACAGACGAAAGAAGATCATTTTCACAGTTAAAATATCTATTATCTAAAGAACCGGTACTCCGTATTTACGATCCCGAAGCGATAACGGAGTTACATACAGATGCAAATATAGATGGATTAGGTGCCGTATTATTGCAAAGGTACAGCAATGAAAACGATTTTCATCCAGTTTATTACATGAGTCGTAAAACATCAGAAGCCGAGTGAAAATACCACTCATACGAGTTGGAAATTTTGGCGATAATTAAGGCAGTTCAGAAGTTTCGAGTTTATTTGTTAGGGATTAAATTCAAATTAGTTACCGATTGTCAGGCGTTTCAAAAGACACTTAAAAAACAGGATTTAGCGCCTAAAGTGGCCAGGTGGGCATTGTCACTAGAAGAATTCGATTATGAAGTTGAACACCGTGCGGGAGAAAGATTGAAACATGTAGACGCGCTTAGTCGTTTTCCAGTTAGATGTATCGAAGACACGCTTTTACAGAATATTAGAAAGAAACAGGAAGAGGAGGAAAGGTTACGTGTTATACGTCAAATAGTCGAAAAAGAACCATACGAAGACTATTTTTTGGAAAATAATGTTCTAATGAAAAATGTAAGCGGCAAAAAGGTAATAGTGTTACCTACGAGCATGCAGGTTAATGTAATTAAAAAGATTCACGAGAATGGACATTTTTCTGTACGTAAAGTGGCTGAAAGAGTGAAAGAGGAATTTTATGTACCAAACTTAAATGAAAAGATAGAAAAAATAGTTAGTTGTTGCATACCGTGTATATTAGCAGAGCGTAAGCAGGGAAAGAAAGAAGGTTTGTTAGAACCGATACCGAAGGGGGATAGACCACTTGAAACTTATCATATTGACCACTTAGGACCAATGACGGCGACGAACAAGACGTATAAACATATTCTGGTTATCGTAGATGGATTTTCTAAGTTTGTTTGGTTATATCCGACTAAGTCGACGACTTCACGAGAGACGATAGACAAATTGACGATACAACAGAGGACGTTCGGTAACCCGACGCGTATAGTAACAGACAGAGGGACAGCATTCACATCAGTAGATTTTAAAGAGTATTGTATGGCAGAAAACATTGAACATATTTTAACTACCACCGGTATACCAAGAGGAAACGGTCAAGTCGAGAGGGTCAACCGCATTATTATCTCGGTATTGACTAAATTATCAATAGATGCGCCAGATAAATGGTATAAACATGTAGATAAAGTTCAGAGAGCGATTAATAGTACTCATCAGCGTAGCATAGATAGGTCACCTTTCGAGGTAATGTTCGGTACGAAAATGAAACAGCGAGAAGATTTGACAGTTTTAACATTAATAGAGAAGGAAGCAATAGCGCAGTTTTCAGACGAACGTATAGAATTAAGACAAGCAGCTAAAGAAAGTTTGTTAAAAGTTCAAGAAGAGAATCGGCGTAATTATAACCGTAAATGTAAGAAAGCGACTGTATATAATGAAGGCGATTTAGTGGCGATAAAACGTACGCAATTTGGTGCAGGATTAAAAATACAAAAGAAATTTTTAGGACCGTACAAAATATCTAGATGTAAAGGAAAAAATAGATATGAGGTGATTCGTGTGGGTGAAGGTGAAGGACCAAAAATAACCACAACGGCGGCAGATTATATGAAACCGTTCGAAGGGTTTTCTTCGGGGACCGAAGAAATAGCAGAATGGCCGAGTGTGGGGTGCGAGAATGTGAGTGAGAACACTTAAGCATGAGTGGGCCAGAGAGTACTTATCGGATATAGTTAGGCAAAGGATAAACTATGTAATATAAACAGCCGAATAACGATAGAAAGAGCGTCACCCAAGAAAGTAAATTAAAGAAAAGAAACCAAGAGGCAGTCATCGTTTAGTAGCCGAGCAAAGAAGGCGTTTTACCATCACTGTATTTTTACTTCTTTATATTAAATATATTGCATATCCGTGAAGAGAGGTTTTTCTTTCTACATCAACCTATTAATAACACCGCGGAATTCTTTCCTTTTTACTCATTAGATATCCTTTAGGAAGACTAACAGGAGAAGGGGAATCCCACATATATATATATATATTAGTGCGAGTCAAAAAAATCAATTATTTTTTTTTTTACAAGTGCTACGGAAAAATGGGTTTGCTAGACACCTGAAAAAAATTCTCACCATTTATGAGCTCTTAATTTTAACAGGAAAATCCTCCGCATCAAAGTTTTTTATTTTTTTCTTAGTACAATAGAATAACATTCATACCTCATCATTATTTAATTGTACAGAAAAATGTTTACTTAAATTTTGTAAGAAATTTAATGCTCTACAAAAAAGATATCTTATATTTTTTCCGTAAACCTCACCATTTAAATGATATTGAAGATTAAAATTTGATGATTTTTAGACAAATTTCATTTTTTTTTATGAATCTTATAACTCTACAATAAATGACTATTATGAGATGCGCAATACAAATTTTTGTAGGAAATTTACTACTCTATAAAAATAGTGTCCTATGTTTTGGCGATTAAATTAAGCGTTCAAAAGATATTCAGAGACAAAAATCAGTACACATGAAAGTATGATGATGATATATATATATGGGGCATTCTACAGTAAATCGGTCACTTTTGCCCTCGACCCCTTTCGATTTAGCTGAAAGTTTTTTACCCTATGCTACCCTATGAAAAACAATTTTCAGAATTATTTCAAATTTTTTTACCAAACCCAAGAAAAATTTTTAATTTTTGAAAAAAATGGCTCTTTTCTTTGAAATGGCTATAACTTCTTTAAAATTCAACCTGTTGAATCGTTTTTTTTTTTTAAATATTTGTTTCTAAATGTACTTTTCAGAATAAAATACAAAAAATTTCAAAATTATAAAATCCATGAAATTTTTGTATTTTTTTGAGAAAAAACTGTTATTTTCTCGAAGTTCGCCATTTTTCATTTTTTTTTATTTTCTAGAAAAAAACTTTGTCTATATCTGCGATTATCCCCGCCAGTCCCAGAGTAAGCTGAGTTAGTTTCCTATTTTTTTTAATTAATTGAAAACAAATTTTTAATTAATTTCTTTTAAATTAAATTAATGCAATTAAACAATTTTACAATATTTTATACTTAATTTATAGTCTCAAAATACAAAGTTTAAAAAAAAAATGTAACCTTTCGTTTTTTGCTGTAAGAATATGATGAAATTATTACGTCATTTTTATGTCAGAACATACGACTTAATATTGAGGTCATAAATAAAGTCACTTCTCACTTCAAAAATTTAAAGATGACTTTATGACATACGGATGACATCATTTTAAAGTCTTGTGTTCACTGGGTTCCGTCATGTGTACGAAAAAATTTAAAGTTGACTTTATGACGTACGTATCACATAATATGAAGGTCTTGTGTTCACTAGGTAAGATGTTGAACGCCCAGCGTGAATCGGTGGAGCTTACCACGTAGCCGAAATTTGAGACTCGTACTGTATACAGTTCAATAAGCTGAGAGAGCGATACGATTCAATGCATTTTTTAGATTTCTCGTTGTTTAGATCTTTATTTAGATGAGAGTATTAAGAAAGATAAGTTTGTGGTCCAAAGAATAAGGACGAGATATGTTATAAATAATAAGGGTCTCGATGTGTGGTAGGCTACAGAGTTGAAAAAACATTTCTAGAGATAATCTTTATTAGATCTTTCATTGCATTTTACCAGAACCTTCGTTTAGTCTAGCAGTATTTTCCATATGTTTTTCGTAACGTCTTTATTTCATCTATCCTAAAATGTTTGTTATATAGTGCAAGAATGTAAATGAAAACGGGACGTAGAAAACTATACTAACAATAAAAATTTTATACCTGAGTTTCAAAAAAAGGATTATTTATTTTTACCTAATTTCTGACGAATTATATTTCCTTTGATAAACATCATTACGATTTTGGTGTCTATTTATAACTATCGCATTCAGCATTCCGTTTTTATTGCTTGAATTGTGAAAAGTGCACTTCTTATCAGCTATTCCACCCAGAGACCATACCGGTGACCTTTATTATATATAGTATTAATATTATAATAAATAAATCCTACAATTATCTTACTCTTAAAACTATCCATTTGTCTCATTTTCTGGAAACTTAGATTTTTGAAGGTTTCACTTCTAACACGTGTGATCTGCACACATGTTTTATTATTATTAGTTGACATTAGGAGCTCGAAAGTTGATTGCCGCAAATACCAAATACCGCCATTGTTCCTGTCCCTGAGCGCGATCCTTCAATTTGCGGTTTTTATATCTTATTTCTTTCAGATCCCTTCTCTAATATTATTTTTCCATCTACGTCTCGATCTACCTAGTGGTCTTTTCCCATTGGGTATACCGACCAATATTTTATGCCCCTTTTGACCTTCGCCTTTCAGAAAATTTTTTGGCACTGGATACCTGTAATTATAGTTGACTCTTTATTATATTTCAGGGGAAAAATGCTGATGTATTTTAAGACGATATTTAGATTTATTATTTTCCGATAAAAAGAAACGTTACTAGACTTTTTCAGATTGCTTAACACCTACCTAAAAATAGAAAAAATTATACATTAGTTTAAAACAGATTCGCGTTAGCATAACATACAGTGCGCGCGACCGTTTTATTGTCGTTTTTCAAAGATTGCGATAAAATAACCTGTAAAAAGCCAATTAAATAATTAACGTTTTTTTTTTTATCGGCGAATAATAAATCTAATTATCGTCATACATTACATCGGCTTTTTTCCGCTGAGATATAATAAGGAACTCACTATAATTACAGGTATCCAGTGCAAAAAAATTTTCAGAAAAATATCGAAGTAATAGTTTTTGGTCAACATTTAGGAGTAGTATTAAATTGTTTTTTTCCATGGAACATTAAATCCGTTAGTTGTCAGGTAATTCTCCATAGTATTCCAAGTAACTGATTTTAGAACGCAGGAAACAGCATTATAAACTGTAATATCTTCATCTACAGATAAATATTTATTACTACTACTGGAAAGATTAAAACTCTGTCATATGGATCTACAAATAAAGTTCTGACTTATTTATTGTAAATAATATTTTAAAAGATTCTCTAAAAGTTGATATCAGAGATTATTCAAAAAAGAAAAAAAAATTATCGTTTCTATGCAATGTCCCATGCTGCAGCAATAATGTTGTTGACAACATAATCAGTAGGAATTATATAGCAAAATAAATCTCCATCACAATACAGCGTTCGTAAAACACCGGTCAAGCTACAAAAAATAGCACCTGTTAGTCAATACAAATTGTTTACTAAACCAGCAATTGGTTCTTTTTCTGTTGAGACAACAATAGATGGCCGAACAATGCAAGTTGGAATTCCATTAGAATATTGCCGAGCTGTATCTTCACAGATTGCCTTTGAAAATGCGTAGGTGTTAGGCCACTTACCCAGTAGCCTGTAAAACAAACAAATATGCTTATAGACTTATCTCTAAAAGAATGCAATAGGTTTCATGTGGTATTACTTTAGGGTAATTAAATCTAATTGGTCTTCGGTTAAAATCTCTGTCAATCTAATTATGTCTTCTGTTTTCATAGATAGCTTATAGAATTTTTCTTCGATTTTATTGTAAACACAGTACGAGTAAGCCGTTGAAACATAAACAAAGTCCTAAAGAACAAAATTATTGTAAAACAGGAACAATTTTTTTTTTTCAAATAAAACTAATGTCTATAAATAAATATATTAATATATTGAACAATTGATCTTAAACCTACTCGTTTCTATACGGATGATTTAACTATGAAAAAAATACCTTTAAGCTTGTCATCTCTTGTGCAAGCAAGAAAAGACCCCTTGTTCCTCTAATATTTGTATTAACTATAAGACGAGTAATGTCTAGAAAACGTACAGATGCTGCACTACGAAAAATTAAATCGGTATCTTTAATGCGATCGCGGTCCCTTTCTGACAATCCTAAATTCAATAGACTCGTGCCTCCTTCAATCGAAATAATCTTCTTTTCAACATCTTTTTGCTCACTCTTCAATCTATCAAAAATCTACAGATTTAAATATAAACTGTAATATTGGTGACATCGTTTTTTCCGATAATAATAAGTACAAAATGTGTAACTTTACTCACAACATCATTGAAATATTCTTTAAATCGAGTCGGCGGATCCTTCTGTTTCTTTGCCCTTACCAGCAAATAAATCGTTGTTATTTCTGGACAACATCTGCAAACCGCAGCAATTGCATTTATAGTACAAGTTTTTAGCGGAAAATTATTTCTTATAAAATAAATCATTATTGTGTCAAATTTAAAATATAATATAAAATATATATAAAAATAAAATATATAGTAGTAAAGAGAGAAGTAGAAAAAGAGAAAAATAAAGAATAATTATCGTTATCTTTAAATACAGGTACAATTAGATAGATATTGTCTGCTGAATTAAATATATTTTGTAGCAATTAAATCTGTAAAAAAAAATAGTTATCTTTTTGCATGACGAAAACTCTATGCTATTTTCCTTATTTAGAAAGCTTACATTGCTTCGACAGTTGCATGATTATAATTTGACTAACACTTCATCTTAAATATGTAGATACACTAATTACACTCTATCATATATTTTGGCCATTTGTGATTTTTACAGTTGGATACGGTATAGAATGTTAAAAAATAAAAAACTTACCGTATAATACAAAAAAATATTTCCACCAGGAATATAATAAGATATAATAAGTATTTCGAAATTGCACTATTAAACAAAAGCTTTAGAAAACTTTTCATCCTATGATATACTATACCTGTTGATGAGTGATTAATAACGATTATAACAATCTAAGTATTAAAAACGTTATCTTGACAAAAATATCGGTTGAACCAAGTACCTTTATTCTACTGTGGTCTTATAACAAATGCTGAATATCAGATAACTGACCTGTGGATTTATATATTTGAATGTGAATGTGTATATGTATATGTATATGTATATGTACATGTATGTGTACCATGAACTTAGGATCTGCAGCAGCGATTCTCAAAGTGGGCGATAGCACGACTACAATTGAAAAGTGAAACTTTGTGTGCGGGTGTGCAATTAGAAAAAAGTCATAAGAGCAATAAATAATTTTTCTCATTTTTTAGTTAGAACCAAAAAAAAAAACATGTTTGCCGATCACACGTGTTAGAAGTGAAACTTTCAAAAAACTAAGTTTCGAGAAAATGAGACGAATGCACAGTTTCAAAAGTAAGATAATTGTAGGATTTATTTATTATAATATTGTTACTATATATATGAAAGGGCACCGGTATAATCTTGGGATTATATTTTTATTATATTGCTTAACAATAGAAATTCTAATTTATTTAATGAATTTTATTATTGTTTAGACCTAGCGCTATGGCAGACACTTTACCTAACCCCAACTAGTTTAAGGATAAAACTCTGCATAAAATCTAATTCCTTTTATTTAAACCTAACCCAAATCTTTTACAATGTGAGGAAGCCAAATCTTTTGTGTTCTTTAGATTTTCTATAAACTCTTTAATATTGTAACTTTTCAAAATTCTTCCATAAATTTTAATCCATTTGCATCATAAACGTATATATATGCTCAATTTTCTAGTCACTATTACCGAAGCGTATAAATACTTAACTGCGTTTATCATTAAAAATCAAAATATTTAATAAATAAAATAATACACTCTCTAACAGTATAAGATTACAGAGAAAAGCACTGATACTGATAATTGTTACATTGCTTGGATGCAATGATTATTTTTTATTTTGCTTCTTTTTCTTATCTTTTATTTTTTTCTACTTTCATACAATTTTACATTTTACACCTAAATGAATGATAAAAACTTTTTAGCAATATGGTCCTTTTTTTCATATTTCTAAATGACGCAAATAGGTTGAAAATGCTACATCATCGTCAGAACATAATTATTTATTCCTCGAATATATTTTTGCAACAAATAATATCAACCAAAGCTTTATTAGCATATTCGAGCTACTTATTATTACTGCTTCTTATTAACCTTGGTCTATAAGTTCAATAAGTCAATTCAAATGCTATTACGTATGTACGATTGTAAAACACTTATATTTTAAAAATATCTACCTGGCTACTCTATAAGACGTATTTTCGTACGTTATTTTTTTTATGATCGACTTATATATATTGTTGTTCAACAATGTAACACGCATTTACTGTCAATAAAATATAAATCTTATAAAAATATAAATAATAATATTGTAAAATAATCGATATAAAGATTAAATGATAATATAAATTAAATAATAATAAAATAAATTGACTTCTCGTCGATTTCAGCAGATACAATAATTATAATACAATACAAATACATTGCAATATAAAATAATACAATTACAATATTAATATGGTCACTGATAGAGTTTAGAATATGCCTAGTACTTGAACTTTGGTCGTTCGGAATAAAATTTTTGAACGAGTCAGTGTCTTTAGGTATTTAGGATCGATCATAAACCAGACGAACGAAATTAAAGAAAAACTCAAGAAAAGAATCAATTTAGGCAATGCATGCTTTTATTCGGTTAATAAATTACTCAGCTCGCGGTTGTACAATCATCCTTTCAGTAGTCCTTTATGGTAGTGAAACTTGGTCGCTTACGTTACGTGACGAAAAGAAAGTTAAGGTTTTTGAAAACAATGTTCTTCGTATAATCTTCGGTGCAAAACGCGACGAGAAAAGCGGCGAATGGAGAAAACCCCATAACTAAGAAGTACA